>NW_020954641.1:26420477-26460781 GCF_900497805.2 Vombatus ursinus
TGTGTGTGTGTGTGTGTGTGTGTGTGTGTGTGTGTGTGTGTGTGTGTTGAGGGGGGAGTAATATTAAAAAAAAAGTTTCAGCTATTAATGACTTTGAAATTTGGAACCATAATCATAAAATATTATTCCAGGAAAGAGAACTTAGAGCTCCTCTAGTTCAACCCTCTCTATATACAGTTGAGGAAATTAAGACTCAGAGAGGGAAACCATCTCATCAAGATCCTATAACTGTTTGGTGAAGAAAATATGGCATTCATGATAAAATGAGGACATTTTTTTAAATAATACAGAAACCAGTGTGAGTCAGCATTCCTTACTGGATAGTGGATGAGTCTTAGAATCATAAAGACCGGGGTTCAGGTCCTGCCTCTTTATACATAATAGCTAATACACAAATACATTTAATGTCTCAGTGCCCCCCCCCCAAGTAGCTCTCTAAGACTGTAAATTACAGATCAGTTATTGATCTGCATGGATGGAAAGAATTGCATACCAGCCGGTTCCCACACCAACTAAATCAAACTTATGAACAAAGTACAACCTAATAAACTGTTTCAGTGAGAAAGTGTGTATGTGTATGTGATATGTATATACTCATATCACACATACACATATACACGTATATGACATTGATATATATATATATATTGAATATTGATAAGACATTTACAAATATTGGCACAAGTGTTATAATCCTATTGGGTAATAAAACCACTAGTTGGTAAGGATGTATATTTACTATATGATATAATTGTACTAAGAGTGATATGGAGTTTTAAAAAGAAGATATTCAAACTAGCTGAATTATGTAATTGACAATAGGTTGTTAAAGTTTTAATGTTAGAAGATGTAAGATATTACTAGATGCAGAGGTGTCAAATATGTCTCTCCAAAAAATAAATCCATCTGCATTGATAACCATTTTTGAATTATACACCAAGTTTGAGACCAAGGTGTTTTGTACTTAGAACATAGCTGAGTCTAATACAAAAAGTAGAAACAAATGTACATGTTAGTATGTCACACACTGTTCTCATGAGCGCATAAAAGCTGTGAGCACTTGTTTATACTGTGTTATAATCCATAATTTTCAATACAAATAAATATAGTGATTACCGAGTCATGCACATATTTTCCTGAAACACCCTGTAGTCCAAACTATATACATAAGTGCTAAGGGATATAGAGTAAAGAAATGTCACATTAGTCCAAAGAACCAAGGCAGAATTTATTATTTTAACTTTCCAAAGAATATGCCACAGGAAACAAAAGCAACTGGAAAAGACAACTGGACTCAGATTCATTGCAGTGACCTCTAGAACAGCATCTGTGATGAAACACTCATCCTTTCTCTTGGTAGAAATATGGAGGACTACAATATAGATCATATACTGTCAGTTGTGGTCACTTTTTAAAATTTTTTTTAGGCAATTGGGTTTAAGTGACTTGCCCAGGGTCACACAGCTAGTAAGTGTCAAGTATTTGGTCTGAGGCCGGATTTGAACTCAGGTCCTCCTGACTTCAGGACCAGTGTTCTATCCACTGTGACACATAGCTGTCCCAATGTGGTAATGCTTACAATCAGTTTTGTTTACCTGTTTTTCATTGTAACAAGGGGTTCAATGGGGGTGAGGCAATATTTTGGGAAATGATTGTGCTGTAAAAGTCAAACAGCATTAATAAAATACTTTTAAAACCATAATCAAAATAAAATTACCACATGGGGAAAGATTCCCACCCCCAAAGACTTCACAGCAGTCTCAGAATATGCCACTTCCCATTTAAAGCTCTATTTTTTAAAGTCACCCCACTATGCATAGACCCTCTATTTCCACAATGCATTGTATATATCTTGGGATATAATAATCTTTTCTTGGAAAACTGTCATTTTAAGAAGATGGCAGTGTAATGAAGACTGCACTGAATTTGGAATCAGAAGACCAAGCCACAAATTCCAACTGTGCCACTGACTAGCTATGGCAATTTAAGTGTCTGAACATTAGTCTCCCCATCTGTAAAATGGGAAAAAATACCTGCATTGACTACTACTTAAGGTTGCTAGGAGGAACAAATGAGATGGTATGTTACTTTCTATATTATAAAATGAATATAAATTATAAGAGGCTTTATACATCCTGAGTTCCTCCTACACAATTAAGCAAGGACAAGCACAATTGTCTCAAAATAAAAATATTTCTCTCTGGAATGACTTCTCTTACTTAGGATCTGTCATATATAGTAAAAATTATATTTGGAATATCCCAGTTGATGAATCTCTTTGGTCTTTCCTATGTTCTATCTTTCCTATAAAGAAATGAAGATGCAAAGGAATGACTAATGTACTAACTTACTGTACATTCTGAGAACAATCCTCCCACATAGAATCTATTAATTTGCTAACTCATATAAAAATATCATTGCTATTTACAGTATATCTGTATATTCATTTTTTCACACTATGTGACTATAGCTAAGTTATATTCAACAAAGAAGGCATTGATAATCATTAGACCTGTTATAGATTTATTTTTAACTTATGTTGTAAGGCTTTGGTGTTCTCCTTTTCAGAGTAAGATATAAAAATAGAAATACATTGTCTTCCATATAGGAGGCATGTAAAAAAGTAGATTTGTCAAGTTGAATTGAATTGAATTTATTGAAGTAATTTCACCTTTTTAAATTAGGAAATTGGTGGATTCTATCAGACCAAGAGTAATAGTTTGAAATAGTTAATATTAAAAACCAGTGATCACTAAGAGCCAGTCAGGGCTGTTCCTTTAAAAAAAATCATCTCAAATTAACCTAATTTCCTTTTTGGATGAGTTACTATAATGATAGTAATGGAGAATGGTATGCACTTAGTGTATCTGATTTCCAGAAAGGCATTTAACAATGTCTTTTATGATATTGTAAATGAGATGGAGAAAATGGTTGTTCCCAATGGTGAATGCATAAATGATTGAACTACTCTATGCTGTGTGGTGTACTGACAAGAACAGGAAACTGAAGGCGAAGCTGTCTAGCTTCAACTAGATCCCATATCTTTTGGCTCTGATATTTATTAGCTGTATGACTATGAGCAAGTTATCCATTTGGCTTTGGGATTCACCCTGGGATTGAGATACCTGGATATAAAAGTGAATGTGTCAATTCTCACCTAAGCCTCTTATATTTAGCTGGCCTCAGAATCCCAAACCATGCTTTCTTTCATCCTGCTGTCCACCACAACATCTAAGTCTAGTTGACCATGTATCTTGCCATCTTCCCTGCCACTAAATATGCACCTACCCCACTATCTCTATCTTTCCTTCTTCTTTTCACCTTTTGCTTAGGGAATAGTAATCAATTCACTAATACCATTGCTACGAGAATGGGTAGAGTGATCATTGCCTTATGGTTCCATTCAAAATCCCTGCAAATTCTCAACCAAAGTTCTTTTCTTTGGCCAATATCCTCTAATATGTATTACCACTCTCTAGTGAGATGGGCTCTTTGAGGGTAGAGAATTTTACATTTTTATATCTGTATCCCATGGGCCTAGCACAATGCCAAATAGGCACTTAAAATGCTTCTTCTTGATTGATTTAACCTCTTTTAGACTCAAATTCATTATTTGTAAAATGGAAATACTTTTAACTGTAGGGCTGTGAGGAAAGAACATTATAAATGTTAAAATTCTACAGAAATGCTATTATCATTAATATAATATTTATCATTCTCCCTTCTGTGTGTGTTAGTTTTGCCTTACTGTACTATAAGTTCCTTGAGGGCAAGAACCCCCTTGTACCCCTCCTCCTTGTATAGCATCATCCTGGGCAGATAAGAGGTGTTCATTACACCCACACTTGATATTTATATTTAGTGATCAACTGACTGATTTTAAGTCATAATCATTTCCTCAAGCAAAATGGAAATACACACACACACACACACACACACACACACACACAGAGAGAGAGAGAGAGAGAGAGAGAGAGAGAGAGAGAGAGAGACAGAAATGCAAAGCTGCATTCCAAGAAGAAATTTCTCCTTTCCAAAATTATTGGCTATTGGCCACTAGCTGGGTTAAAAAGGACTAACTCAACTTTTGTATGGGAAAAAAGATCCTGTTCTTTGTGTTGTGCATAATGAATTGCATTTGTTTCATAGAAAAAGAATTTCCCTCTATATTATGCTATTAAACAAGAGGATAGAACAAGAAATAGATTTCCCATGCATGCCTCAAAACAGTAGCACCACTAATGACTCTATGTAGAATGCAAGTACAGCTTCTCTGTGACCGAAATTGCAAAACAGTTTAGCTACTCAGGACCAATTTGCAATCAGAGCATCAAGCCATATTATAGGAAAGTGTCAGTTCTTGTGCAGTCTTGATGAGATAAGATTGAATGCGCAGGCCAGTTTATCATATTATCATGGCTTCACTGGCTTAAAGCAGGCAGACCAAATACACGGGGGGGAAAGGGCTCTTTCCCTGGTAATTTTGCTATTGAAGAAGAGCTAAACAGAACTGCTGATCTTTTCTTTTATCCTAATAGCAATAAATGCAGGAATAGCCCAATGATTTTTTCTAAAACTATGTCTGAAGACACTGGCTACATTTTTTCATTATAATTTCTGTAATTATAATCTTTCTATAATCATTTAGAAGATATTCATCTTGTTAAAATTTTGTCTAATTCAGTAGAAATATCTTCAGGACATTTCAATCATTAGATACCATCTCAGACAGTAAGTCTTCTCTTTGGATTTTCTGTTTACAGTAATAAACATTGTGAAGTTTAAAAATTGGAAAATGTTAGTCTACAAGTTTCTAGTAGGCTTCAAAAATAGTTGTTGTAGTGATTCATGGAATATAAAAATATCACCATCTACAAATATCTCTGGCCAAAGTCCAGTGAGTTTTTAAATTACCTATTTGCCAACTTGTATAAGTGTTCGGAAATGGTAGTGGCTACTGGAGAATAGGTGATAAAAACATAATTCCCCTTCTCAGTGGTGGTAGGGGTGGGGGTGGGGAGCTAACAAATGAAGAAGGTATTATTCCCTCTCAGATACACTCACTGTTTTGATTCATGTTTATCTTTCTTTTTCCCTATGTATCCAGGGAGAGTTCAATAGGTGTGAGATAATTAAGTGTATTTGGAATTGAATGTGATATAAAAACAAAAGGCACCAGTAAAACTTTTTTTAATGGTTTGTGCTACCCCCAAATTTATGCCTTTGGATACAAATGATAGTTTTATTCCACACAAATAAGTCTATAACCCAGCGTGATGAAGCCTTCCTCAAAATGCAGGTATGTCTACTATCACTGACTTATAAGTCAGTGGTCCAAAATTCTGTTGTACATGAAAACCAGTGAGCCAGGGGATAACTCTAATAAATTAATGATTACCCACATGGATACCTTCTAGCTCCAAAGAAAAAAAACAGCTTGTAAGGTCCCAACTATGCTTGATAGAGGATTTATGGTAAGAGACAGATGTAAAAACATATAGGATGAGAAAAAGTGACATGTATGCAAGCTACATCTATGGAGAGAATCCCCTTCACTAATGAGTTAAAGGAGCATTTAGAGTATCAAAGTCCATAGATTGCAAAAAAACATAGAGCTGGAAGAAGTCTTAGGGGTCATATAGTCCAGTCCCCTTACTTTGGAAATGAAGATACTGAGGCTGAAAGTAGTTATATGACTAGCTTATAATCCCACAGGTAGTAAGTGGCATATAGAAAATAACTGATTGCACTTATTATCTGTAGTTAAAATATTCAATTCCATCTGACCTTTGATATCAATTTGGATGTTTTCTCCAATGAGGCAAATTACAAACTGTCCATGCCTGCCATTTTGTCCATGTCTTCCCATAAGTTTGCCACAAGGGGTACACCCAATATACTAGAGGCCTTTCTCTGTTTCTCTTGATATCATAAAAACACCAGAGGGGGAGGTATGTTGGCTGCCCTCCTATACCATCTTGAATCCTCACCATACGACCAGCTAATCTTTTATTCTTACCATACTTCAACCTGAAACTCTGAGGGTATTCTCCTCCTAGACTGATTCTTTCGTGAAGTCAAACTAGGCCATCTTTTGCCTTAATTCTTAGCTAGACTTTAATCACTGAATGTTTGTGCCTCAGACAAACTGAGAACCGGGAAAAACCTTAGCTTAAGAAGGCCACTGTCTCCTACTTTATCCAGGGCCATCACCAGTCTACCTGACCTGTGTCTTGCCACTGGACTCATGAGTCTAGAGGAGAGAGTGAGGCCCATGACTCTTCACAGCCCTGTCTCACTTAAATCCAGTTCACCAGCAAGTCAAAACATCACCCTCCTGATGTCCTTTGTCCTCTTTCGAGAATGAAGGACGAAAAACAACAACCTCTCCCTGATGACTTTGTTTGCCATTGCCTTTAAGATATTAAATATTTTAAAAAAAAATGTTGTGACTAAGATGATGACATAAGAAAACTAGCTATGTTATTTAAAATGAGTATATTAGAAAGATGAATGAAGTTGGGGGTGGAGGAGGGTAGGCAGAAAGGAAATTCAATCTCTCTCCCTAGCAGATGCTATGCTTTTCATAATAAAGCAGATATTCATTCAACAAAGATTTCTTGTATGCCTATTAGGAGATAGGCCATGTACAGGATAAGAAACAGTATAAGAAATAGTCCCTGCCCTATAAAGCTTCAGTCTATTTAGTTAGATAAGACATACATATAAAAACATAACTAAAAAAAAAGAAGATACATGAAAAATTCCAAGTTAAGGATATGGAGTTTAAAAGGAGCAAGATGAGACCAGCTGAGCCTTGAAAGAAAAACAAAATTTTAATAGGTAGATAGGTCAGAGAAGCTGATTTCAAGAAAGAATAGGCATGGCACAGGCTAACTGACGCTATTTGTGATGGTGTGAATGTCTTTGCAAATAATTATTATTACAATAAAACAAACATAGGTTTTACTGGGTTCAACATGTTTCTGCCACATACATGTGTGCACTCATGTGCAAAAGCAGACATACAGTATATATATAAATTCCTCTGAATGGCTTTTGCAACCTCCTCACTCCTACCTCTCCAGTATTTTTACACTTCACTCCTCTTTATATGTTCTAATCCAAAGAAATTGACCATGTTCCTCTCACATGAGACTCCATCTGCTGACACCTTGCTCCTTTTCACTGCTGTCCCCCCATGCCTGAAATTGTCTCCCTCCTTACCTCCTGACTCCCCTACCTACCTTCAAGACTCAGTTGAAATACCATCTCTGCAAAAGGCCTTTTTCAAGGACCTACTCCCACCCCATAACCTGCTACTGATTTCTTTCTGAGATTACATCCAATTCACTAAAATACTAATGTGTCTGTGTGTGTGTGAGAGAGAGACAGAGAGAGAGAGAAAGAGAGAGAGAGACAGAGAGAAACAGAGATGGAGAGAGACAGAGAATACATAGGTGGATAAGCAGCATGTATATAACATTTAAAGGTTTGCAAAGTGCCGTACATGTGTTATCTCATTAGATCCTCACAATAGCTCTGGGTAGTAGGTACTACTATTCTTTCCATGTTACAGATGAGGAAAATGAGACTGAGAGAGTTTAGGTGACAGTAGAGGGTCACACAGCTAGTAATTTTCTGAAGCATGATCTGAATTCAGACCTTCCTGACTCTAAATCCAGTGCTCTCACCCACATATACCCACGTATGTATAGATATCCATTGCTCTTACCAGTATTGATACTAGTATACCAGTATAGATAGATATAGATACTGTTACCATGTATAGATACATGTACACATATTCATATATATGGTGAGCCATTATGTAGGACTTTAGTTAATGCACACACATATAAGGTATCTCAAGATTTTATACATATATATGTGTGTACACATACACACGTGTATATAGGTGTACTTTGTATCCCCATGTCTTAGTATGGTGCCTCCAACATTGTAAGCAGTTAGTGATGTTTGATGATGATGATGATGATGATGATGATGATGATGGTGACACTGATGATGAAAATTATGTAGTTGGATAATTAAGGAAGAAAAATTGTCCTCAGGCTCTTTTAAACTGAGTTACTTAGATTCAAAGATTGAAGTTCATAGTACCATAGGTCCAGAGCTGGAATAAACCTCAGTGGCAGTCTAACCCAACACCTTCATTTTACAGAAGAGGAAACTGAGAGTCTGAATGATAAACTGATCTGCCTAAAGCCAGACAGGTACTAAGTAGCAAGGTGCGATTTGAATCCATGTCCTCTTCCTTGACAGTCAATGCTCTTTCTACTGTGCCATGGTTTCCAATTCCACGGATATGCATGGAGTACCATAGACAAAATTATCTTTGTCCTTCATAGTTTTTACCTGTAAATTAAGATTATTTGATCAATTGAGACCTGGAAGGGGCCTTAAAGATCATCTAGTCCCTTTTTTAAATGAGGAAACATGAACACAAACATGAATCACAGAGGCAATCAGTAGCAGAACAAGGATTTGAACCCAGACCCTCTGACTCCAAATTCAATATTCTTTCCAATACACCAGGTAGCCTCCCTTACATATGAAATGCTGGCTTTTCGTGGTTCAGGTAACACGAACATTAACAATGCACTTGGAGAACTTTAGTTGAGTTACTACAGGGCATTGTCCAATTGACACCATTTGAAACCAACCTGGAAAATTCTCTTCCTTTTCCATGGTTACTTCAAAGGTGGTAAAGACTTTACTTTAAAGCAGTCTGAGAATTCAAAAGCATCCACTCTTGTTATCAAGTTTGCAGAACAGGAGCTCAGACTTCCTATCTCCAATCAACTGGGTAGAGACTGCCTGTACTGTATTGGCAGGGAGGGAGAGAAGACAAGTCAATACCGTTCATGGGTCTTGAGAGCCCCACCACAGGCATGCTGGGCTGTCAGTCAGAATCAGGTCACCCAGCAGGACTTAACCACCAGTTAAAACCATCAGTGGCTGGCTTGATGCTGAGTGACACTCAGACAGTCAGAAACCCTGGTAGGGAACAAAAAGAAAGAAAAAGTGGTCTTCTTCACTAAATGTGCATGTGTTGCAAATCTATTCTGGAGCTCTACTTTTTGCCCTTTAAAATAGTCATTGATATCTATTGTTCTTATATGACTTTTATTTCCAAAAATATCCCTTCCACACTCCTATTCAGAGAACTATCCCTTGCAACAAAGATTTAAAAGAAATAGAGGGAAAAAAAGCAGTTCAGAAAAACAAAACATTTGGCAATATCGTTCCGCACCCATACTTCACTAGTGCAAAGACTAGAGGAAAGAATGTTTTTTTTCATCTCTTCTTTGGAATCAACATTTGATATTATGATTGCACACTATTTAGTTTCATTTTGGGTTTTCTAAGTTGTGATTATAGTTTTCCTGTCTCTGCTTACTTCACTTTGCATCAGTTCACGTAAATCTTCCCATGTTTCTTTTAATTCATCACATTCATCATTTCTTATGGTACAATAATATCCTGTTACATTCATCTACCATAACTTATCTCGCCATTTCTCATATGATAGTCATCTACCTGTTTTTCAGTTCTTTGCTACTACAAATGGTGCTGCTGTAAATATTTTCATAGATAGATACAGAGATATATTCAAGTCAAGTCAACAAGTATTTATTAAGTGCCTACTATGTGCCAGGAACCATAGTAAGTACTGAGAATACAAAGAAAGGTAAAAGGCAGTTGTTGCTCCCAAGGAGCATGTTTGTTTATGTGTATGTATACATATGTGTAGGGGTGTGTATATATATATATATTTATATATATATATATATATATATTTATATATATATATATATATATGCCTACACACATGTCATGTATATACATCTCTATGATTTTTCTATTTTCTATCTTTGACTTCCTTGGTGAATATGTGGGGTTTCTTTTCTATAAAATACCTGTACACACACCTGATAAAAACACAAACTTTTATTATAATGAGTAAAAAAGGTGATTTAGAAGGCTCCTACCCAAGTTTAAGATGATTGGTTATTTGAGGGCATAACTTTTATACTTCAAAGACATGTGATTAAGTGCTTGGGATTTCCCCTTCACTGATGCAAAGTACTACCTCCCTGAATCTTAGAATGTCTTTGTGAGCTGCTGAGACCAAAAAGTAAAATTATCACCCTGAAACCAATGTGGTGATAGGTCTCTCTGAATTTAGCTAGGCAAAAGACATTCAGTTCACTGCTGTTTGTATTCAAACCTTTTCCAGACAGATAGGTGATGTCCAGGGCTCATGACCTGTTGGCATAGCCCATGGAACCACAAAATCACCCTTATCAGCATAAGACCCTTGTAAAGTATATAGTCCATATCACTTCGAGAAAAATCATACTAGTTGTCATTGTTCAGGGAGGATCATTATAATATTTTTTTCCTAGGGACTATGGTGAAAGGGTTAGCATCCGGATGATGAGTTATTTTAGTCGTATCCACCCATGAAAACCACTAAGGCATGGAGATATACACTGTACTATACCAATGAGATAGCATATCCTCTGAAGTATACTTAAATTTTACTTTGGCATTTTCTCTGAAAGATTTCTTTTTAAATCTACAGTATTGATCACACAGAAAATGTATAATTACTGCAATTACTGATACAAAACACCCAGTTTGGGAATTAGATTCTTGTTCCTTCCATAGTGTCACTTGAGTTTGTCTAGTTGTCTGCCATTCAATCAGAAAGACATACGCACTATTTGCTCCAAATGGCTTTCAGATGTTCCCCCTATTTTTTTTTCTATTACCAGACTGAAAAATTCACATTCCATGATTTTCCCTCAAGCTAGGAAGGGCTTCAGCCCCAAACATCTCATGGAAAAATCCCAGATCCACTAAAAGACAATCCATTTCCCTGTAATTTAGAAGGAAAGTGCAAGACAATAATATAATAGCAGCATTCCTTTCTGAAAACCTATGAGACAGCACCTGCTGGGATAGATCAAATGTAATATTTCATTTTTACTGCACACCTCTATAGTAGCATTAAAACAGCCCTTTCCAATATGATGTATTATCACTAGGAATGGAAGTAAAGAGAAAAGTTGCAGAATTTCTGAATCTCCAAAAAAAAAAACATTTGAAAGTTGCCTTTCATTTTGTCATCTGATGACACAGGGAATCCCCTGCCATGGATCACAGGGCCTAGAGATAGAAGGGACCTTAGAGACATCCTCATATGGCTTCAAGCTCCCTGGCTTCACCATTCTTTTTTCTCCTCTCAAATATAACAAAAGAACAAGCCTAGATATAGAGAGTCAAAATTCTGCCCTCTGGTCACAATTTTCACATTATTCAATAGAAAATCTTTGAGGATTCAACATGGAATTTGGTTCCATGTTTGACACTTCCATAAAACTGTCTCAAACATGAGTCATCACCCCCCACACACACACAGACACATACTTCTATAGAAGAGGAAAGTGGCATAGATACAATGTGCCATCCAGTGAGTGAAGTAAAGCAGAAAAAAAGTGGAGGAAGGATTATAATCAATGTATTTTATGTCTGGCATAGATTTTTTTTTCTACTACTAATGCTATCAAAATAGCCACCAGGGCCAAAAGTGATTCTTGGCAGAAAAAGCAAAAGAACCATTAACTCAGACATGTGTAAATGGGAACTTGGCCCAAATAGACTACATTTAAGGTATAAAACCAAATGAGTTTGCTATATCATGATGCTACTTCTTTGGTTAAATATATTGGATTCAACTGTCAAGAGACATAAACAGGAGTCAGCAAACAAGGGCCTTATGCCTAGCTCTGGCACAAAAAACAATATGGAGTATTGAGCTAATTATTTCACTATCTTGGATTTCAGTTTTTTCATCTGTAAAATTAAGTGAATGGGCTACATCATTTCTATGGACCCTTCCAGTCTTCCAGTTTCAATCTTTCCAACTCAAAGATAAGGGACATTAGGACTTTAAACTCCCCCCAATTTGATCACTTTATTACAATCACCAATACACATTTTTGAAAATTACTTCATCATGAATACAGTAGAAAAAGCACGGGACTTAGAAAAAGAGGAAGACTGGGTTAGAATATTATATCTCATTTGACTCCTACTACTTACGTCTTGTGTAAGCTTGAGCAAGTTACTTTATTCTTCTGGACCTCAGTTTCCCCATTTGTAAAATGAAATGGTTGGACAGATTATCTCAAAGTTTCTATTTAGCTCTAAATCTTACTATCCTGTTGGTGACTGAAAGTAATATGGGTAGCAATAGATAAAGGATAGGAACTGTCAGTTTTCATGGGAAACAATTCAAGCTATCAACAATTATATGAAAAATGTTGCTTTTGATATCATATCCATTAGACTGACAAAGATTAAAAAGGAATGAAATTGGCAAATGTTGGAGAGACTATGGGAAAAAGTCACAGTAATGTACTGTTGGTGGAGCTGTAGAATGGTCCAGTCATTCTGAAAATCACTTTGGAACAGTGTTCATAAGGTTCTTAAATGGTGGATACTTTTTTAATTTAACTAGAACACTATAAGGCCAAAGAGATCAAAGAAGGAGGAAAAGGCTCTCTAAATGCAAAAATATTTATAGCAGTTCTTTTTATAGGAGTCAAAAATCAGAAACTAAGGAAGTATCTCATTGGAGAATGACTAAACAAATTATGGTATTTGAATGCATTGGAGTATTATTATGCCATAAGAATAACAAAATATACAGTTTCAGAGGAAACTGAGAAAATTTCTATGAAATAATGCAGAATGAAGAGAGCAAAACTGGAACAATTTATACAGTGACAGATTATAGAGGGGAAAAACAACTTTGATAAACTTAAAAACTGTGATTAATGCAAAACCAAAAGTCTAGAAGACTGAATATGAAACATGCTACTTATGTCCTACAAAAGGCAGAAAGAGTCAAACATTTTCAAACATGACTAATGAGGGAATATATTTTTAAGATGAGGGTTTATTTTCTTTTTGTTGTTGTTTCATTGGGGTAGATAGTGGAAAGACAGATTTCAAATTCATGTAAAAATAAATAAATTTATAATTTAAAAAGAAAACATGGGGAGAAGGCAAGACAAGGTTAAAATGTATGTACTATGATTAAGGATTAGGTTAATAACTGGGTACAAACTGTTTGATAAAAATAACACACCGAAAACAAAGATGAACTTTTTCTAAAACCAGGAATGACACTAAAGTTTTCTGGTATTTGGGTTTATAAGGAAAATCCAAATGGCTCTCAGTTGTTAGATGCCCTTGCTAATGAGGACAAGGTCACAACCAAGGGCTAGATCACAATGAGATGGGATTGCCTTCATGGTCACAAATGGTAACACACACATCACCCCACTCCTGTCAACCATCTTGTAATTACACACTCTTCAGGAGAAAGGGATGAATGAGATGACCCAATGCAAATTCATCCCCACCTATTGAAAAGCCAATTTCAACTAAAATTCAAAATGTATTGAAGGTCCTCCTCAGGTTGATGCCAATCTTCCTTTTCTGGCTTCTAAAGAAGCATTTAACTTTTTACTCCCCTCCACACATTCTATATGACAATCTAACTTTTCTATTCTCTCCCTCCTTATGCTTGTGCTGCCCTCCCCCTACCTTCCTGCCTGCTGAATTCCTGTTTCACTTTAAAGCCTAGTTTAAGTAATACCTTCTCCATGTGACCTTTCCTAATCCCAACTGTTAGGAATGAACTTTCCTCTAGCCTCCATATAGCATTCTGTTCTAATGTTCTCTAGTGCACTTATCATGGAATATTATGAATCAAAATTATTTGTGTTTGCCCCATATCACCCTACTTCACTATGAACACCATGAGGGGAAAGGTATAAAGGAAGAAAGTGTATCTTATCTGAAATTTGTATAAAATCAAAATAAACATTGAATAAATGGTTATACATAGTAGTCACCTAATAAATATTTATTTACTAGAAATGAATTTGCTAAAATAATAAATGTTCTATGCAGGACAGTCCTTAGAGAATCTGAATAGCTCAAATAGTCCTGAGGGAATTCAATCCCAGGCTAACTCATTTTATAACTTTATCTAACCTTTCAGCCTTCCCTTCCCGCCTTTGTAGGAAGGTAAAATCAGATTCAAATGAAATTCAAAAACAGCCATTCATTCATTTATGATTCCTTCAACAAATTTTGATTAAGCACCAACTCTGTTCAAGGCATCTGAGGATTGAGTAGACCCTACTTTCAGGGAACTTTAAATATAATAGGAGAGAAAGAAACACATAAATGAATCTATACTCTCTCATGCCTCTGCAAACAAGGTTCTGATTTTGTCCTGGTTAGATAGAACTGCTGATCAGTTTCTTTTTCTGTCAAATGAAGATAATCTTAGGATCTAAAGCTTAAAGGGCTATTGGTCCTAGATCTTCATTTTGAAGATGAAGGAACCAAGATCACCTGGAAGATTAAGGCCACTTAAAGCCACAGGGACAAAGCTACTATTTTGGCCAAATTCTATACTTCCAAATCAAGTGCTCTGTCAATTACACTGCAATAGAAGACTTTTCAAGTATCTTTCGGATCTAAGGTTTTATGGATCTCTATCTCTTCCTATCTAACTCTATACACATATATGTACGTATCTATATATCCACACACATATATCCACATACATATAGGCATTGTGTACGGTTTTATATGTGTGTATAGATTTAGACTTAGATTTAGTGCTGAGAGGGACCTTAAAGATCACCTAGTCCAAATGCCTAAATGTCCAGATAAGGGACAAAGACTTTCCCAAGATCATGCAGCTGATAAGTGAAAAAAATTGGAATTTGAACTCATATTTGATTTAAATCCAGGACTCTTTCTACTATATTAAGCTGCCTTTCTAAATAACAAAGCATAAAGATTATACAACTTAGATTTCTTGGTTATCTCTTTAAGTACCATTAACATGTACTATTCTAGAAATTCCTAGGGATTAACTGATTACCTCCAACTAAAAAATTGGTTATTCCTTTTCATGCTCAACCTTCACCCTTCAACTTTAGGCACCTAACTCCTTTTAATGAACTCCTCTTCTATAACCTTAATGTCTTCATGAGTCCCACACAGATTAACATCTTAGGTCACATTCTTTCAGAATTTCACAATCAAGCTAGCTTCAGAGGGTAATGTGATAAATTTCTGCTAAGATATTCACCTTATATCTCTATTCAAAGTAGTTTAACTTTAATAGTAGTCTCCTGAAAATAAGAAAGCATTTTATATCTAAAGGAATTGATCTCTAATGATGAAATGTTCAGCACAGTTACAAGCTAATGAGAATGATATTTTAAGAACAAGTGTCCTTGCTGGTGCTTCTCTCAAATAGCCCAGGGTTGTCTTCAAGTCTTCTTAGTAGGCTAGTCCTTCCTATCTCTACCCATCCACCCAGCTCTTTAACATTAAACAGGGCCTAATTTCATGATAAAAATGCCCCATTTTTCTTTTCTATGGCTTCTCCTTGGTGAGTATTTGCTTTCACTCTTTTGATAATGATTTACAAAACCTCTTTGAATGCAGGGAAGGTGCTACATTAAGAAGTTTCTGTTGCCTTGTCAGCACTGATTATAATGTTTCCAAAGGATCATTTACAATATACTGCACCAATGATCTGTGTCTTAATATCTCCATAATATTGACACCATGTGATAAAGATCTACGTGTTAACAACTCCATAGTGCAATGCGCAGAGTCCAGCATTGGAGGCTATATTTGGTCTGAGCAAGCCTTGAGCTATTTAGTCATACACCAAAGCACCCTAAGAGTAGAAAGATCCCAAGGTGATTTTTTTAATCAAACACACAGAGAGTTGTTCAGTAATATAGGGGAACCTTGTCTGATCTATAACTTTGCCAAGGACCCTACTCCATGAGTTCTTACTAGGATGCATTAGGAATGATGAAAAGGGTCAATAAACTTTCACATTTCTCGAAACCTGCCTGAAATCCAACACTGAATGGCTTCAAAGAAAGGCCAAGGATATGACAACCTTAAGCAATCTCACTGGAAAAAAATAGGTTGGCATTCCAGGAACCCAGGAGACCCTATTAACATATTACTTGGAAAGTCACCCTTCTGTCTATTTCCCTGTCATCTGAAATTTGCCCCATCAGCAAATCCTCATGAACAGCTCAATCTGTCTCAGTTTAAGTTCAAGTTTAGCATTTTGCAGGAGGTAGGCCAGTCAGGTACAAGGAACACTTGAACAGTTACCAACCTTTCATAGCAGAACATGGAGTTACCTTCTTTTTAAGTTAGTAGCAGTGAGCTAAACTACACTAGAAATGAAAGAAATCTAGGCACTGCCTATAACCTTAAGAAAATTATTTCTATTCTTTGGACTTCAGTGTTTTCAGTGGCACACGGAGGGCATCAAAATAGACAATAAGTAAAAAAAATACTTATGTGCCTCTGAAGTCCTTAATTTTGTGGGTTTTAGAGGGGGGAGAAGAGTGTTTCTGTGTCCAACCAATGGATAGCAATCTGTACCACTGGAGGGAGTACCCATATCCATGAGAGCTCAGATCATCCAATAATACAAAAAAAGTAAAAATCATCTATTTGCAAGACTGTAATACAGTGAAAACAGATGGCTTTAGAGTCAAACAAATTGGGTTCATAACCTGGTTTTCTTTACTTTGCACAAATTATTTAATCTCTCTAAGCCTCAGTTTCCTTATCTGTAAAAAAAAAGATAATAAAATCTATAGCACTTACCTCAGAGTTGGAGTGAGGTTCAGATGAGATAATCTTTCTCTATTTTCTAGCTCTTTGGGTATACATTTACCTTACAATTTAAGGTTCCCATTTTTTGAATTTCAATTTAACCTCCCCCTTCAGAATGAAAGGCCACATTAAATAATTTTGAATTAAAGTAATTTAAACTGCACAAAAATCCCCTAATTCTTAGTTGGTTTAATGTTTTTTAATTATAAAATGCTTATTATGTGCAGTGCATTACATTCTGTCTTCATAAAGACATAAATTTAGAATAGGACAGAGATGTAGAGGTCATCACTCCAATGCTTCATTTTACATATGAGAAAATTAAGACCCTGTAAGATTAAAAGACTTGTCCAAGGTCATATAGGTAGCAAGTTGCAGAGCTAAGATCTCTGCAACTCTTATTTAGTACCCTTTCTATCATACCATACTGCCTTTAGTTGCTTAATGATTAATGGGGGGGATGCCATGGGAGATAGAGAAGCATGGAGTTTGACACACACAAAATAACTATAATACAAAATAGAACGTGATAAGTACATGAGAGAAATACAAATAAAATCCTATGTAAAGTCCAAGGAGGAAAATACCACTTCTGATTTGGGAAAGGTCAAACAGGGAAGGTTTCCTGATGGAGATGACATTTGAGCTTTAAAGGATGGAAAGAATTATACTGGAAGAAGGAATTTACCACTCATTTCAATCCAATCTAATACATTTAATTAGAGGAGCAAGGGAAAGAAGGTGGAAAGGAAGTAGGGAGTGAGGGTGGAAAGAAGGAAGGAATAAAGCAAGTGAGAAAAGGATGAAGGAAGGGAGGAAGAAAGAGAGGGAGGAGAGAAAGAAAAAAGGAAGGAAGGAAAGAAGGGGAAAAAAAACAGAATACGCCAAAAAATCCCCCCAAAAGGTAATGAATGATGCTTCCTATCAATCTTACATCACAGATGAAAAAAAATAGGCTTTTACCATCGAAACTGCAATGAAAGTCCAATATGTAAAAGATATGATCACTCTGAGTGTCAGCAATTCCTACCTTTATGTTCCATATTCCCAAATGATAGCAAGACAAAAAAAAATAGTATAACTCTGACAGCAGCTTGACAGAGGTACCCAGGGCTCAATTACTATCTACAAATAAAAGGTCAAGGTTAAAAGCAGCACAGCCTCAAAAAATAAATTTGGATCTCCAAAGGAAAGATGAGAAAACAGTAGGCTAAATAAGAAGTCTGACAACTTTAGCCACTTTCCAATAAAAAAAATCAGATGATACCCGAGATTTTGCAGAGCACAACATTAAATTTCAGCAGACTACTGGTGAAATCCTGAAAGGGGAGGGGTCACTTCTTTTTTATCTGGAGAACATGTCATTCAGTTATTATGGGGGACCCAGGAGGACAATTCTTAATCGTATTTTTTAAGTGTCAGTCAGATCCATGAGTGTCACCTGCTACTACTTATCTGAGACTCCACTAACCTAGGAGGGCTCTGCTTGAAGTAGCTTTTGACACAACTGCCCTCTAACCTGCCTCCCAGTGACACTTTGTGTCAATGATTTGTACAAATAGGAACACCAAGGCTGTTAAGAAGCACTTTGTGCTTCCTGAATGCTTTGATTCTGTCAGGGCAGGAAGTAAATCATTTAACAAATGCCTACATGATTGCTGTGCAGTTCACTTCTCAAATAACAGTCAACAGATTTCCTAATCCATAGTGGTCAAATCCAGGCAGCACACCTAAACCTGGGGTGCCTTCTTTCTACTCTAGCCTGAATCTCTAGTTCTGATTATAAACCATCCAATCAGAAGACAAAGCTGCAACAGTTGTATGATGACAAGAACCCAGGGCAGAAAATAAAGAGAATTAAAGGTGCCCTCAAGTAGAGGGAGCCTCATGACACCCCCAACCAGCAACTGCCTTGCTCCAGGGCCCACTGGCTAATGGAATTGAGTGAGTGATGATTTCTGCTCAGCAGCTTCTCTGGTCCTTTGCCTTTAAAGTAAAACTTCATATAATATACCTTTGAAGGAGAAGAGGGGTTCTCTGAAGTCTGCTTAAAATGCAGTTGTTTGGAAACATCCAACAACTAATAATAATGATAGCTTGCATTTGCAAAGCCCTTAAAGGATTTCCTAGCAATCAGCTATGTGAGGAAGATGTGCAGGTATAACTATACAGATATTACAGATGAGGAAACTGAGGCTTACAGAAGTGACATAACTTGCCCAAACTCACTTATGCTGATGGGAGGTACCAGAGCTCCCTTCTAACCCAGGTCTCAACTCCAAGGCTAGTGTTCTTTCCACTCTATCATGGAACCTCAGTTGGAGGGGGAAGTTAGAACAAATGAAGAGGGAAAAATTTCTACAACGTTATCATGTATGCATTCTTCCATATCATACTGTAACGCTAGCAACCCAGCTCATAGCCCTGTGCAGACACAGTAGTTGCTTGATAAATGTTTGTTGAGTGAATGAATATTTGAGTGGGTGAATGAATGAATCAATCAATGAACGAATGCGTATTTACCTGCTACGCATTTACTCAGAGAAATTCAGCGAAAAAGGATTATTCCTGTCTATATGTGAAATTTACCAGGAGCTAAACTTTCGATTCCTGTCTTAGCCAATGAATTTCAGTCCTAAATGGGGTAGGTAATTTCAGCGTAATTCAAGACTCTCTGGTGAAGCAAACAGTAGCAGTCACTAGCCTCACAGGGAGCAGGGACTGTGTCCACTTCTTCAAAACCTCGACTTGGTTTATACAAATTAAAAATCACACAATCTGTCTCTGTCTTGATCTCTATCTCTTCCCACTCTCTAGCTTTCCTTTTGACACACAATCCATGGCCCCCAAACCTCCTCTCAGCTCCTCCACTCCCACCAGTGGCCAGATCCCGCCGGGCCCCTTTGCCAACAAGATACCAACAACGGCCACGGTTTCCCATGAACGCGTGAGCCCCATGCTAATACCGCGGACCAGCTCCCAGTCAAAGGGCCAACATCATTCGAACATTAGTCTGGAACCTCAAGCTCGGAGCCTTTTTTCCAGTGTGGGAGTGGGAACAGCTCCGATATGGAGAGGAGCTGGCGGAAAGGGAAGCAGGGCTTGGAAGGACAAAATTAAAGAAAAGCAGCAGGAAGGAAAACGGGTTGAAGAGCAGGAGAGACAGTACGGCGCATTTCTGTGTCCCTTGTACTTCCCCACGGCTGAAATCTATTATCTCCTCCTGGTAGGATTCACTATCCACAAATTACAGATGCGGAAACTCTGAGAAGTCCGTGATGTGCCCATGGTCAACTACTTAATGTTGGAGCATAACTTGAATCCATAGCTCCCTCTCATTCATATATTGACTGGAGGAGGCAGACAGCTCTGTAAGGAGTCCTGTCTGTCCTTCCAACTGCTTTCACTTTCCGTCCCGACCTTAGAGCAGTAAAACTTAATCTCTCACCAAACTCCATCTGTTCAGGCAACCAACTGAGCTATCCTCACGCACAAATCACACACACACACACACACACACACACACACACACACACACGCACGCAAGTTTCTTGGGATTCGAAGCAAGGGGCCGGGTAAGGTCTAGTTGCAAAAATTGTTGGGTGAAAAGATGAAAGGAAAAACAAGACAGAAGAATTCCCTTCAGCTTTCCTTAAGATTTGGCTCTTAGCGTAGCATTAGGCCTTTAGGCTCTGGGAAGGCTGGGAGCCTGGGTCACCCGGCAAGGCTAGTGCCTGCGTTCCCGAGGGAGGCAGCAGCTAGCCCACTACAACTAGGGATCAGTTAAGTCCGCAGCATCCTTTCTGAACCGGGCCTCAATTGCCTTGAAGTTCAGTCACATCCTCTATCAGTGACACAAAGAGGGCCTCAACAGAGAGTTCACTTGTTTCTCCAAAGAGACATCAAGGCAACTGCATTTGGATGGCGCTCGTGCACTCATACACACATAAACACACAAACATCACATGCATATAAGCATACACGTACACGTACACATACAGAGTCGCACGGGCTAATAAAACCACAGGGAAAAGAAAGTGCATTTCCTTACCGCGCGTTTAGAGATATACCCCGGAGCGGTAGCAGCAAAAAAGCCCGGGGGAGGGGGGTTAGCGACAGGATTCCCTCCCCCGCGCCCAGTCACAAAGAGACTGGGTCCAGCAGTCACCTGTTGGATGCCCAGAGTCCTCTCCAAGCTCTGTCCAGCTGCAGCGCCACTGTGTATCCTACCCTTCTATCCTCAAACCCTGAGCTATCACTGATATCCCCTTTTTTCCCTGCCAAGTCTTGGATTTTTTTGGAGTTGCCTGCTCAGGGATGTGTCTTCTATTCCTGTAGCTGAATAATTTCTCGCGCGTATCCTCCTGCCGCTCCGGTCTCTCCCCAGTGCATACACACTCACACACGCTCGGCTGTTAATATTCAAGCTGCTCAACGCTCCTTTAATGAAGTGCACGCGGCCTCCTCCCGCGCCCTAGCAGCCATCCCTGCAGATCTCTAAGCGCTTACATTCTGCACCTGCTAACCTGCGGACAAATTGCAATGGGAGAACAGCCGGCCATGGGCACCCCTGCTTCAAGATCTAGTGATAAGGAGACTATGAGCAGTGCGCTGTATGCCCCTCTCCCTTTGCTCCTCTTTTATCCCTGATACCCGCCTCGGAATTGGGACGCGAGGGGGGAGGGGGAACAACTCTTGGGAACCAAGCCAGATGGCTGGTTTTGGTGGAGCTGGAGCTCCGCGAGACTACCAGTCACAGACACAGGAAGCCACAACTTCCCCAGTGACCCGAACCCAAGAATGGGTTGCCCTCTCGGAGGCCGGGCCAAGCCTCAGGACCCCTTCCCCGGGAAGGGGCAAACCGACAACTTTAGAGAGACCGTGCCCACGCTAAAGTGGGGAACTGGGCGCGGCGGCGAGCTACTCACCCCTTGGTCTGGGCGCCGGCCGGAGCCGCCCCCTCGCGGGACTGGAGGGCCAGCAGCAAGTGCAGCAGAAGGACTGTGTGGGTCTCTCTGTGTATGTCTGTGTGTTAATTTTTGCTCCCCCTCCGTTCTTCTCCCTGCTCCGCGGGAGCTAAGCGCTCCAACTCCAGCCTCTCTGTGCAGGCAATCCCATGAGGGGAGAGGCAACGAGCGCGCAGCCCGGCCGGGAGCACATCCCTCCACTGGACGAGTCAGCGAAGCCACAGCATGGGGGGAGGAGGAGGGGAGAGGAGGAGGGAGGAAGGGACCGGGAATGAAGTTGGGTGGGAAGCGGGGCGGGAGGTGGGGGTGACCGACCCCAGCAGCACCAACTCTCCTTGGACTTTAAGCACCCGACTGGATGCACCCGACGCTCTTTCCCTCTGGCTCTGGCTCTGGCTGCGGCTCCGGCTCCCAAGCCCTCCTGGAGCTTCTAGCCGGGGGCTGGCGATCCGGCCGCCCCCTGAATCCAGGCCCCAGGCGGAGGGAGCAGCCGGACGCCTTGACAGCTGCGGAGAAACCTCTGTCCGCTCCCGCCGGCCGCCGCCTACCCAGAGCGCCGCTGCATCGTGCTTTCCGGCAGATAGGCAGGCAGGCAGGGAGGGAGAGAAGAAGGGAGGGAGGGAGAAAGGAAGGCGGGGAAGGAGGGCGGGGGCCGGAGAGCGGGGTTTTCTCCTTTTCGTTCCCAGGCTTCGGGCTTTAGGGCTCTCCCTCCCCTACCCACCCTCCTCCCCCAATCCCCCTTTCCACTATGTCCTCCCTCTCTCTAGCTCTCTCTCTTTCTCTCTCCCTCCCCCTCTCTGTGCTTGCACTGCTCTCTCCCAGATCCCTGTTTCCCTTGATGCTCTGCTGGGTTCCGGCTAGAGACTGAGAGGGCGGCAGCAGCCAAGGCTCTAGCCGGTTTGGGCAATAGCAGTAGCAGCAGCAGCCTTGGCCGCCGCCGCCACCGCCTCTTCCCGCGCGCCCACGTGCCGGGGTCCAGTTGTGCGCGCGCCAGTGGGGTAGGAGGGTGAACGAGGGATTGAGCTTGGGAGGAGGGGAGAATCTTCCTGCGAGAAGCAATGGAAAGGGTACCAAGAGAGAAATGGACGAAGGGCGCAGGACCCAGTCTGCGGCTTCGGGGAAGCCTGATATGCAAATTCCACTCCTTCCCCGCCCCCCCCTTGCAGAATATAAAGAGCCAGAAAAAGGGAGGAGGGGGGAGGGGCCCCTCGCCACTCCACAGGATCAGCAACAAGATGAGGAAGCAAAGAAGCTGGTTCCTGACTCTGCCAAGGGGACAAATTCCAAGCGTCCTCTGTAGCCGGTCCCTTCCTCCCCGCCCCGTCTCCCTCACCCCCCCCCCTTGTCCCCAGCCAAATAGAAAAATTCTGACAGAGTTGGCCGAAGGTTTGAGGGAGGGGGTGTTATAATCATTGCGTATATTGCCTTCCTTTAAGGTCTTCCTCACCTACGGACTTTCTTTCCATCCTTTGATCAGAGACAACCGATGCTCCCGCTTCCAGTAGAAACTGGCTCACGCGATTGGAACTTACTTCCTACCATCAACCTATCCAGAAATATTTATCCAGCACCTACTATGTTCAAGGCACTGTGGAGGTTGCAAAGATGAATAAAACACCATTTTTGCCGTGAAGGAACTTACTACAGGTTTAAGGAAATACACAATAATCATTTGAAAAGTTAAACAATATAAGTTTGTCAACTGTGAAGTGAAGATTAAAAGGCAGTGTAGCAGGAGAACTCTACATGTGAAAGAGGGCTCTGTATTAGAGTCCCAACTGTACAACATACAATACTAACTATGTGACCTTAAGCAAGTCACTTAACCTGCCTGGACCTGAGTGTCCTCAACTTTAAAAGGAGAAGTTATACTAGATTTCCTCTAAAGGCCCTTTAAGCTCCAAATCTTTTGTCCTTCTTAGCTCACAGGGTTATTATTAAATCACTCTGTAACTTTAAAGTGATAGATCTAGAGACACAGGTGTAATTTATTATTGTAATAGGGGCTCAAGACAATAAAAAAAGAAATGCTGCAAACCACAACTAATTCCTGAATAATACCTAAGTGAATGACAAATTTTCAATTATCTAGTATTTCATAAATAAGAGAGGTCAATTGAAAGTGGAGTGGCAGAAAAGGAGAGGTTTGAACTGAAATTTCAAGGGTGATATTATGTTTCAGAGAAGAACAAAAGGATTCATCAAAATAAGACATTCTAGGAAAAGTCTAGGGTTGTTAATGGAAGCACTGGAAAATGAGGTTGGAAAAGCTGATACTACACCAAATTAAAAGACATATGTTGTTCTGGGAAAGGGAATTGGGGGAGAGATTTTAATGCAACAATGGACCCTGCCCCAATTACAGAAATAGACAAAGAGGATGATTGGGCTTCCTCCTCCCCAAGATTCAGCACCTCAGGCTTGGACGGCAGCATTCCCCCTTCCAAAGGAAAATAACAGAGATTCCAATCATTTCAATTCAGCTCAGAAACCTTTTTATTGCTTTTATTGTTATTATGCACAAGGCACAATTCTGAGGATGCAAATATGAAAAAAATTAAGCTTGTAAAATAAAAAGTGCAGTAGTTGCACAAATCATGATCATAAAGATAGTACGTTACAGCAAGATTATAGAATTATAGATTTGGAGTAGGAAGAGACCTTAGAGATTATTTAATACAATGTCCTCCCTTTAGGAATAAGGTCATAGGCCCAGCAGATTAAATGATCTGTCCCAGGTCACACAGATAGAAAGTAGTAGAATTGGGATTTGAACCTAGGTCCTCTGATTCCAAATTCTAAGTGTACTTTCCATTATGACAAGATAGAATCATAGCATTTAGATGTAGATGGGACCTTGGAGATCACTTAGCCAGCCAACTCTCATTTTGCAGATAAGAAAACTGAAGCACACAAAGATTAAATGACTAGCCCATGACCAAATTGCCAATAAGTAGAAGTTTTTGGGTTTTGTTGGGGGTTTTAAAAAAGGTTCTCTGATTCCAAACTCTATTTTTTCCCATTATACATGCTACCTTTGGGAGAGAGAAGCTTCAGCTAAGGGATTAGTGAAGGCTTCATGGAGGAGGTGGGAACTGAGCATGGCCTTGAAGAAAGAAAATTTAATTCAACAAACAATCATTAAGCACCTAGAATATGAAAGTCACTTAATAAAACATTTGGTAGAGGAGATAAAAGTGAGGGAGCAGAAAATTTCCTACTTTAATTTATGCTCTACTGAAGATTTTAATGTATCTGGGGAATCCAGAGAAATGGCTTTTGGGGATTCCTTTAGTTTTAATTAATTTTAAAGAAATAGCAGGTTAACAGACTAGAAGGTATGCATTCTGTTCCATTAGTTCATAGGAAAAGAAAGTCCATTAGAAGACAGAAAAAACAAAATAAATAGAAGTTTTGTTTGTTTTTTTTTTGGGGGGGGGTGAGGGGAAACTAGATCAGTGAGACCATGTGCTTACTAAGGGCAAAGACTGTATCTTCTGCCGTCCTTAAATTCTACAGGTCCTTGTGCACATCTGGGTACATTTTAAAGATGAATATGTATTGATTGAGTAATATTTGAAAAACTAGATAAAAAAAGATTTGTTGAGTGGAGGGGAAAATGTTGATGTGTATGCATAATGAAATAGAAACAGAGATCCTGAAGATGAGTTGTTTAGCTTGTCGGAGCTTGCTTCCCTGAGTAAATTTCACTAACATGATTTGTAAGAAGAATACTTCATTTTTCTAACATTCTTCAAAAAATTTCTCTATCAGCAAAAAAAAAAAAATTCCAATAGAATTTAACATTTTTCCTTCCCAACATTGCCAAGACTTTTATTTGGGAGGTGGATGAAGAAGGGAAGACAATAAATGTAGATTAAGAATTGAACAAAAATTTTTAGAGGGCAGAGAGGAAGGAATTAAAAGTAGGGAGGGTAAAATAAAATTGCAAAGAAAACTTGGTTAGTACCTAAAGGCAAGTGAGGACATTGTCTGTAATCATGACATTAACTGGGGATTTTAGCAACTCAAATTTCCACATCTGTTGGATAAAAACCAGATTAAAAGTTAGAAATACACCTTATGTTTTGAATAATGTCTTTGTTGCCTGAAAGTGTTAATGTAATTTCCATTAATTTCAGCTTCAGTTATTTGAGGTTTTCAGGAATTTCATTCCCCAAGAGTGGAAAGTTGCTTTAAAATGTTTTTTAATCTGCTGGAAACCTCAGTGTGGATCTCTGTCATTTTGTTTTTCATAGAGTTTGAGGGACAACAAGAGTGAATATGAAGCTATTTCTTCATCTGCTCGGCCATCATTGCTCCTCTAGATTCCCTATTCTTTATGAGACTGTTGACTAGTATGGAATTGTAGAATGGCCATGTTAATTTGGTCACTGTATGCATAAATCCACCATAAGACTAAGGTTTTATAAGAATATTTTCCAGGGGGTGCTAGGTAGCACAGTGCATAGGACATCAGCCCTGAAGTCAGGAGGACCTGAGTTCAAATCTGACCTCAGACACATAACACTTACTAGTTGTGTGACTCTGGGCACTGAATCCCTAATTGCCTTTCATGAAAAAAAAAAAGAATATTTTCCAAGAACAGGAAGCACACTATGGTCTCATCTATAGTATTTTTATTATTAATTTATTTATTTTTAGTTTTCAACATTCACTTCCTTAAGATTTTGAATTTCAAATTTTCTCCCCATCTCACCCCTACCCCCACCCCAAGACAGCCGGCATTCTGAATACCCCTTACCCTAATCTGCCTTCCCTTCTATCACCCCCTCTTCTCTTATCCCCTTCCTCTTCTATTTTCCTGTAGGGTAGGTTAGATTTCTATTCCCCATTGCCTGTATATCTTATTTCCCAGTTGCACATGAAAAAAATTTTAATATTTGTTTTTAAAACTTTGGGTTCCAAATTTTCTCCCTTCCTCCCTCCCCACCCAGCCTCATTGAGAAGCCAGGCAACTCGATACAGGTTATACATGTGTAGTAATGCAAAACACTTCCATAGTAGTCATGTTATGAAAAACTAACTATATTTCCTTTTATCCTATCCCACTCCCATTTATTCTATTCTCTCTTTTGACCCTGTCCCTCCTCAGAAGTGTTTGCTTCTGATTACTCCCTCCCCCAATCTGTCCACCCCTCTATTAACTCCCTGCTCTCTTATCCACTTCCTTTCTATTCTCCTGCAGGGTAAGATAGATTTCCATACCAATTGAATATGTATGTTATTTCTTTCTTAAGCCAAATCCAATGAAAATAAGATTCACTCATTCCCTCTCACCTTCCCCCACTTCCCCTCAACTATAAATGCCTTTTCTTGTCTGTTTTATATGAGGTAGTTTACCCCATTCTACCTCTCCCTTTCTCCTTCTCCCAGTATAATCCTCTCTAACCGCTTAATTTTTTCTCTAGATATGACCCTTTCATCTTCAACTCAACCTGTGCCCTCTATCTATCTATCAGTATATACATATAATGCTTTCCCTCCAACTACCCTAATACTGACAAAGGTCTCATGAGTTATAAATATCATTTTTTCCAGGTAGGAATTTAAATAGCTCAACTTTAATAAGTCCCTTATGATTTCTCTTTCCTGTTTACCTTTTCATGCTTCTCTTGGGTCTTGTATTTGAAAGTCAAATTTTCTATTCAGCTCTGGCCTTCCATTAGGAATGCTTGAAAGTACTCTATTTCACTGAATATCCAATTTTTTTCCTTTAAGGATTATACTCTGTTTTGCTGGGTAGGTGATTTTTGGTTGTAATCCTATCACTTTTGCCCTCTGAAATATCATATTCTGAGCCCTTTGGTCCCTTAATGTAGAAGCTGCTAAATCTTGTGTTATCCTGATTGCATTTCCACAATACTTGAATTGTTTCTTTCTGGCTGCTTGCAATATTTTCTCCTTGACCTGGGAATTCTGGAATTTGGCTATAATATTCCTAGGATTTTTCCTTTGTGGGTCTCTTTCAGGAGATAATCAGTGGATTCTTTCCATTTCTATTTTGCCCTGTGGTTCTAAAATATCAGGGCAGTTTTCCTTGATCATTTCTTGAAAGATGATCTCTAGGCTCTTTTTTTTGATCATGGCTTTCAGATAGTCCAATAATTTTTAAATGATCTCTCCTGGATCTGTTTTCCAGGTCAGTTGTTTTTCCAATGAGATATTTCACATTGTCTTCTATTTTTTTTTTATTCTTTTGGATTTGTTTTACAGTGTCTTTATTTCTCATAAAGTCACTAGATTCCAATTGCTCTATTCTAATTTTTAAGGAAGCATTTTCTTCAGTAATCTTTTGGACTTTCTTTTCCATTTGTCCAATTTTGCTCTTTAGGGCATTCTTCTTTTCATTGGCTTTTTGGATGTCTTTTGCCATTTGGATTAGGCTATTTTTTAAGGTGTTATTTTCTTCAGTATTTTTTTGAGTCTCCTTTAGCAAGCTGTTAACTTGCTTTTCATGATTTTCTTGCATCACTCTCATTTCTCTTCCCAGTTTTTCCTCTACTTCTCTTACTTGCTTCTCAAAATCCCTTTTGAGCTCTTCCAAAGCCTGGGACTGATTCATATTTTTCTTGGAAGTTTTGGATGTTCAGGAGCTTTGACTTTGTTTTCTTCTTCTGGTTGTATGTTTTGATCTTCTTTGTCTCCAAAGTAAGATAATATAGTCTGACTCTTTTTGTGCTGCTTGCTCATGATCCCAACCAATTACTTGAGTTTTAAACTCTCTGTTAAGGTAAGAGTCTGTTTCCAACATGGAGAATGTACTGTCCCAAGCTTTGGGGGGTTGTACAGCTGTTTTCAGAGATACTTCTAGGGACCTGAAAATTTTCAGTTCTTCCAAGGTGCTATGAAAAGGGGTGAGGTGTTTCCTCTCCACTGCCACAACAAGCTCCACCATGACAGTGCTCCTTCTCACCCCAGGACCGCCCCTCAGAACTGTGACCCAGATCCAAGCACAGGCAGAGCAAAAGATTCCTGCCTCAGTTCTTGCAATGACATCCCTGCAATCCACCTCCGATCAGCCACTTGATTCCCCCTCAGTCTATGGGCTGGAATCTCAGGAGGCAGCCGCTGCCCTCGGGGTGGCTGAGACCTAGCTTCTTCTCTCACCGAAGTCATAGACTTTTTCCACTGACCTTCTAAGTTGTCTTTGGTGTTCATGGGTTGAGAAGTCTGGAAACCACCACAGCTGCCTGAGATTCAGTCCTCTGAGGCCTGCTCTAGGTTTGCTGTGGCCTGTGTGCCCACACAGAACTATGCTCCTCTCCCAGCCCTGGGCGATAAACCTTTCTGATCAACCACTCAGGTTGTCTTGGGCTGGAAATTTGTTTTACTCTTTTTTTTTGTGGGTTCTGCTGCTTTAGAATTTGTTTAGAGCCATTTTTATAGGCATTTGGAAGGGTTTGAGGGAGAGCTCAAGCAAGTCACTGCTTTCCCTCCACCATCTTGACTCCCTGAATTCCTCTAGTCTATTTTTTAAGGTGTTATTTTCTTCAGCATTTTTTTGTGTCATTTTTAGCAAGCTGTTAACTTGTTTTTCATGATTTTCTTGCATCCCTCTCATTTCTCTTCCCAGTTTTTCCTCTACTTCTCTTACTTGCTTCTCAAAATCCTTTTTGAGCTCTTCTGTGGCCTGGGACTGATTCATGTTTTTCTTGGAGGCTTTGGATGTAGGAGTTCTGACTTCATTGTCTTCTTCTGGTTGTATGTTGTGATCTTCTTTGTCACCAAAGAAAGATTCTATGATCTGGCTATTTTTTGCACAGTTTGCTCATGATCCCAGGCAATTACTTGAGTTATAAGTTCTTGGTTGAGGTAGGGGTCTGTTTCCAGTGTGGAGAATGTACTGTCCCAAGCTTCAGGGGTTTTGTGCATTTGTTTTCAGAGGTACTTCTAGGGACCTGTAAATTTTCAGTTCTTCAAAGATGGTATGATTAAGAGTGAAGTGTTTACTCCTCTCCTGGCCTGGGCTCTGGTCTATGAGTGACCACAAGCACTCTTTTCTGCCTTGAAACTGTGAGGGGATTCCCACTCCACCACCATTACAAGCTCCACCATGTCAGCACTCCTCCTTGCCCCAGAATCACCACCCAGAACTGTGACCCAAATCCAAGCATGAGCAAAGCAAGAAAATACTGCCTCAGCACCAACAAAGAGATCCCTGCAATTCCCTCTGATCAGCCACTAATTCCCTCCTTCATCTGTTGACTGAGAGTCCAGAAGTACCACCACCTCATGGCTGTGCCAAGACTGGGACTGGGACCACACTTTTCTCTCACCCTCATCAGACAGACCTTTCCTACTGACCTTGTAAGTTATCTTTGGTGTTTGTGAGTCTGGAAGTCTGAGAAACCACCATAGCTGCCATGATTCAGTCCCCTGAGGCTTGCTCCAGGTTTGCTGAAACCTAGTCTTTGCCTGTGCACCTGCATGTGAACTGTGCTTCTCTCCCAGTCTGGTGCAATAGACCTTTCCAATCAACCATCCATGTTGTTTTGGGCTATAAATTTGTTTCACTCTGTCTTTTTGTGGGTTCTGTTGCTCTAGAATTTGTTTAGAACTATTTTTACAGGTATTTGGAGGGGTTTGGAGAAGAGCTCAAGCAAGTCACTGCTTTTACTTCACTATCTTGGCTCCACCCCCCAACAGTAATCCCCCATCTATACTATTAAAGGCAATTCTATATCCAAAGGTTTGAGGATATTATTAAGCTAGAATGTGTTTAGCTTGAGCAGGGCAACTAGAATGGATAAAGCTATTGACTCCTTGACATATAAGGTTCATTTGAAAGAACATGGTAAGTTTAGCCTGGAGAAGAGAAGTCTCAGGGGAGATATTACAAATGTTTTCATGTATTGTAAGGATTGCCATGTGGAAGAATGATTAAAGTTTGTCTACTTAGCCCAAGAAGGAAGAACCAAGACCAACAGGAAGAAGTTGACAAGAAGCAAATTTAGGTTCAATATCAAGGACTACTTCCTAAGGGACAGCCAGATGGTGCAATGAATAGAGTACTGGGCCTGGAATCAGGAAGACTCATCTTCAAAGCCTCAGACACTTACTAGCTATGTGACACTGGACAAGTCATTTAACCCTGTTTGCTTCAATTTCCTCATCTGTGAAATAAGCTGAAGAAGGACGTAGCAAACCACTTCAATATCTTTGACAAGAAAATCCCAAATAGGGTCAGGAAGAGTCAGACATGACTGTAAAATGACTCAAAAGAACTTTCTAACAATTAGAATTTTCTAAAAGTAGAATGAGCATCTTTGAGAGATGGCACACACACACACGCACGCACACACACACACACAAACAGAGTTCTTCAAATACAGGTTAGAAGATAACATCTCAAGGATATGATAATTAGAATTCCTTTAAGTCATGCGGGCTAGACGGGCTACCAAGATCCCTTCAAACTCAAATTCTAGGATTCTATAAAGTAACATAGCTTTACAGATATCTATATTTTCACCCTTTTTGGACTACCAAAATGTTATGATAACATACTCCTTCCACTGAACTAGCTACCTTTCATGGTATAGGGATAGATTTAGTGTCAGAAGATTTGGAACCCAGTCCTGACTGAAACTGTTAGACCTTAGTTATATCTCTTTACTTCTCAGCATCTCAATTTTTTCATTGTCTAGTGGAGAGAATACTATTTGCATTAGCTACCTGAATGTCTATGAAGAAAGTACTTTATAAGCAGTGATATATGCATACATATGCCTTGGTGTGTAAATACATATAAATATCATATGTGTATACATATTTATGTGTGTACACACTCACAAACTTTCCATGTCACCACTATACTCAACAAATCCATTGGCTCCCTTATTATTTCTGGATCATATACAAACTCCTCATCGCCACCACCTAACTTCCTTAGCTTCCATCAATTCTCAGCTAATATCCCACCATCTGCAAAAAGCTTTTCCCAGTCTATTAATCTTAGTCCCTTCCCTCTGAGGACTGACTGGCTTCTCTGACAAAATGAGAAAATGTCTTTCTATAGGGAACTTTTATTCTACTGGAAGGAAATAATATCCACAGAGATAAATAAATGTGAAACATACAGGGAGTAATTATGCAAGTCTTTCACAATCTGACTCCAACTGGACTACCTACCTTCCTTTCCAGCATACACAGACACACACACATGTATATATGAACATATATGTGTGTATATATATACATATATAAGTGTGTATATCTTACGCTCATGTATACTGCAGTCAAATAAAATGTTCTTCTTTCTGTACCTCACATATAATATTCTACCTCCTATCTCAGTGCCATTGCACAGGCATTCCTTGATGTCTGTCTGGAATGTTCTCCCTCCTTACCTCCACCAATTAGAATATCTAGTTTCCTCAATTCCATAGCTACCTTATATATGAAGCCTTCATTAGATTATGCACTCCTTGAGAACAGGGACTGTCTTTTGCCATTCTTTATATCCCCAGTGCCTAGTACATATTTATTGAGTAAACTCTCCCAGTTACTCATGCCTCTGTCTTCATATTATTATTCATTTCTTTTATGTATATTTAATATATGTGTGCACTTATAATACATATGTATTTATAATTAAGTGTACATGTTATCTCCCCAATGGACTATATGCTCATGAAGGGTAGAGACTATTCATTTTTCCTCTGTAGGTCCAGTGGTTAGCACTGCACTTGGCAGGTAGAAGTCAATTAATAAATATTAAGTGAAGATTAATATGTGACATATTGTCATTATCCACATTAAAAGTGCCACACAGAATATAGATAATATTTTTTCTTTGGTTTTACTTTTGGGAGTGGCATAGAGTATGAAAGTAGAGTGAATTAGAAAAATTGTTGTTGATAAATTTTTGACATTTATTATTAAGGTTGAACTCAATTATTATAATCCTTGAAAGGGGAGTTAATTGTGAATATTTGAAATATTATTATTATTATTATTCATAATTGAAAGCATTAGCATAACTATAGCTATTATTATTGAGGTGGTGATGGTTGTTAATGAGATTATGAAAATTGGTGCCACTTAAAAGTAGCCAATGTTTCAGTCATCACTCTGCATGTAATTATGAAATGACTACTTTTCCTCTCAAATTTAAATGTGTTCACTGAACTAAGTCTAAAAGTTGCACACTCATAAAAAATCTGATTTTCTTCATAAGCCAATGCTGCCATCATTATAAACCATTAGAAACATCATGCTTCAGTCAAGAACAGCTCCTCCTCATCATTTTTTATGACATCCTGGACCTGTTTTGTTCACTTTTAATGGCTATTCAGACATCTAAGAGATAATATTGATCTTGGCCCTTGAGTGGGATTGATTATTCAGCTTGCCACTATTAAAATGTCCTCGAATTGCTTAAGCATTCACTTCAACATACAAGAATACTATTTTGCCAACAGCATGTATCCAGAAGTAGTGAGATTAAATGCCTGCTAAACAGAACAGGTCAAGCTTCATGAAAATTTTTTGAATTAGGTTTTTATTAACTAACATAAAAATGTAAATATGGATGGGGGAAAAACACTGTGTTAATGATAAAGCCCAATACCAATGTAAGATATTATTATCACTGGAAATGATTATATCTGTCCTTTTTTATAGTTCAGAAGATGGGGATTGGGGAGCAATGAGGATGTGCAAAGTTCTAGTCTATTCTTCATCTGCTAGGTTGTTGCAATTTTCCAGATCTTCCTCAAGAAAGACTTTTTGAGGGCCTATTATATGCCAGGTACTGCACTCAAAACTGGGAATAAAGACTAAATGAGAAAATGTCTTTCTATAGGGAACTTTTATTCTACTGGAAGGAAGTAATATCCATAGAGATAAATAAATGTGAAATATGTAGGGAATAATTATGCAATAATTTCATGGTTATGGGGAATAGTAACAATTGAGATCAGTAGATATCACCTATAGAAGATGATATCTGACCTGTTCTTTGGAAGAAGCTAATACAAGGTAGAGTACATTTCAGGCATGGGGATACCTTAGGCTGGATGCCTTAAACTTTAATATTCTACCAAATCTGATTGACCTCAATCACTTACTTCAGAAGTTATTCTTTAGAAAGAGAAAGAAAAGGAAAGGAACAATGATGAAAACTTACTTCAGGGTAACTCCCAAATATATAGAAAAACGGTAATAAGTGGAGGTTTTTTAAGCCATCACTGCCTGTAATTAAAAACCTACTTATCTTTCAACAGGTCAGGCTTCCAGAAAACTCAAACCACTAAAAACAGCCACTAAAAACACTAAAAACCTAGAAATAAAAATAACTTTTGTGCTGTGGTCTGCTGGTAAATATTTAACAACTGGCTCTTGGGGGGGAGGGGGGTGCCAGAGGTGAAACAAAGAATATGCATGACCCAATTCTCTGCTTAACCTGCATTATTAACATTTTCCATCACTCTCTTAAATCTACACAGTCAACAAAACCATATATCACAGCCTGAATTGTAGTTTGTCCATTTCCAAAGTGTAAATGCTCTCACTGAAAATTGAATCTCTAGATCTGGTGTGAGCTGTCCCCAGCATATCTCTGCAAGTCCTGCAAATTATATGACTATGTGATAATCTTTTTAAATTCTTTTCCATTCATTTTGATTTCATTTTGGTTATTTTAAAATCTGATTTGTTTTTACCATGTTCTTTTTAATAAGATTATCTAAATTTTGTTAATGTATTTTTCCAAAGAATCAGGTCTTAATTTTTGTTAATTAGTTATAGGCTTTTTGGTTTCCAATTCATCTTCTCTAATTTTCAAGGTTTCCTCTTTTGTGCTTATGTTGGATTTGTTTATTTCTGGCTTCCTGAAATTTTAATTGTGTATTCAGCTCATTAATCCTTGCTTTTTCTAATTTGTCATATGCTTGTAGAGATATTTTAGTATGCTAACAATTATCATTCTCTTATCACATAATGATTGTTTCTCTGACTTGGATGCACTAATTGTTCATGATTTCATGGATAAGTATCTGTTTAGCTCTGTGTCTTTTGATTGCACTTCCTATATTCATTATTATTGTATCATATTATAGTCTATAAAGGATTTTTTCTGCTTTTTAACATTTATTTATAATTTCTCCATGATGAGAAATATGTATATTCTTTAATGTTCTCATTTAGATGTTAAAAATATTTTAGTTCTAAATCCTCTGAAAATTTGTTCAGTTCTATATTTTCCATTTTGTTTCTCTTCTTGTAAAATTTTAGCATTTCTGAAAGCAGAACATTAAAATTGCTTATCATTGCTATGTTATGATGTTTCTCCTTTTTACAACTGAGTTAACTGTTCCTTTGTGAATCTAGCTGTGATGCCATTTTGTGCATATGTTCTTTTAAGTATATGTGATTTCCTTGTCTATCTCTATATTGTGAATTTTTATTTCTGGTCTTTTTCAATAACATGATTGCGACTCCTAGTTTTCTTTCATTTACCTAAGACAAAGCAAATTATATTCACATCTCTCATTTTGATACTATGTGTGTTGTTGCTTTTCATCTATGCTTCTTATAAACAACAAATCATAGTTGTTTTTTTAATAAATGCCTATTCCCTTCCCTTCCCACCTAATCTATTCTGCCACTCTTTTTCATTTTATTGGATTATTAAGACCATTTAAACTTAAATTTATGAGTGTTAGGCTTGTTTCATTGTATATTCATTTCTCTAATTTTTTTTTAAAAGAAGTATATATTTTGTATCATCTTCTTGTTATAAGCCAACACTTTGTCCCTGGAATTAGGTGGTTTTATTGTTTTATTGTTTTTTGTTTTTTAACAACTTTGATACAACTGTAATTCTCACAGGCTCCCTTTAAACCTACTTCCTCATTCCCAATTTTATACCTTTTCCCTAGTTTAAGGATTTTACTTTCTTTTTTGGTTTCTTTTTATTTATTTTATGTTTTTCTTTTTCTTGTTTGTCCTTTCCCTTTCTTTTCTTTTAAATTGTTAGTTCAAAATCTCTCCTCTAATTTCAACTGCATGTTAACTTTTCTTTTATTGTGCCCTTTTCTAAGAATTTTTTCTTTAATTTGTTTTGTTCATTAATTTCCTTCTCTTACATTCTACTTCGGAATTTTTTTCTCAGACTTGTGGGTTCTATCATTATTTACTCCTTCTGTAATCTGTATTCCTCATTGGATGGAAACTTCAGGAATATAAAGTTTCAGTTTCTTCTAACAAATTCCTATATTATAATCTTTATAGCTCTTGTTCAATAATCAGTATCATCTTTCTTCTTTGTTGTGTATCATTCTTAGAAGTATTACTTCATGATGAAGCAAATATTGAATAGAAGCAGTACTCCATGTAGAAATTACCCTGTGTCCAAAATTATTTATATGCAATTCTATACCAACTGTCCCAAGATTGTTTTCTTTTGAAAGGGCCATTTTGTATTATCTATGAGTCCGTGCTTCCCTTTTAGGTGCTAGGTGCCTCTAAACTATTCAACATTTCTTCCCCTGGTCAAAGATATGTCCATGGAGTTACAGCACTCTCTCATACAAGGTGCTTTAAATGAACGAACTCCCTCTAGATTAAATACACCATGAAGTCCTCATTTACCATAGAAGGAACAAATTTTTTTTCATAAATAACTTTTTCTTAATGTCTTCTGTTTTTTACATCATTGTAGTTATTTTCAGTATTCTCCCTTCTAACCATCTCAAAGAGCCTTCCCAAGTAAAAATAATGTTTTATTAAAAAAAATTACAATTGATTAACATATTGAAAAAAGTTTGTTTTTTTAAAGTTGACTCTTTAGAGTTCTTTAAATAAATCATCACATCATATGCAAAGACTGACAGTTCTGTTTCTTTTTTGCCTATGCTTGATATTTTAATTTATTTTTTTCTTTTGTTACTATGGCTAGCAATTTTACTACAGTATTGAATAGTTTTGGTGACAATAGACATCCTTGCTTCACCCTTGATGGGGGAAGAGCTTCTAGTTTATCCTCATGACAGATAATTGCTCTTGATTTTATTTTTAAATTTAATTTAACTTATTTTTTGTTCCATTTTAAGGTCAGAACTGTCTCCCTCTCTCCCTCCCCACCCCACACTAGAGAAGGCCACCATTTCACAAGCACACACACACACACACCACTCATGTGTGTAAATCATACTATATATATTTCTATTCATCAGTTCTTTCTCTGAAGGTGGATAATGTCTTCCTTATATGGCCTTTGTAATTAATTTGAGCATTTATAATACTCAGAATAACTTTGTCATTCACAGTTATTCTTTGAACAATATAGCTATTGCTGTATATAAAGTTCTCTTGGTTCTACTCATTTCACTCTTTATTATTTCATGCAAATCTTTCCACAGTTTTCTAAAAATCAAACTGCTCATCATTTCTTATAGCACAATAATATTCCATCACAATCATATACCACAAATTATTTAACCATTCCCCTATAGATGGGCAACCCTCAATTTCTGCTTCTTTGCTACCACAAAGAGAATTGCTGTAAATATTTTAGAACATACAGGTTCTTTTCCTTTTCCTCTGATCACCTTGGCAAACAGACCTAGTAGTGGTATTGCTGGGTCAAAGGATACACACGATTTTATAGATCTTTGGGCATAGTCCCATATTGCTCTCCAAAATGGTTGGATCAGTTCACAGTTCCACCAACAATGTATTACTGTCCTGATTTTTCCACATCCCCTCCAATATTTGTCACTTTCCTTTTCTATCATTTTAGCCAACCTGATATATATGAGATGATATCTCAAAGTTGTTTTAATTTGCATCTCTCTAATATATAATGATTTTGAGCATTTTATATGATTACACACACATATCTTATTTTTAAATAGATAATACTTAAGATTTTAAGGAAAGTTTCATTTATTTCTATGCTTTTTAGTATTTGTAACAGGAAGAGTGTTGTATATTGTCAAAACAAGTTTTCTTTATGCATTTGAATAATTATATGATTTTACATTGTTGGTTTTGTTATTAATATTATCAATTATGCTTATAGTTTTCTTAATATTTAACCAGTCCTGCATTCCTGGTATAAATCCATCATGGTCATAGTATATGATCTTTGTGATATATTGCTGCAATCTCCTTGCTAATATTTTATTAAAAACTTTTGTATTGATATTCATTAAGGAAATTAGTCTATAAATTTTTTTCTGTTTTGACCCTCCTTGGCATAGGTATCAAGAGTATATTTTCATTATGAAATTTGACAAGATCCCTTTTATGTAGAAATGGAATTAAATGTACTTCAAATTTCATAGAATTTACTTACAAATTTATCTAATCCTAGTTTTTTTTTTTGAGAGTTCATTTATGAATTTTTCTTTTTTTCTAAGAGAGGGTTATTTAGGTACTTATTTCATATTCTTTTAATATTGGCAATTTATATTTTCATAACTATTTATTCCTTTCAGTTAGATTGTCGGTTTTATTGGCATATAGTTGCACAAACTAGCTCTGGATAATTTGCCTTTATTTCTTCTTCATTGATTGTGAATTCTTGACTTTTCAATTTTATACTAGTCATTTGGTTTCCTTTTTCTTTTTCTTAATCAAATTAACTAATAGTTTATCTATTTTATTGCTTTTTTTAAAGCTCCTTGGAGGTGTGTGTGTGTGTGTGTGTGTGTGTGTGTGTGTGTGTGTGTATGTGTTTACTTTTGTTATTTTCTCCTTTGATTTTTAGGATTTCTATTTTGGTATTTAATTGGTGTGATTTTTAATTTGTAGGTTTTCCTATTTTTTTTTAGTTGCATGCCTGTTTCATTTATCTGCTCTTGCTCACCTTTATTAATGAAAGAGTTTTCCCCTAATCATTTCTTTGGCTGCATTCCACATATTTTGGTATATTGTCTCATTGTTGTCATCATTATTAATGAAATTATGTTTTCCATAATTTGTTCTTTGACCCACCTATTTTTTTAGTATTAGGTTACTTAGTGTCCAATTAATTTTAATCTAGGCTTCAAAGACCCTTCACAGAATATAATTATTATTGCATTACGGTCAGCAAAATAAACATTTAGTATTTCTGAGTTTTGCATATTCTTCTGAGATGTTTATGCCCTAATACAGTGTCATTTTTTTGTGAATGTCGCATGCATCACTGAGAATAGGTATAATCTTTTCCCATTCAATTCTCTATAGGTTTAGCATGTGTAACATTTCTAAAAGTTCATTCATCCCTTTAACTTCTTTCTAGTTAATTTTTTGGTTTTATGTATCTAGGTCCAAGAAGGATATAAAATGACAATCCCCATTATTAGTGTTTTACTGTCAATTTCTACTTTTACTCATTTAACTTTTTATTTAAGAATTTAGATGCTATGCCATTTGATGCATATATGTTTTGTATTAATATTAATAGTCTATCACAGTAGCTAGGTGGCACAGTGGATAGAGCACTGGTTCTGGAGACAAGAGGACCTGAATTCAAATGTGGCCTCAGACACTTACTAGCTGTATGATCCTGAGCAATTCACTTAACTCCAATTACCTCAAAGAAAAAAAAAAGATCAAGCAGTAGAGTGGCATACACACATACATACCACATAATACATATATACATGTGGCTGTTTTAACAAAGACATTTCTTTATTTTTGTTTAATTTTATTAAATTAATTTTTTATTTTTAGTTTTCAACATTCACTTCCACAAAATTTTGACTTCCAAATTTTCTCCCCATCTTGCCCCTACCCCCACCCAAGACAGTGTGCATTCTGAATACCCTTTCGCTTAACCTGCCCTCCTTTCTATCTTCCCCTCCCTTCTTTTAATCCTCTTTCCCTTCCATTTTCCTGTAGGGCAGGAGAGGTTTCTATACCCCATTGACCATATTTCTTATTTCCCAGTTGCATGTGTAAACAAATTTTAATATTTGTTTTTAAAACTTTGGGTTCCAAATTTTCTCCCTTCCTCCCTCCCCACCCAGCTTCATTGAGAAGGCAAGCAACTCAATACAGGTTATATATGTGTAGTAATGCAAAAAACTTCCATAGTAGTCATATTGTGAAAAACTAACTATATTTCCTTTTATCCTATCCCACCCCACATTTATTCTTTTCTCTCTTTTCACCTTGCCCCTCCTCAGAAGTGTTTGCTTCTGGTTACCCCCTCCCCCAATCTGTCCACCCATCTATTATCTCCCTGCTCTCTTATCCCCTTCCTCTCTATTTTCCTGTAGGGTAAGATAGATTTCCATACCCAATTGAGTGTATATGTTATTCCCTTCTTAAGCCAAATCCAATGAGAATAAGATTCACTCATTCCCTCTCACCTTCCCCCACTTCCCCTCCACTGTAAAAACCTTTTCTTGTCCATTTTATGTGAGATAATTTACCCCATTCTACCTCTCCCTTTCTCCTCCCAGTATAATCCTTTCTCACCCCTTAGTTTTATTCTCCAGATATCACCCCTTCATCTTCAACTCACCCTATGCCCTCTATCTATCTATATCTATCTATCTATCTATCTATCTATCTATCTATCTATCTATCTAT
>NW_020954641.1:26460791-26532287 GCF_900497805.2 Vombatus ursinus
TATCTATCTATCTATCTATCTATCTATCTATCTATCTATCTATCTATCTATCTACATATAATTTTTTCCCTCCAACTACCCTAATACTGACAAAGGTCTCATGAGTTACAAATACCATCTTTCCATGTAGGAATGTAAACAGGTCAACCTTAATAAGTCCCTTATGATTTCTCTTTACTGTTTACCTCTTCGTACTTCTCCTGAGTTTTGGTTTTGAAAGCCAAATTTTCTATTCAATTCTGGTCTTTTCATCAAGAATGCTTGAAAGTCCTCTATTTCACTAAATGTCAACTTTTTCCCCTGAAGGATTATACTCAGTGTTTCTGGGTAGGTAAAGACATTTCTTCAAAAAATAGTCTGTGGTACCTTTTATCAAAAGATAGTTTTCCTGATTACCACCTTTAATAATGTCTATTTTTGCTTTTGCTGTTTCTGGGATCGCTATCGCTACCTCCGCTTTTTTTTTTTCATTTCAGCCAAAACATAACGGATTATGTTCCAGTCCTTTATTTTAAATCTACATTTATCTTTCTGTTTCAAATGTGTTTTTTTTTGTAAACAACATATTGTTAGATTCTGATTTTTAATCCATTCTGATATACTCTTTTGTTTTCTGGATGAGTTCATATCATTTACATTCACAGTTAGAATTGCTGTGTTTTACCTCCATCCTATGCTTGTATTCTTAACTCTTTTCTTCCTCTGTTTCCTATTAAAAGTCCTTTTTGTTTCTGATTAATGTTCCTTTAATCTACTTTTCCTTTCATTGCTCTCATTTTCCTTAATCTCTTTTCTTCATATTTGCCTATTGTGTAAGGTGTATTTTTGTACATAAATGTGTGTATATGTATTCTTACTTCTTTCAGCCAGTTATATGAGAATGAGACACAAGTGTAATAAATAGTTCCTTTGCCTACATTTTTTTATAAACTGTTTTTTGTGCACTCCATTTGTGTAAGGTAATTCCTCCTATTCTTCATCTCTCTTCCTCTACATGCATTCCTCTTTCCCATCCATTGAACTCTTCTTTTGCTTTCATTCAAACACAATCACACCCAGGCCCTCTGTCTAATTAGACTCCCTCTATGACCCCTGGTGGTGATAAAATTCTGAGCGATGACTTGCTTCAAGTCCTCGTATAAGACTGTAAATGAAATTAGAAATTCTGAAAATCAAAGGAGAGATTAACAAAATTGAAATTAAGAAAACTGTTGAACTAATAAATAAAATTAGGAGCTGGTTTCATGAAAAAACTAATAAAATAGATAAAGCTTTGGTTAATTTGATTTTAAAAAAAGAAAGAAGAAAACCAAATTGCCATATCAAAAATGAAAAGAGTGAATTCACCACCAATGAAGAGGAAATTAAAATAATAATTAGGCATTATTTTGCCTAATTGTATGCTAAAAAATCTAACAATCTTGGCTAAATGGATAAATATTTATAAAAACATAAATTGCCCAAAACTATTTTATAGAAATAGAAAAATAATAACAAAATTCACATGGAAGAACAAAAGGTCCAGAATATCAAAGGAATTAATGAAAAGAAATGCGAGATAAGGTGACCTAGCCATACCAGATCTAAAATTGTATTATAAAGCAGTAATCATCAAAACTACTTGGTACTGGCTAAGAAATAGAGTGGTGGATCAGTGGAATAGGTTAGGTACACAAGACACAGTAGTCAATGACTATAGTAATCCACTGTTTGATAAACCCAAACTCTCCAGCTTATGGGATAAGAACTCACCATTTGACAGAAACTTCTGGGAAAATTGAAAAACAGTATGACAGAAACTAGGAATAGACCACCAACATCTCACACACCATATACCAAGATAAAGTCAAAATGAGTACACAATTTAGACATAAAGGGTGTGAATAGTTTACCTGTCAGATCTATGGAGAATCAAAGAATTTATGACCAAAGAAGAGATAGAGAACATTATGAAATGTAAAATGGGTAATTTTGATTACATTAAATTGAAAAAGTTTTTGCCCAAACAAAGCCAATGCACCCAAGATTAGGAGGGAAGCAGAAAAAAGAATTTTTACAACCAGTGGCTGTGATAAAGCTCTCATTTCCAAAATATATAGGGAACTGAGTCAAATCTATAAAAATACAAGTCATTCCCCAACTGATATAGGGTCAAATAATATGAATAAGCAGTTTTCAGATGAAGAAATTAAAGCTTTCTATAGTCACATGAAAAAATGCTGTAAATCACTATTGAATAGAAAAATGCAAATTAAAACAACTCTGAGGTAACACGACATACTCATCTGATTGGCTAACATGACAAAACAGGAAAATGATAAATGCTGGAGAAGACATGGGAAAATTGGAGCACTAATGCATTGGTAGTGGAGTTGTGAACTGATTCGATCATTCTGCAGAGCAATTTGTAACTACATCCAAAGGGCTATAAAACTGTACATACCCTTCAATTTAACAATACCATTTCTAGTTCTATATTCCAAAGAGATCATAAAAATGGGAAAAGGACTTATACAAAAATGTTTATAGCAGCTTTTTTGTGGTGACCAAGGATTAGAAATTGAGGGGATGCCCATCAGTCAGGGAATGGCTAAGCAAGTTGTGGTATATGAATGTAATGGAATACTATTGCTCCATAAGAAATGATGAGCAGGTGGACTTCAGAAAAACCTGGAAAGGCTTGCATGAACTGATGCTAAGTGAAGTGAGCAGAACCAGAGAACATAGTACACAATAACAGCAACACTGTGTGATGAACAACTTTGATAGACTTAGCTCTTCTCAGCAATGCAATGATCTAAGATAATTCCAAAAGACTCATGATGGAAAATGCTATCCAAAACATCCAGAGAAAGTACTATGGAATCTGAATGCAGATCAACACATACTATTTTTCCTTTTTTGTTTTTTAAGGTTTATTTTTTCTTTCTCATGGTTTTTCCCTTTGGTTTTAATTCTTCTTTACAACATGACTAATGTGGAAATATGTTTAATATTATTCTACATGTATGACCTGTATCATATTGCATGTCATCTTGGGGAGGGAAGAAGGGAAGGGGGGGAAGAAAATTTAAAACTCAAAATCTTGTAAATATGAATGTTCAAAACTAAAATTTAATTAATTTCAAAAAAGAATGTAAACAGTTTATCCTCATTTAATTAGTTATAATTTCTCACTTTTTCAGTTCTCTACTTTTTTGTACTCTTCTTGACTCCTGTACATATGTCAAATTTTCTGCTGTGTTCTAGTATTTTCATCAAGAATGCTTGAAAGTCTTCTATTTCATTAAAGGTACAATTTTTTTATTAGAATCATACTCAATTTTTCTGGGTAGGTTATTCTTGGTTGTAATCCCAGTGACTTTTCTTTTCAGAATATGATATTCTAAGCCCTTTGTTTCTTTTTATTGTTAGCTGTTAAATCTTGCATGATCTTGTGTGTGACTCTAACTTTTGGGAATTCTTTCTTTTTGGCTTCTTTCAGTATCTTTTTTTTGTTGACCTAGGATCTCTGTATTTGGGTTATGTTATTACCATGAGTTTTCATTTTATGGTTTCTTTAAAAAGATGACTGATGGATTCTTTCAAATTTTACTCTGCATTCTAGTTCTAAGATATCTAGATAGGTTTATAATTTCCTAAAATATGATGTCTAGGTTCTTTTTTCCATGACTTTCAAGTAGGATAACAATTCTTAAATTATCTCTCCTGATATATCTATGAGGTCAGTTATTTTTTCCTATGAGATAGTTCACATTTTCTTTTTTTTTAGTCTTTGATTTTATTCTATTATTTGTCAATGTCTCATGTTATCATTTATGTCCCTTTGGCCAATTCTAATTTTTAGGGAGTTATTTTTTTTTAGTAAGGTTTTGTACATTTTTTCCAAGCTGTCAGTTCTTTTTTTTTTTCTCATATTTTCCCTTCCCTACCTCTTTGCCTTTTCCCCCATTCTTTCCTCTATTGCTCACATTTGGTTTATAAAATATTTCTCTTAGCTTTTTCTTTAACTCTTACTTTAGCTGTTACAGGAATTCTCGTTGCACTTGTATCAAAGCTGCATTTTTTTGAGGCTTTGCTTGTAGATGTTTTCAGGTCACTCTCTCCTGTGTTTTTGTTTGAAGCTTTCCTGTCACTGTAATAGCTCCTCATGGTTGGATTCTTAACAATTGTTGTTTCCTCATTCTTCCAGCCTATTCATTGACTTTAGACTTTATACTAGTTCTCATTTTTATGCACTTCTAGGTAGATATCTTCCCTGAGCTTCTGTCCTTTTACATTCTTCTGGTTTTTTTTTTAATAGATGCAACTGGGGACCTGTAAGTTTTTCATTCTCTAAAAGTAGTATGATCTCAGAGATCTTTTTACTGCCCTCTTATTCTGACTTCTACAAATTCCTGAGCCAGATTTGGGTCTATATGCTTATTTCTGATTGGGTGTTTCAGCAGACTGATACTTGGCTAAGTTCCTATTGGCTTGCTTTTTAAGTAAAGAACTACTAAACTGATGACTCCTCATTGGTTGATGATGCTGCACTCTTCTCTGGGGATTAGAACCACTTGATTCCTAGAAGTTGTTCCATGCTCAGTACATAGCGAAGGCTATGATTTACAACCTCTCCTCTATACCCCGAATCTATGAACTGTCACTAAATGATGGGAGACAGCTGCCTGAGGGCACTGTTTCCTACACCTAGCACATGCTCAGGGATCCCCTTGGATCTCTTTCTCATGCCTTATCTTGGCTCTAAGTCCCTGGGCAGTAGAAGACTCCCTCCCTCCAATAGTGCTACTCCTGATCAGAGCCTCTTCCTAGTGTCTAAAGACCTTTCTGTCTCCTTAAACCATGCTGGGCTAAAAAAAATAACTTGCTATGAATTCTTGGTTTTTCAGACCAGAATTCAGTCTGTCTTTGTTGAATAGGTGTAGAGAAAAGCTAGGCTCAAATGCTTCTTCCCATTTTGCCATTTTGAGTCTACTTACCTCCTTGATTTTTGGTTTTAGATGCTTTGTATGATACTTTATCATGAAATAGTAACTTTTGGTTTTTAATATGATTAATTATGTTGATTGGTTTCCTAATGTTGATCTATCCTTAGCATAAATCCCACTTGGTCATGATGAATTATTTCTTGGATAAATTTCTGTAGTCTGTTTGATAAGATTTTCTTTGAAGTTTTTGAATCAATATTCATTAATTATATTAGCCTATAGTTTTCCTTTCTGTGTTTTTCCATGGTTTAGTTATTAAGACTATATTTGTCTCATAAATGGATTGAGATAGGTTGCTTTCTTTTTGAATTTTTAGAGTTATTTGTGAAGTATAGGTACTAATGTTTTTTGATCTTTTGTATTCAATTTTATTTTTATTGTTAATTCTAAATTCTCTCTACCCCTGCCTCATCCATTGAGAAGGTTAAAATTATAATATCCATTATACATACCAAGTAATATAAAACTTATTTCTGCATTAGTCATGTTTCCAAAAAAGAAACAGAATGAGAAAAAAAAATGTGATTCAGTCTGCAGTCTGATTCCATCAGTTCTCTATCTCAAGGTGTATATAATTTTTCATCATGAATCCTTTAGAATTATGATTGATAATTGCTCTGCTCAAACCTACCAAGTTTTCAGTTAATTTTCATTATAATATTGTTGTTACTGTGTAAATTTTTCTCCTGGTTCTTCCGATTTCACTTTGTAATAATTCATATATGTCTTCCCACATTTTTCTGAAAACATCCTGCTCATAATTTCTTATTACACAATAGTATTCTACCACAATCATATACCACAACTTGTTTAGCCATTCCCCACTTAATGGATATTCTCTCAATTTCTCTCAATTTTTTACCACCACAAAAAGAGCTGTTATAAATATTTGTGTACATATAAGTTATTTTCTTTTTTCTTTTATATCCTTGGGGTATAGACCTAGTAGTGTAATTGTTGAGTCAGAGTGTATACAAAGTTTTATAGTTTGGGGGGCAAAATGCTCTCCAGAATTGTTGGACTAGTTCACAGCCCCATTAAGTATGTAGTCATTTGCCTATTTTCCTACATCCCCTGAAACATTTGTCATTTTCCTTTTCAATCATTTTAGCCAATATGATGACCATGAGGGGGTAACTCAGTTTTAAAAAATTATTTCAGTAGTTATAAGTGATTTAGAGATTTTTTCGTATGACTATTGATAGCTTTGAACTTATGAAAACTGTTCAATCATATCCTTGATCATTTAGTAATTGTGGAATTAGATTTATTCTTATAGATATGGTTTGGTTTTCTAAAACATTTGAGAAATGAGAACTTTATCAGACAAACTTGCTACAAAATTTCCCCCCAGTTTCTTACTTTTCTTCTAATTTTTGTTACGTTGGTTTTGTTTGCGCAAAAACTTTTTTTTTAAATTTTAAGCAAAGTTACACATTTAATATCTTGTAAACCTTTCTGTCTCTGGTTTAGTCATAAACTCTTCCCCTATCCATAGCTTTGACAGGTAATTTCTTCCATGTTTCCCTACTTCATTTATGATTTCACCCTTTATGTCCAAATCATCTACCTTTTTTTGATCTTATCTTGGTATATCCATGAGATATTGGTTTATGTGTAGTTTCTGCCAGATTACTTTCCAGTTTTTACAACAATTTGTGTCAAATATTGATTTTTTGGCCAATACCTGGGATCTTTAGTTCATTGAACTCAAAGATTACTGTGCTTATTTACATCTGCAAATCATGTACCTAATCTGTTCCATTGATCAACTGCTCTATTTCTTATCCAATACCAAACTGTTTTTGTGATTACCACTTCGTGGTATAATTTGAAATACAGTACTGCTAGGCTCCTTTCCTTCACATTTTTTTTATTGACAACTTTGATATTCTTGATCATTTGTTCCTTCTGATAAATTTTGTTATTATTTTTTCTAGCTCTATAAAATAAATCTTTAATAGTTTGATGGGTATGGAATGGAATAAATTAATTTAGAGATTATTGCCATTTTTATTATATTGGATCAGCCTGCCAATGGGAAATTAATATTACTCCAGGTTTTTGTTCAAGTCTGTCTTTATTTGTGTGAAGCATGTTTTGTAATTGTGTTCATAGAATTCTTGTGTGTGTCTAGACAGAAATAAATATAACTCATAATATATAAGTAAATAACTTGTATAATAACTCATATAAAAGTATACAAGTATTTGTACTATTTACAGTTATTTTAAAAGGAATTTCTCTTTCTATTCTTCTGCTGGGTTTTGTTGGTAGTATACAGAAATAGTTTCTGCATGTTTATTTTGTATTCTGAAACTTTGCTGAAGTTAATTGTTTTGACTAGTTTAGTTGACTTTCTAGGGTTCTCTAAGTATTCCATATTACCAACTGTAAAAAAGTGACAGGTTTTTTTTTTTGTTCAAGCTTTTTTCTTTAATTTTTTTTCTTGTCTTATTGCTATAGCTAGAAATTCTAGTACAATATTAAATGATAGTGGTGGTAATGAACACACTTACTTTATTCCTGATCTTACTGGAAAGGCTTCTAGTTCATCACCACTACAGATAATGCTTGCTATTGATTTGAGACAGATACTACTTGTTATTTGAAGAGAAGTTCCATTTATTCCTATGACTTCTAGTGCTTTTTTCTTTTTAGTAAGAATAGGTATTATATTTTGTCAAAAGCTCTTTCTGCATTTATTAAAATAATCATATGTATTTTGTACTTTTTGTTTTTAATGTGGTAAATTATTCTTAAAATTTGCTTAATAGTGAACCAGTCATGGTTTAAATCCAGGTGGGCTATGGTGTGTGATCTTTGTGATATATTGTTTTAATCCTCTTGCTAGTATTTAATTTAAAATGTTTGCATCTATATTCATTAGGGAGATTGTTCTATAGTTTTCTTTCTCTGTTTTGAGTATCACTTCTTTAGGTATCAAAACCATATTTGTTCCATAGAAGAAATTTGGTTGGACTAGTGTTTTACCTGTTTTTTCAAACATTTTATATGGCATTGGAATTAATTATTTTAAAATGTTTTGAGGAATTCACTTGTAAATCCCTCTGGTCCTGTTGTTTTTATTTTCTTTTTCCCTAAGAGAGATAATTTGTCTCTTTTCCTTTTTCAAAGATAGGATTATTTAAGCATTCTATTTCTTTTACTGTTAATCTGAGCAATTTATATTTCTATAAAAATTAAACCATTTTATTTAGATTATCAGGTTTATTGATGCATATAATTGGTCAAAATAGCTGCTAACAATTGGCTTTATTTCACTTAATTGGTTGTGTATTTTCATTCTTTTTATTTTTCATATTGGTAATTTGGTTTTCTTCTAAATTTTCTAAAATTTTATTATTTTCCTTAACATTTTTTTGCTTATTTTATGGGATGAATTGAAGTCCTCTGTGAGTATAATTTTGCTTTGTTTCCTCCTGTAACTGATTTAACTGTTCCTTCAAGAATTTGAATGCTATGTCATTTGGTATACATATGTTCAATATTGATATTAATTCATTGTCCAAGGTACCTTTTAGAAAAAATATTTTCCTTATTACATTGTTTCAGAACAAAGTAATTTAATGAAATAATATTGTTCTGTTTTTTCTTGAAGTAACAATGATGCACATAAATTCGAGGCACCTTTCCCCACAAAAACAATATTCCAACGATAGGAAAATTGATATAAAAATGGAATACATGTGGCCAAGGCACATATGTGGAAATGCAATCAATAGTTCTTATGTCACAGGGTCAGTGATATTGTCATACTGCTTTTTACAAGACCTACTTGCTGCTGACCTCAAAAAAAAACAGTCTCTAATAGGTATAAACTAGGTATTTATTAGGTGTTACTTCTAGGTGTTACTCCCTTTTATTATCATTTGGTTACTAGGTACTAGTAAATACCTAGTTAGGGAGGTTCTCTGTGCTTCCAACTTTTCTCTTTAAGAAGTGCTTTCTCTTCCTCAAAAGAAGAGTGGGTTCTGCCATGCTCTTTCAGTTTCAAGCCTATAGGCTCTCTTTTTTTTTTTAATAGTATTTTTTTTCAATTACATGTAAAAACAGTTTTCAACATTCACCTCATTAACTTTTAAAATTAGGTTTATTTTTCTTTTGCATTATCTGAGAGTATGATTTCATGATTGCTGCACCTGCTTTTTTTACTTCAGCTGAAATATTGTAGATTCTGCTCTAGCTCCTTATTTTAACTCTGTGTGTGTCTCTGTGTTTCAAGTGTGCTTCTTCTAAACAACATATTATTGGATTCTGGTTTCTAATCCATTCTGCTATCTGCTTCTATTTTATGTGTGAGTACATCCCATTCAAATCCACAATTATGATGACTGGCAATATGTGCTTGAAAGTCCTCTATTTCATTAAATATCCATTTTCCCCTGTAAGATTTTACTCAGTTTTTCTGTGTTGGTTTTTCTTTTCTTAGCTCTTGTGCTTTTAGTAATATCATATCCCATGCCCTCTGCTCCTTTAGAGTATTAACTTCTTCTAGATCTTGTGTGATTCTAACTCTGGTTCCATGGTTTTTGGCTACTTTCAGTATTTTCTCCATGACCTTGGAATTCTGTAATTTAACTACAATATTCCTGGGAATTTTCATTTTGAGATTTTATTCAGGAGGTGATGAGGAGATTCTTTCAATTTCTACTTTGCCCTATGGCTCTAAAATATCTTGGCAGTTGTTGTTGTTGTTGTTTTTAATTTTGTTTTCTTGAAGTATAATGCCAAGACTATTTTTATGATCACAGCTTTCAAGTGGCCCAATAATTTTAAAATGATCAATTCTCTGTTTTCCAGTTCAGTTGTTTTTCTAATAAGATATTTCACATTTTCTTCTATTTGTTCAATCTTTTTATGTTGTTTTATTGTTTCTTGATGTCTCATGGATTCATTAATTTCTACTTCATCTAATTTTTAAAGAGTTATTTCCTTCAAAGAGGTTTTGTACCTCTTTTATCATTTGGCCAATTCTCATATTTAAGGACTTATGCTGTCTCTCTCTCTCTCTCTCTCTCTCTGCCTCTTTTACCCAGCTTTTAATTATTTTTTCATAATTTTCTTGTGGAATTCTCATTTCTTTTCCCAAATTTATCTCTAGTGTTTTTATGATTTTTTTCCCTCTTTTTTAGCTGTTTCTTGAGTTCTTGTGGGGATTATTATTGGAGTTTTGTACAATTTGCATTATTCTTTAAGGCTTTGCTCATACATGTTTTCAAATCATTTTCTCATGGCTTTGTGTCTTGAACTTCCCTGTCATGATAGTATCTTTTTATGGTCAGATTTTGCTGTTGTTATTTATTCATTTTTCCAGCCTACTTCTTGACTTTAATCTTTATGTTAGAGTTGGGCTCTGCTCAGTTCTGCAGATGAGGAATGTCTGGCCTGACCTTTTTGTGCCTTTCTACTGCTTTCAGAGCTTTGTTTTGAAGCCTGTAAGTTTGGGGGGCTTCCAACATGGTGTAATCTGTGCAGAGATCTCTTCACTATTATACTAGTCTACACTCTGCTTCTTACACCAATAGGCCCTTGCTCCATTGAGTCCATGACTATGACTGCTATTCTCCACCTTGCAACTGTGATGCAAAATTGGATAATAGTCAACAGAATTGGCAGATGGTACCCATTTCTGCTCCCACTGCTAATACAGGGATCCCCATGATCTCTTTCTCACTACATGTTCAGTCCCCTTACCACTCCTGTGTATTGGGCTGCTTCCTGACAGTGCTACTGCTGCTGTCATAATCTGCTGTCACTGCCACCAGAGGTTCTACTTCTGCTACACCACATGCTCTTGACCAGTTCCCACACCAGTCTCTACACACTGTTCTTTCTGTCTTCCTAAACTGTCCTTGATTTAAAAAAATGACTCATTGTGATGTTGTCTTGGCTTTCCTCCCCAGAATTCATTTGGGAACATTTTTTTTTAGGTTGTTATGGAAAGTATGTGCTAAGTAAGCTTGGGAAAAATGCTTGTTTATTCTGTCATCTTAACTCTGACCCCACTAACTATTCTTTTAAAATTCCATAGAATTCTTCTATGGATCCATAAGGACTAAGAGATTATTTTTTGTTGTTGTTGCTAGGTCCTTCACAGTTAGGTCTATTTCTTTTTTATGAGTTTGGGTTATTTAATATTCCCTGACTTTTTGATATTTTGGGCATGTTATGGTTTTGGAAGTAATTCTCTCTTTTCTGTTCTGATTATTAATGAGTTCTGATTATTCTTTGTATTTCTTCTGGTTCTTTTGTGAGTTCACCTAGTACATTTAATATTTTATTAATTTGATTTTCTGCTCTTTTAATCAGATTGGCTAAAAGTTATCAGCTTTATTAGTATTTTCAAAGAAAAAAGAATTGCATTTTATTCATAATTTCTATGGGTTTTTGTTTACATATTATCTATTTCTTCTCTAATTTCTAATATCTCTTCTGTGTTCAGTTTTTTTTAACTTGTTGGCTTTCCAATTTTAAAACTTATTTTATTTTAATTAATCCCCCTCACCATTTTCTTAATGGATTTTTATTAGGAATATGATGTTATTTTTTCTAAGGATTGAATCCCAGATGTTTTGTTATATAGTTTAAGTATTGTCATTTTCTTTCACAGAATCATTGTTTCTATGATTTGTGCTTTGAGTCATTATTTAGGATTTCATTGTTAAGTCTCTATTTGGGTCTGTGTCCTTTGTTTATGGTCCCTGAATAAGTGACTATTTTTACTGCACCATGGTCTACAAAGTATTTAGTTACTATTTCTGCCTTTTTACTTTTGTTTACAGCATCTCTGTGCTATATTACATGATAAACTTTTGTAAAAGTTCTATGTGGTGCTGTGAAATATGTATTTTTTGATACCTCATTTAGAAGATTCCATAAGTTTTTTTAGCTCTCATTTCTCCAGCAACCTGTTCATTTCCAGATTTTTCCCTTTTGTTTATAGACACGTTAGACTCATTAAAAGCTGAAAGAGGGGTATTGAATTCTTCGTTCACTATTATATTACTATCTATGTCTTCTTGTAGTTCAATTAACATTTCCTTTATGATGCTAAGATGCTATGATGCTTGATGCTAAGGCATTTGGAACTTATATGTTTATTACCAATATTGGTTTGTTGTCTATGGTTCCTTGCAGCATAATGTTGTTCCCTCGTTTATCCCTTTTTATTCTTTGAATGTTAATTTTTGCTCTGTCAGATAGCATAATCACAATTTCTATTATTGTTGTTGTTGTTATTCACTTGATGGATAAGAATTTTTCCATCTCTTCAGTTTTACTATATGTACATTCTTTGCTTTTTAAATACATTTCTTGAAAGCAACAGATAATAGGATTTTGTTTTCTTATCCAAGCTATCAATCCTTTTTTTTTTTGTTTGTTTTATTGGATTGCTTAATACATCCACATTCAAAGTTATGAGTTAGGTGTATATTTTCCTCCATTTGTCTGTACTATTGGGTTTTTCATTTTTTTCCTCTTTTGCTCTCGATGCAGCCCTATTTCTTGAGTTACTTTAGTTTAATTTTTTAAAAGTGATCATATTCCCAGTAGCTTTCTTCTCCTCATCCTTTGTACCCCCTCCCATCTGTTACCTCTTTTCCTTTGGAGTCTGGCTTATTAATTCATTTTTTCTTTCCTGATTTTATCTGGTTATTTAATTCTTCACCTCTTTTTTTCTCTCTCTAATTTAGTCAAGTAGGTTCTCTCCTTCTCTTTCCCTTCAACTAGTCACGTTCATTAGTTTTTTTAATTTATCTTGCACCTTTCCAGAGAGAATTTATCTCATTCTCTTCATTTTCCATCCTCTCTTTATATCTACTCCAGACCATTATTATCAGATTTGTGACCCATATAATTATTTTCTCCCTCTTCATTCTTTGTATTACTCATAGAATCAAAACTTCTGATGTACTCATTCTGATTTCTCCCTTCTAGGCAGTTTCTGCCGTTTTCCTTGTAGACCTTGCCCTTGGATTCCTTTTTTTTCTATTGTTTCACACTCCCATATCAATGATAATTCCTGAAGGCAACAGAGAGGATACTGCCCCATGGGAGGACTCTCTCACACTCATATACACATCACTGATTATGCAGCCTACAACTTATCTATACCCTCCCCCTGGATACCTTTTTTCCAATTTTTTTCCCCAAAATTTCCTCCATAAGTCCATAGCCTTCCACTCATCTAGATGTCATTTGCCCCCAAAGGGTTCCTACTTCTTTTTTTCAAGGTAGGATGAGTGGTGTTTTCAAGGACCACATTCCCCAGATAACACTTAGCACAAGGTCTCCATACTCCTTCAAAGAATATCTCTTTTCACTCATAGGAACACTCATCAATGGAATCTCTTCCCATCACCCAATAAGGCCTCCCTCCTCCCCCCTTTTTTTCTTTCCCCCTTCCTCCTTACCCACTTCCCTTTAGGCTCTTCTCTTCATGACAGACCACAAGGATTACCTTCCCCTAATTGCTAGCCCTCAATTTGACCAAAACATTCAACTCTATACCTCTTGTCTCTTCTCTCCCCTCAACCCCTCCTTTCATATGCCTTCCCATTTTATAACTTGGTACCACAAAAAAATATAGGAAGGATGTTGTCAGGTTCTATCCATAATGCCCCATGCCTGACTCTGTACTGTTACCTTCAAATGACTTCTGCTTTCACCACTGTTTCCTTGTGTACATTTAGAAAGAAGTATTTCATTGGTCTTTCTGCTGTCACTCTATTGCTTTTTCTGTCCTTGGCTGCTTCATTCCTTCACTCTTTCTGCATTTCTGATATCTGAGGTATTTAAGAAGAAAATAATCTTTTCAAGCCTGGTTTTCTTTCTAAGAATGTTTTACATCCCTCTTTATTATTAAACATCTATCCTTTTTACTTATGGTTAAGGTAAGATTTTTAGGGTAGATCATATTGCAGTACATCTTGAACTCCATTACTCTTTGGAACACATTATTACATTCCCTCCCGCATTCTCTGGTTGGTCAGAATAGTCTTGTGTTATTCCAATTTCCTTTCTTTTATATTTGAAGGTCTTTTCAAATTGTTCAATTTAACCATGTAATACCTCTTAAAGTTTGTAGCTTTAGTTTTTTTTTCTTCTGGAAGATATGTATAAAATATTTTAATTGATATTTCATTTTCTGTGTTCAGAAGTTGTAGGCAATTTTCATGTATTACTTCCTGTATATTGTTCAGATATTTTTGACTTGTGTCTTTCTGGGAAACCTATGATCCTTTGATTGTCTCACTATAAATTCTGCTCTTATGATTCTTGTTTCTTTTTTAACTGTTCAGGAAAAGTGTTTGTGATTCCATGTTCTCCTTAAATTCCACATCAAGTGTTAGATAATTTTCCTTTGTTTTGCAGTATTTATTCACAGATGTCTAAACTCATTTACTAGAGCTGTAGGCCATATTTCTTTCTATAGTTAATGTTTTCCCTGTTGATTTATCAGCTTATGTTCAAGATATTTAAGTTTTCTTTTCCTGACATCTTTGATATTTTCAGTCCCTCCCCACTCTCCTATTCTCCTCCATTGCCTAATTTCTGACTACCTCCCCTCTGGTGGTAGTTTTCCCTGGGTTCTGGATCTCAAAGAGTCTCAATCTCCTCCCATGTTGGACAATTCACATTTTACCAGCCTAAGTCTCTGCCCCAAGTGACTTTTGTGGGGACAGTAGTCCCAGCTGAATTCTTGGCTCTTTTCCTCAGGCTTACTAGAGTGCTACATATCCCTCTTATGCTCAGTATCTTTTTTCAATATTCTTCCCACTCCCTGTGTTCCTCAATTCTCTGGTCTAGCACTGGCAGTTCAGTGTTGCCACATTAGTGCTACAGAGTCTATTTGTGTAGTTTGGGTCTCCAAAGTTCTGGAAGAATGAATGGGATAGAGTGTAGGATTAAACTTTACATCTAGATACATTTCCTGATCCTTTTCTCTGTTCCTCCACTGTCCTGCAGAGATCACTTTGCAACATAGAATGCTGTCCCAGAGTTGACCACCAAGGATATAGCAACCTTCCCCAAGGTACTTGAAATAAGAATGGGTGATCAGCATGTGAAGCTGAACTTTGTTGTCAGCCCAGAGGTCTGGTCCTAGGGTCAGTAATTGCAGCTTCACTGCCAGTAACATGGTGGGTGGTGGGTGAAGAATAGCTAAATGAGTTCCAAGTACAAATCAGTTCATTTTTTAACCTTTTTGGTTCTGGACATCTTGTACCATGAAGACATTTGAAGTCACTTTATCTTTGGCACATAATTTCTTTTTGGAAAAATTTGAGAGGTTGTGAGGATCAGTGGAAATTTGTAGTCTTATATCTTGATGGCCATGTGACTAAAATGTCTTCAGAACACACCTCTTATCCCATAGAAATTTTCTTCAGTGTGATCCTCCTCCCCTCCCTGATTGTATTTATATATTCTTATCTAGCCCTTAGACTCAATCTCTCCCTTTTGCTACTATTTCCATTCTCTTTTAGCTCCCTTCTCTACCTTTGCTGAAAAAGTATAGAAAACACAATCCCATTGCTATTCACCCATTGAACTGTTAAGGGACATCATTCACTCCCTTTTATCCCCATATCCATTCTTCCTATTTATGCACCTTGCTACTCTACAATTATGTACTGCAAAATACATTAATTTACCTGTAGAGGTTCAGGAGTTTAGTCTCTGATGTTTGAATTCTTCTCCTTCAATTTAATCTTTTCTATTTCTTTAAGTTCTACTTACATCCCTTATGTGTTTTATCTTTTGATATCCACACACACACATCTTTAAACATAGAGAAATTTTTTGATTACTTTTTACCCCTTGGTAACTAAACTTGCTTACCTTTCTTGTGTTTCTTTTGTTTGAGGGGATGGGATTTTGCAAGTTGGATATTTTACTCATGTCTATGCATTGTTTGTCTCCTTATTTTGTAGAAATAAACCAAGTGCTTCTCTTTTATTGAATATCTATCTTTTTATTGAACACCAGACTCAAGAATGTAGAGTATGCCATTCTGGGTTTCAGCTTCAGTTCCTTTATCTTTCATAACATATTCTTCTGTTCCTTACTTTGGTCTCTTGAGACTGCAGAACAGTCTTCTGTTATTTGGGTTTCCTTTCCTTTATATCCGAAGGTCTTTCAGATGACACCTTGTAGAATTTATTGTTTCTCATTTGAATTGTTAAATTTAATTACTATATGATTTGAAGGTCAAAACATAGATTCTTTTTTTCTGGAGGTGATTTGTAGATTCTTTCAATTGGCACATTGTAGTTGGCATTCAGAAATTATGGGCAATTTTCTTGTATTATTTCCTGTGATCATCAGGTTGTTTTGTTTATCAAGTTTTTCTGGGAAACCTATGATGCTGAAGCAGTCAATTTAATGTTAATCACTGTCTTGTTTAGAGATTATATGATCTTTTGATGTTTTTGCCTTTTGCTTCTTTTCTCCCATATTTTTCTCCACTTCAACATTCTTATGTTCCAAATTTCTTTTGGATTTTCACCTCTTTACAGAGATAGCATTGTTGCTTCAATTTTTCTAAAATGCCAATTGTTTTTTTTTCAAATTCAGCATTGAGGAAACTATGTTCTAATGCATATTCTTTCCCAATTTCTTACTTTTTTTGGATTTTTTCTTTTGAATCTTTTTAGAGTTTCTTATTCTGTCATATTCTATTGATAATCTGTATGATTCCAAAGTTCATCAGAAATTTTCTTTGTCTTGTAATATTTCTTGAGACATTTATAGTCTTTTTAATGTTTTAGTATTTATCATGCCTTCTAGTTTTAGGATCTTCTCAGTTTACTTGTCTACTTGTGCTCTGTGCTTTTATTGAGGACTTTCCCCTTGAGATCTCTGATATGTCAATCCTTTTTTTATTTCCCCCTCATTCACCTTAAGATTCTCCTCCTTTTATTTATTTGTTTATTTATTTATTATTTATTTTTATTTTTTTGGGTTAAGTAACTTGCCCAGGGTCACACAGCTAGTAAGTGTCAAGTGTTTGGTCTGAGGCCAGATTTGAACTCAGGTCCTCCTGACTTCAGGGCCAGTGTTCTATCCACTGTGCCACCTAGCTGGACCTTCCTCCTTCTTTTATCATGGGCAATTCCTCTAACCCATTCTCCTTGTATTGGAGAATATAAGTTTCACTATCATGGGTACATACCCTGAGCAACTTCTTGGAGGATAGGACTGATGCTGTCTAGGTTTTAGTTCCCTTTCATTCAGGCCTGACAGCCATTCACATTTTCATTCCACCATAATTCTTGCTTTGTCTTTCCTCTTTCTCCTCTCTTGGTTAGGTCAAATCAGCATCTTCTACTTTTAAAGGCAGGAGGAGAAAATGGAGGTATATTATAGGTAGAGTCTCTGAAGCTTTAGGTGTCACAAATCTAGTGTAGGACCCCGATCAAATGACATATGGTCAGTTCCCCCTTTCCTTTGGTTGGTTAGAGTAAATATCTGCCATTTGTTGAGGGGGTGTTTCAAGTAGGGAACAAGATGGACCATCAGTCTCTATAGCAAGGAGAAATTCTAAGACAGCTTTGTGAGGTTTCTTTCCCTCCTTTCAGATGAGTGTGGAGGTTTATGGAAGAGGGGTGCTGAATGACTCTTTATTTTTTTTCTTTTTCTTTTTCTTTTTCTTTTTTTTTTAGGCAATTGGAGTTAAGTTACTTGCCCAGGGTCACACAGCTAGTAAGTATCAAGCATTTGGTCTGAGGCCGGATTTGAACTCAGGTCCTCCTGACTTCAGGGCCGGTGCTCTATCCACTGTGCCACCTAACTGCCCCTGAATGACACTTTAAAGTTTAGAATTCTCCAGTGTTGGTTTATAAGAATTTTACCTTGTCCAGGTTCTCTTTTCTCAGTCTTGTGAATTTCATAATAATTGTTTAATATCTGGTATATAATTCCTTTTTTGTACATATAGAGTTCAAGGGATCTGGAGAAGGGGCCTAATGTGCCCTCACACTTTTCATATGACACATAAAGTTAAAGTATTTAAACTAAAACTTTAAAACTTACTTTATAGCAGAGACCCTAAAGCCCTCATTCCGAACCTGTTTAACCTTACTTTACAAAAATGTTTAATAACCACTGCTATGCCTATTAAATTTGGAGCAGTAACCACAATGCCAAAATCAGGGATAGCTGATAACAAGAAAAAAAATAAAACTATAAAATACATTTTCTAAGTATAAAATCAAAATCATTGCAATGTGGAGCCATTTAGAAAAGGAGAAAGTATTTTGGCACATCAGATTTTGAAGGTGTTACTGTATTGTAGTATGGAAGAATACAAATAATTACTATTCCTAATTATGGCAGTCATTGAGGAAAATAACCATGTTTTATTTTTCTTTATATCCTCTATCATCTAGCATAGGCTATATAAGTGAATTCTCAGTAAACGCCTGTTGAATTAAATTGAATTCTCCTTTGTGTCTACCTTCCTTAGTTAATTTTCTTAAAGATGCATATTGTAGCTGTGACCATTTGACCTGAGCAAGGTAATTAGATAATAATTCAAATCTTAATTTCAGTCCATTTTCCCAGTTATCCATTGGTTTATTTGTGGAGAGAACCCTTGTTGTATAGCAAAAGAAAGAGTACTGACCATTTCACTAGCATTAAGGAAAATGATTCCAAATTCTATTGTTCCCAACCTCTGAGGCAAACAATGGTAAGAATTGAAGTATCTTTACATTTATAAGGCTACATATTTCCTCACCAATACTTCCTAAGTTCCATGCTTTCTTTGGCAAACAAATGTTTTACTGGGACTTTTCTTAACAGTACACACTGTTTCCATCAAAGACATTTGTTTTGCCAGCAAATGTTTCCAGAATTGAAATGTTAGTTTCAGTGTTGCAGCTGAAACAAACATTTATTTTAGGGCTCCTCGAATGTTGTAATATAGAAATACAGTCATAGGATTAGAATTCAGTGACCTTGGTGAGTTGCATAAATGGTCAGAAAGCATCAAAACAACACAGTTAGGGAAAAATGTTGGGTAGCATATGAAGATAGCACAGCTAGCCTTGTTCATGTTCAGGGGGAAAAAAAGTAGAAAGAGATCCTATAGGTCCAGAAACCCTTAAAGCGTCTATTTTATTTAATTTGAAGGAAAGAAAAATTTATAGCATGTTAGATCTGGAATAGACTTTAGAACAGAAAAGATAGAACATTAGAGAGATGTAAGCAGCCTTGGCACTTAGCATGCTAGAGTGGTAAGAATCTTTAAAACATAGACCAAAGAGTAGCAGTTAGAAGGCACCTTAAGACATAGAACATTGTGTGACAGAACTCAAAGGAGCTTAGATGCTATCTAGTATCAATTCTTGATTTTAGCGATAAAAATCATAATTGTACAAAAATGTTATGAGTTACCTCAGGAATTAGTGGGTTCCCTATGTCTGGACATAATCAAATGGAGTTTTGATGCCCACTTGCCAGAGATGCAAAAGAGTGCACTTCTGTTTAAGTATAGATCAGGATATAAACTAATGTGAAATATAAACTAATATATATATATATATATATATACACACACACACACACATAAATATACACAAACATGTATTAGTACTAAAATGTAATTTTGCACACTACAAAATCTACATAATTATGTGTGTGCTAGAGAACCTTAAACTACTTTTGTTAGGTGTCACTGATTTGCTTTTTAACTAACCTGTTATTCACATTTTTTGAAGTAGATAAAAGACCTTTGTAGGGCCATAAGAAAGCTGTCCTTGTCTGAAAATACAGCAGTATGTTCCTGATGTGCTTACAACCAATTATATCAAAAAGAAATACTTCTCTGGGCCCTATTTCACTCACTGTTGTTCTTCTTAACAATAACAATTATAATAATAACAGTAATAATAATAAAGAAGAGTGGCTTGCATAGTCCAATGAAACTATCAGCTATAATGTGCAGGGTCACCCAAAGATGGAAAGGTTATAGTGGAGAGTTCTGACAAAAAATGATTCACTGGAGAGGGAAAAGGCAAAACACTCTAGTATTTTTTCCAAGAAAACCCCAAGGACTGTATTAAAATAATAAAAGATATGACACTGGAAGATGAGCCCCCCAGATCAGAAAATGTTCAACACACTACTGGGGAAGAGTATAGGACAACCACAAGTAGCTCCAGAAAGAATGAGTGGCTGGGCTAACACCAAAAGGAAGCTTAAATATGAATGTGTCCAGTGACAAAAGGAAAGTCCAATGCTGCAAAGATCAACACTGCATAGGAACCAGGAACATAAGATCAATGAACCAGGGTAAGATGGATGTGGTCAAACAGGAGACGAAAAGATTAAAATGGACATCTTGTGTGTCAGTGAAGTTAAATGGACAGGAATGGGTGAATTTAATTCAGGTCATCATGTCATATACTATTGTGGAAGAAATGGAGTAACCCTCGTGGTCAATAAAAGGGTGAAAAAATTAGTACTGCTATATAATCTAAAAAATGACCAAATGATATCTGTTTGAATCCAAGGAAAACAATTCAACATCATAATAACACAAGCCTATGCTCGAACCATAATGCTGAAGAGGCCAAAGTTGATTGGTTGTATGAAGACCTACAATATCTTCTAGAAAAAATACACACACACACACATGCACACACACACACAAAGATGCCACATTCATCAAATGAAATTAGAATGCTAAAGTAGAAAATCAAAAGATAATTAGAATAGCCAAGTTTGGTTTTAGAATACAAAATGAAACACTCAGAGACTTCTAGAGTTTTGTTAAGATAACTCACTGGTTATAGCAAACATTCTTTTTCAACAACCCAAAAGGCAACTCTACACATGGACATCAACAGATGGTCAATATCAAAATTAGATTGATTACATACTTTGAAGTCAAAGGTAGAAAAGCTCCATACAATCAGTTAAAACAAGACCTGGAGCTGACTGTGGCTCAGATCATAAGCTTCTTGTTGAAAAACTTAGACTTAAGTTGAAGAAAGTAGAAAAAAAAACATTAGACTATCTAGATGTCACCTAAATAACAACCTTTACGAATATGAAGTAGAAGAGATGAATAGATTTAAGGGATTTGATCTGGTAGATGGAGTGTCTAAAGACTTATGATTGAAAGTTTACAATATTGTATAGACAATAGCAACAAAAAGCACCCCAAAGAAAAAGAGAGCAAGAATGCAAAATGTATCTCTGATGAGGTTTAACAAGGAGCTGAGGAAGGAAGGAAAGCAAAAAGGACAGTCAAAGGGAAAGATATGACCAAGTGAATATAGATTTCCAGAGAATGGCAAGAAGTGATAAGAAGGTTTTCTTAAACAAACAATGCAAAGAAATAGGGGTGGGGAAAGCAATAGAATAGGAAAGACAAGAGATCTCTTCAACAAAATTAGAAATATCAAAGGAACATTTTATAGAAAGTTGGCATGATAAAAGACAGAAATGATAGAGACTAAACAGAAGTAGAAAAGATTAGGAGGTTCTAGGAGCCAGGATGACAGAGTATACAATAAGTTGCTATCACTCTCTCATATTGACCTCTCGAGGGAAAAAAAAAAACAGAAAAGAATGCCCCAGGAAAAATCCAGGAATAGTGAAGCCAGTGGAAAAACAGAGTGGAGCAGTCTTTTAACTCGAGAAACTTGGAGGATCCACAGGAAAGGTCCATCTCATTCAGGTAACAGGGGGGCACCTTCCAGGAAATGAAGCATCCCATCTCAGCAAACCAGCAAGAGATGAGAAACCCCAGAGTGGCAGAGCAGGCAAATGCCGACTGCAGGACCCTCTATGTGCCTTAACATAGCCATGACAACTAGCAGACTCTGGCTCAGAGAACCATCATGGTGCAGCCCCAGGCAGGCAAGCATCCTCCAGCGGCTGGATCTCCCTGTGCTTCCGGTCAGCCCCAGGAAGGCATGTGTTCTCCAGTATCCAGAAGGCAGGCAGGCATCCTCCAGTGACCAGACCTCCATGAACTTCAGTGTAGCCCTGGGGAAATGTAGAAAAACCCCACCTGGCTTCAGCATATGCCAGACAATACCACTAGGAGCCCAGCTCAGCAGCAAGTAAGCTGCCAGACCCCTAGAGCCAGCTGCCAGCTGCCAGCACCTGAGGCCCTAGCACACAAAGTCAGTGACCAGGCCCCTGGCACCCAGCACAAGAAACTTGGGACAGTGCTCCCTGTGCCCCAGAAGCAGAGCTCAACTTTAAAAGCCAGGAAACAGGCAAACAAGATGAGCAAAAAGCAAAAACAAAAAACAAAAACAAAAAACAAACACTGACCATAGACAGTTTCTATGGGTACAGGGAAGATCAAAACACAAATTCAGAAGGTTACAACATCATCAATATACCTATATCCAAAACCTCAAAGAGGAATATTTGTTGGTCTCAAGCCCAAAAAGCCTTCTTGGAAGAGCTCAAGAAGAATTTTAAAAGTCAAATAAGAGAGGTTGAAGAAAAATTGGGAAAAGAAATGACAGGTATGCAAGAGAGGGTCAACAGCTTAGAAAAGGAAGGACAAAAATTGACTGATGAAAACAATTCTTTTTTTTTTCTTTTGGGTGAGACAATCAGGGTCAAGTAACTTGCCCAGAGTCACACAGCTAGTAAGTGTCAAATGTCTGAGGTCAGATTTGAACTCCTGACTCCAAGGTCAGAGCTCTATCCACTGCACCGCCTAGCTGCCCCATGAAAACAATTCTTTTAAAAATACAATTGGCCAAATAGAAAAAAATCCACTGAAGAAAACAATTGCTTAAAAATTAGAATTGGGCAAGTGGAAGCTAATGACTCTATGAGACATCAAGAATCAGTCAAACAAAATCAAAAGAATGAAAAATAGATAAAAATGTAAAATACATCATCAGAAAAACAACTGACTTGAAAAATAGATCCAGGAGAGATAATTTAAGAATTATTGATCTACCTGAAAGCTATGATTAAAAAAAAGAGCTTGGAAAGCATCTTTCAAGAATGTAGCAAAGAAAACTGCCCTGAGGTCTTAGAACCTGAAGGTAAAAGAGTCATTGAAAGAATCCAATTATCACCTCTTGAAAGAGATCCCAAAATGAAAATTCCAAGGAATACTGTAGCCAGATTCAAGAATTATCAGGTCAAGGAGAAAATACTGCAAGTGACAAGAAAGAAACAATTTACATCTTATAGGACCACGGTAAGGATTATGCAGGACTTACTTTTACATTAAAGCATCAGAGGGCTTGGAATATGATATTCTGGAAGGCAAAAGAGCTTGGAATATAACCAAGTATCAACTACCCAGCAAAATTGAGCATAATTTTCAGGAGAGAAGATGGACATTCAATGAAAAAGGGAAATTCCAAACTTTCTTGATGAAAAAACCAGAGCTGAACAGAAAATTCAATCTTCAAATACAAGACTCAAGAGAAGCATAAAAAAGGTAAAGAGGAAAGGAAAAAAAAACATGTTATTCAATAAAATCAAACTGTTTACATACCTACATGAGAAGATGATATTTGTGATTCTTGAGAACTGTATCTTTATTGTGACATTTAGAAATATACATAGGCAGAGGGTGTTGGTATAAGTTGACTTTGATGTAATGATAAAAAAAATCAATTGAGGGGTGAAAAAAGGATTGTAATGAAAGAACAGGAAAGAAGGAGGCAGAAAAGGGTAAATTATAACACATGAAATGGCACAAAGACCTATTACAGTAGAGGGAAAGAAGGGAGGTAGGTGAACATTGTGTGAATCTTACTCTCATTGGATTTGGCTCAAAGAGGGAATAACATACACACTCATTTGAATATAGAAATCTATCTTACACTATAGGAAGTAGGATGGAAAGGGGGAAAGAAAAGGGAGGGGGCTGATAGAAGGGAGGGCATATTGAGGGAAGCAGTGGTCAGAAGCAAAACACATGTAGGGAGGAAAAGGGAGAAAAGATAAATGGGGAGGAGAAGGGATAGGATGGAGAGAAAGACACAGTAATCATAACTGTGAATGTGACTGGGATGAACTTTCCCATAAAATGGAAGTAGATTGCAGGAGGAATCACAAACTTTAATCCTACAATTTATTGTTTACGAGAAACATATTTGAAGCAGAGAGATACACACAGAGTAAAGATAAAAGGCTGGAGCAGAATATACTATGTTTCAGTTAAACTATGTTTCAGTAAAAAAAGAAGAAGCAGGGATAGCAATCCTGATCTCAGACAAAGCAAAAGCAAAAATAAATCTAATTAAAAGAGATAGGAGGAAAACTACACCCTGCTAAAAGGTACCATAGATAATGAAGTAATAGCAATACTAAACATATATGCACCCTAGTGGTATAGTATCCACATTCTTAGAGGAGAAGTTAAGTGAATTAGAAGAATAAATAGACAGCAAAACTATACTTGTGGGGGAACTCACCCCCCTGTCAGAATTAGATAAATCTAATCACAAAATAAACAAGAAAGAAGGTAAGGAAATGAATAGAATTTTAGAAAAGTTAGATATGGTAGACTTCTGGAGAAAATTGAATGGGGATAAAAAGGAATATACCTTTTTTCTCAGAAGTACATGACACCTGTACAAATCTTACCATGTACTAGGGCATAAAAACCTCACAATCCAATGCAGAAAGACAGATATATTAAATACATCCTTTTTTTGATCATGATGCAAAAAAAAAAATTACAAGAAATAAAGGGCCATGGAAAGACAGGCTAAAAATTAATTGGAAACTAAATAAGCTAATCCTAAAGAATGAGTGGTCAAACAACAAATCATAGAAATAATCAATGCCTTCATCCAAGAGAATGACAATAATGAGACAACATAAAAAAAAAAACTCCTGGAATGCTGATAAGCAGTTCTTAGAGGAAGTTTTATATCTCTCAATGCTTACATGAATAAGATGGAGAAAGAGGCAATCAAAGTGGGCATGTAAGTAAAAAGCTAGAAAAAGAACAAATTAAAAATTCCCAATTAAATACCAAATTAGAAATTTTGAAAATCAAAAGAAAGATTAGTAAAATAAAATTGAAAGTAAGAAAATTATTAAACTAATAAATAAAAGTAAGGGTTGGTTTTATGAAAAAAATGAAATAGATAAACCTATATTCAATTTAATTAAAAAAAGAAAGAAGAAAACCAAATTACTGGTATCAAAAATAAAAAGGATGAATTCACCACCAATGAAAAGAAAATTAAAACAATAATTAGGAGCTATTTTACCCAACTGCATGTTGATAAATCTGCCAATCTAAGTGAAATAGATGAATATTTACAAAAATGTAAATTGTCCAGATTTATAGAAGAAGAAATAAAATACTTAAATAACCCCATTTCAGAAAAAGAAATTGAACAAGCCATCAATGGACTCCCAAAAAAAAATCTCCAGGGCCAGATGGATTTACAAGTGAATTCTACCACACATTTACAGAACAATTAATCCCAATAGTATATAAACTATTCAGAAAAATGGGAGGAGTCCTGTCAAATTCTTCTTAAGGTATCAATATGGTGCTGATACCTAACTGGGAAAAGCCAAAACAGAGAAAGAAAATTATAGATCAATTTACCTAATGAATACAGATGCAAAAAAATTGAATAAAGTATTAGCAAAAAGATTTCAGCAACTTATCAAGGGGAAAATACACTGTGACCAGGTGGAATTTATACCAGGAATGGTGGGTTGGCTCAATATTAGGAAACTGTCAGCATAAACTGACTATATCAATAACAAAATTGACAAAAATCATATGATTACCTCATTAGGTATAGAAAAAGCTTCTGACAATAAAACACCCATTTCTATTAAAAATACTAGAGAACATAGGAATAAATGTAATTTTCTTTAAAATAATAAGTAACATCTATCTAAAATCATCAGCAAGCATTATATGTAATGGAGATAAGCCAGAGGCATTTCCAATTAGATTGAGGGTGAAACAAGGATGTCCATTATCACCACTGTTATTCAATATTGCACTAGAAATGTTAGCTTTAGCAATAAGAGAAAAAAAGAGATTGAAGGAATTAGAATAGGCAATGAAAAAACCAAACTATCATTCTTTGCAGAACATATGTTGGTATACTTAGAGAATCCCAGAGAACAAAGCAAAAAGCTATTCAAAATAACAAATTTAGCTATAAAATAAACCCATATAAATCATTGACATTTCTATATATTGCTAGCAAAGCCCAATAGCAAGAGTTAAAAAGAGAAATTTCATTTAAAGTAACTGTGGACAATATAAAATATTTGGGAGTCTATCTGCTAAGATAAGCCCATGAACCATATGAACACAATTACAAAACACTTTTCATGCAAGTAAAGTCAGATCTAAATAATTGGAAAAGTATCAGTTGTTCATGGGTAGACCAAGCTAATATAATAAAAATGACAGCTCTACCTAAATTAATTTACTAAAGTCAGTGTCATAACAATCAAGCTACCAAAAATATTTTGTGGAGTTGGAAAAAATAACAAAATTCACCTGCAAGAACAAAAGGTCCAGAATATCAAAGGAATTAATGAAGAGACATGCAAAAGAAGGCAGCCTAGCCATACCAGATCCAAAATTGTATTACAAAACAGCAATCATCAAAACTACTTAGTACTGGCTAAGAAAGAGTGGGGGATCAATGGAAGAGGTTAGGTTCACCAGACACAGTAGTCAATGACTATAGTAATCTACTATTTGATAAATCCAAAGACTCCAGTTTTTGGGATAAGAATTCATTATTTAACAAATCTGCAGGGAAAACTGGAAAATAGTATGGCAGAAACTAGGCACAGATCATCTGTATATCAAGATAGGGTCAAAATGGGTACGCAATTTAGACATAAAGGGTCATAGTATAAGAAAATTAGGAGAGCAAAAGATAGTTTACCTGTCAGATCCATGGAGAAGGGAATAATGTGTGACCAAACAAGAGATAGAGAACAATTACAAATTGCAAAATGAATAAATTTGATTACATTAAATTAAAAAAGTTTTCCACAAACAAAGCCAATGTAACCAAGATTAGAAGGGAAGTAGAAAGCTGAGAAACAATTTTTACAGCCAGTGGCTCTGAGCCTCATTTCTAAAATATATACAGAACTGAGTCAAATATAAGAATACAAGTCATTCCCCAAATGATAAATGGTAAAAAGATATAAACAGGCAGTTTTCAGATGAAAAAATTAAAGCTATATATAGTCATATGAAAAAATGTTGTAAATCACTATTGATTAGAGAAATGCAAATTAAAACAACTCTGAGGTAACAGGTCACACTTATCTGATTGGCTAACATGACAAAACAGGAAAATGATAAATGTTGGAGAAGATGTGGAAAAATTTGAGCACTAATGCATTGTTGGTGGAGTCATGAACTGACCCAACCATTCTGAAGAGCAATTTGGAACTATGCCAAAAAAGCTATAAAACTGTGCACACCTTTTGATCCAGTAATACTACTACTAGGTCTGTATACCAAAGAGATAATAAAAAAAGGGAAAGGACCCACATGTACAAAAATATTTATAGCAGCTCTTTTTGTGGTGGCAAAGAATTGGAAATTGAGGGGATACCAATCAATTGGGGAATGATTGAACAAGTTCTGGTGTATGAATGTAATGTAATACTATTTTTTCCATAAGAAATGATGAGCAAGCTGATTTCAGAAAAATCTGGAAAGACTTACATGAACTGATGCTGAGTGAAGTCAGCCCAGGAGAACATTGTATACAATGACAGCAATATCATGAGATGACCAACTTTGATTGACTTAGCTCTTCTCAAAAATGCAATGGTCTAAGTCAATTCCAAAAGACTCATGATGGAACATGCTATTCACATCCAGAGAAAGTATTATGTAGTCTGAATGCAGAAAGAAGCATACGGTTTTCTCTTTTTTGTTTGTTTGTTTTTTTTCTTTCTCATGGTTTTCCACTTTTGTTCTGATTCTTCTTTCACATCATGACTAATGTGGAAATATATTTAATATTATTGTACATGTATAGCCTGTGTCAGATTGCTTCCTGTCTTGGGGGGGGGGACAGGGAGGGAGGAGGAAAAATTAGAACTCAAAATCTTGAATGTTGAAAACTAAAAATAAATTAATAAATACAGTTTTTAAAAAATAAAAGATTACAAGGTGGCAAGAATATACAGGACTATGTAAGAAAAATCTTATCACTGATAATCACAATTGTGTAGTTAATGATCTAGACTCTAGAGCCACATATCCTGGAGAATGAAGTTGTGGGCCTTAAGAAGCATTGTTAACAATAAGGCTAATGGAGGTAATATAATTCCAGTTGAGCTATCTAAAATACTGAACGTGCCAGCAAACTTGGAAAACTTACCAATGGCCACTGGATTAGAAAGGATCAGTTCATGCCCTAAAGAAAGGCAATATCAAAAATGTTCACATTACCAAATAGTTGCATTAATTTCACTTACCAGTTAAGATTCCCCAAGCTAGGCCTCAGCAATGCATGGACCAAGAATTACCAGAAAAGCAGTCTGATTTTCAAAGAGGCAGAGGAACTAGAGACCAAAACCAGTGTTCGCTGGATTATGGAGAAAGCAAAGGAATTCAGAGGGGAAAAAAACCCAACATATACTTCTACTTCATTGGTTATGCTAAAGTCTTTGACTGCATAGATCACAATAAAATGTAGCAAGTCCTCAAAGAGATGGGAGTACCAGATCATCTTATTTGTCTTCTGAGGAGCCTATATGTGGGTCAAAAAGCATCATTTAGAACTGAACATAGAAAAACTGATTGGTGTAACATTGGAAAAGAAGTATTTTGGAAATTAGAAAAGGAGTATGACAGGGCTCTATATTGTCACCTTATTTATTTGACTTATATTCCAAGTACATCATGCAAAATGACAGGCTGGATGAATCAAAAGTTGGAATTAAGGCTGCTGGGAGAAATATCAACAATCTCAGATATGCAGATGATACTACTCTGATGTCAGTAAGTGAAGAAGAATTAAGCAGTCTCTTGATAAGGGTGAAAGAGGAGAATGTAAAAGGTAACTTGAAGGTTAAAATTAATTAAAAAAAAAACTAAGATCATTGCAACTGGTCCCATAATTTCCTGGTAAATAGAGGGAGAAGAAATGTAAACAGTGTCAGATTTTATATTATTGGGCTCAAAGATCGCTGCAGATGGTGATTGTAGATATGAAATTAAAAGACTCTTGCTCCTTTGAAGAAAAGTTATGGCAAATATGGACAGCATCCTAAAAAGCAGAGACATCACCTTGCCAATAAAGTCCATATAGTCAAAGCTATGGGTTTATTCTAGTAGTAATATATGATTGCAAGAGTTCAACCATAAGGAAAGCTGAGTGCTCTAGAATTGACACTTTTGAATTGTGGTGCTGAAGAAAACTTTTGAGAGTCCCATGAACAGTAAACAGATCAAATCAACCAATACTTATAGAAATTAACTCATACTATTCATTGGAAGGACAAATACTGAAGCTTAAATACTTTGATCACATAATAAGAAGATGGGACTTATTGGAGAAGACCTTGACACTGGGAAAAATTGAAGTCAAAAGGAGAAAGGGATGGCAGATGTTAAGATGCATAGATAATGTCACGGAAGCAGGAAACATGAGCTTGAACAGACTGAGATAGCAAAGAAGGACTTCACATCCTATGATCCATGAGGTCACAAAGAGTTGGATATGAAAAACAACTGAAAAACAATAATAGGTAATATTTATATAGTGCTTACTACGTGCCAGGTACTTTGCTAAACACTTTGCAATTATTTCCTTTGAGCCTTATACCAACCCTGGGACATATCATCTCCATTTCATAGATGAAGAAACTGAGACAAACAGGTCAAGTGACCTGCTCAGGGTCACACAGTTAGTAAATGTTTAATGTTGGATATAAATTCTGGTCTTCCTCACTCCAGACCCAGCACTCTAACTTAGCTGCCCTTCATACAAGGAAAATAACTTGTGTGTGCTGTTTGTATAATTGGACAGTAAAGTAGGCATATTTTCGGTCTCCCTGCCTCAAGTTTCTCCATATACCAATTTGTTCTCAGATCACCTTCCACAATATCCTTCTTAAAGGACAGATGTGATAAAGTCATCACTCTCCACTCGATAAACACCAGCAACCTCCTATTATCTCCAGGATCAAATATAAAATATTCTGACTTTTACTACACTTTACAACCTGACATTTTCCTACCTTTACACTTTTTTTTTACAATTTACTCCCTTCTACATGTTCTGTAATCCAGTGACAGTGGCCTCTTTACTGTTCCTCTTACAACACACTCCATCTCCTGACTCCTTGAATTTTCAATAGCTGCCCTACATAACTGGAATGTTCTTCTTCCATGTCTCTGCTTTCTGGATTCTACATGTCCTTCAAATCTTAGTTAAAATCTCAGATTTTGCAAGAAGGCTTTCCTAATCCCACCTCAATGTTAGCACCTTTGAGGTTTCTTCCCATTTGCCATGTATATATCTTGTACATAGATAGTTATTTGCATGCTGTCTTCCCTATTAAAATTTAGAATTCTTTGAGAGTTGGGGCTATTTTTGCCTTTCTTTGTATTTCCAGAACTCAACAGCACTCTGGACCATAGTAAACACCTAATAACACTTATTGATGACTTGAAATGAGTGGCTTCCAGTTTTGTTTTTCTTCATTCTGTTGTTCACACAAGTTCACACATCCTAATTATCTCTTCTAGAAAAATCCACCTAACATTTCATATCACAAATTTATACACAGAAAACTAAGCTTCTTAAAGACAGATCGCATTTTGAAGGCAGTAGATATTCAATAGACATTTATCAGATGAATGAATGGGTGAATTGTATTAACTTAGTTATATGGGTGGCAGTGGTGATTGTGGTGAAATCAAATTTCTCCTTTCTGCTACTATACTCAGAAAACTTCTTTTCATTTCTCACAGAAGGGGCTAAGCTATAGGTCTTATGAGCTAAGTTTATGGTTTTTATCTTCCCTTGCCCCATCATCCCCTGTATCACCTCCTCCTCTTAGAATCCCTAGCTTCCTTTAAAGTTCAGCTCAAATGGAAGTCAGAGGAAAACTCTAAGCTTCTAGTAATTCCCCAGCTGCTAGCAGCTTTTCCCCAAATTATTGTGTATTTACTTTGTATGCAGTATACACACACACACACACACACACACACACACACACAAGAATCACATGGAATTTGAGAATTGAAAGAGACCTCAGGGGCCATGTGGTCCAATACATACATGGAAGGAATCCCTACTGGAACGTATCATCAGATTGGTTGCTATATCTTGCTTGGATCCCATGCCAAGAAGTCATATTCCACAATATGCTATGCTGGGAAAAGCATAAGATTTAGAGGCAGGAGAAAAGGGTCAAAATTCTGGCCTTTCCGCTATACTACTTGTGTGACCCTGAAAAAGTCATTGAATTTCATAGAACTTCATTTTCCTCATCTGTCAAATAAGAGTATTGGACTAAATGATTTCTAGGATCTCTTCAAGCTCCTTTCTTTCTTTCCCAAGTACCCAGCCAACCTTATTTTACCAATCTCTCTCCCTTTAATTAACTTGGTCCTCTCCTTCTCTTAATTCACTGTCTTCCATTCAGTATTTAAGCTCTTTCCTTGATTACTTCTGAATTATGACATTTCTGTTCCCAACAGAACTTCAGTTCTAAAATGTCTCCATAGAACCTCCTCTCAATCATATTTCTTTCATTCCATCACTCCCTTATCAGAAACAAGTACGTACACATTTATTTAATGTGCAGAAGTTTCTTTTTCTACAGAAAACATAGTTGGGGAACCTATTGTATACACACAATTGAGGAAGGAAATTATATATGATGTCACTTCAAAATCTCATCACCTTTTCCTAAGATCCTCTCTAGGGAAGCACAAAAAGAGAAAGGACATACTTTTTCCTGAATCTATTCCTTTTGTGGCTAAACTTCTCTAATTCCTTCAACCATTCCTCATTGATATTTTCCACACTATTCATTATACTGGTGGTGCTTCAGTTGATCCAATGTGTCAATTTCCTACTATAAAATGGGGTGCCCAGAACACAACTGGAAAGTCCAGATGGTATCTGAGCAGCATAGAGTTCAATGGGGCCTCCCTCATTCTGCAAGCTGTGCTTCTGTTGTGCAGTGTAAGGTTCCATTAACTTTTTTGATAGCTACATCTCACTGTTGGCTCACATTAAGGTTGAATTCAGCTATTGACCTCAGATATTTTTACATGGGCTGCTGCTACCTAGCCAGGCCTTTTTCATCTTAACGTTTGCAATTGATTATTTTTTCACAGATGTTCGAAAATAAGGACAAGGGAAAGGGATTGAACCTAGGATTTCATTAACTTGGAGAACTCCTGAATGAGGAAACTCCCTTTACCAATGTAGCTCAGAACCTCTGAAATTTGCAGCCTTACAGTTGCCTAGACAACTCAAAAGTTAAATGAGTGCCCAGGATCACACAATCCATGTGTGTTAGGGTCATGCATGCATGCATACATGTAGGTAATATATACTCTTTATATAATACGTATATGTATATGCATGCATGTAGATATATATAGATATATAGATATAGCTATAGATATCTTCATATGTGGAAACATGCTACATAATGAGAGACAGTGTGGTATAATTGATGGAGCAAGGACCTTGGAACAATGAAGTTCCATGTTGACACATACTGGCTATTGGGTAACTCACTTAGCCTCTAAGTGATCTAAACAAGTATCTACAACTTCAAGGAACATGCTAGCCTGCATCAGTACACAGAGGTTTTTTTTTTTTAATTCAGGAGTTCCTTATGCCAATGAAATCACAGGCCCAGTCCCTATTTCTACATAGATAGAGATTTCTATCCATACATTATATATATCCATATATTATCAATTATGCATATTGTACACGTATGCATGTATCTATAACTAGTCTAGAATCTAGATCTATACCTACAGCTAATCTACATATATGTATTCATATATACATATGCACATGTACCTATATTCATATGTACATACATGTATCTGCTATATTAAGAGGGAGAACAAAGAAAGAAATACACACACACATACATATACATACACATATATATATAAATATATATATATACATACATATATATATACAGAGAGAGAGAGAGAAGGTGGGGTTTCTGTGTAAGTGATGAGGGACAAGTGGGACTTCCAGGCAAATGAGAATTCTAGTATGTAATCAAAGACGGGATTTCAAGTATCAAGAGTGAGTATATGAACATCTATCTCTGTTTCTGTCTCTATATCTCATCATCTATATCTATTAATCTATTTATCTATCATTTATCTATGTATCTATATGTATACAAAGATATATGTGTGACTATATAGGAATACAATTATTTGTATTATAGCTATAGATAGATTGACAAATATAATGATAAAGGGATAGAGCTTTTCATGCACATATGCTAACACTTGCTACTCTCTGTCTCCCATCTTTGACTTTGTACCGGAAGTTCCACTTGCCCTTCATTATCTGCAAAGAATTCTTCTCCTACCCCAAACACTTTCACTTGAATTCTTTTCTAATCCTCCCAACCACCTATTGCCTTTCCTTTCAAACTACCTTACACTTAACTACTTCTTATTTATTTCTACAGGCAGCTAGGTGCTGTTGTTTATCCTTCATTTTGAAAGAGGACCGATGACATCACAGGGTGATGTCTTGACTTGTGCCTGAAGCAGATGTAAGTGAGTCAGAGTTGCACAAAGTTATCAGCCTCACTCTCTCTTTCAGAGCCACTGAAGTCCAGTGGCAAGACAGAAGTCAAGGTGACTGCTGGTGGCCCAGAATGCAGTGTCATATTTGTCATCTTTGATGTCTGATCAAGTTCTACACATACACAGCACATGTTTCAGTGGCCTTCATGGGTTTTGGAACAAATTGTTTTCATTCTCGCATCTTGGCAGATAGGGTAAGCCAGACATCTGGATGGCACAGTAGTAGGACCCTCAACCTGAAGTTATAAAGACCTGAGTTCAAATCTGACCTCTGATGACACTAGCTGTGTGACTCAGGGCAAGTCACTTAACCTGTCTCAGTTTCCTCATCTATAAAATGGAATAATATCACCTATTTTCTAGGGTTCTTGTGAAAATGAAATGATTAAATTGCAAATTAATTAAAAGTTCTTGGCAAACCTTGAGTTGCTTTGTAAATAGATTTTTTTGTTGTTATTGTTATTATTATTATTATTATTTAGTAATAATTTATTTATTTAGTAGCAGCTAGATAGTACAGTGGATAGAGTGCTGGACCTGGAATCAAGAAGACCTGAGTTGAAATCCAGCATCAGATCCTGTGTGATTCTGTGAAAGCACTTAAACCTGTTTGCCTCAGTTTCCTCATCTGTAAAAATAAGGTGGACAAGGAAATAGCAAACAACTCCAGTATCTTTGCTAAGAAAACCCCAAATGGGATCATAAAGAGCTGGACATGACTGAAATGACTGAACAACTTTTAAATATTTTTATTTATGTATATGTTATCTCCCCCATGAAAATGCAAGGTCCCTGGAAGTAGGGATAATTGTATTCTTTTATTTTTTCATGCAGCCTCTAGTATAGTGCGTGGCACATAGCAGACATTTAATAAATACTTGTTGATTTTTATATGTGTATTTATACAGGCAGCCCATGCTACTCCTAAGTGCAGCCCCAAACAAATAAAAATGTACTTGAGAAATATTTAACAGAATTTTTCACTATAAGAAAACATAGGTAACAGTACATTTTAAAACATAGTCCATGTGTGGCCCACAAGGATCGTTTTATATGGATTAGTAACCCCACTGATGTATATACCTAGCTAGTGTGTGTGTGCGTGCATATGTATGTATGTGTGTATGTATGTGTATACACATACATACATACATACACATATATGTAACTAGTAAATTTCCTTTTGTTAAATTTATTCAACCTATATTTACTTTTATATTATGTATGCTTATGTATAATAATGTTTTTACATCTTGATTCTGTTATGTGACTGATTAGCTATCCTTCTCCACTTTTATTTTTATGTAGATTTGATCATCACATAGCAGTGAAAGAAAGAAATGAATAAGGGAGAGTATACTGCATATGCTCTGCATGCCTAGGCTTCTAACAATTGTTCCACGTTAGGGTCATAAACATGAAAGCTTTATTCTCCCGTCTACAAAATATTTCCCCATCCTCATTATACTTATTAATAGACTCATTCTCATGTTTAAGAAGCCATTGCTTAAACAAATAGATTAACATGGTGTAGGAGAAAGATCAGTATATTGGGAATGAGTCGACTTGAGATCAAGTTTCTTTCTCCACATTCTCTAGCTGAATGACCTTAGACAAATTGTGCACCCTTTTTGGGTCCCAGTATCTTTATGGTTTATTTAACTTCCTTATTATGTATTTATGTTATTATATTTCAAATGAGTATGTTGGACTATCATCCAATAAAGCAAGAATTTTTAAATGTCTGCTATGTACCATGAACTTGGTTAGATTCTGAGGGTTCAAACACATCAATAGAATATTTCCTTCCATCAAGGAGCTTATATTCCACATTGAAAAATAACATATACATATATAAGTACATTTTACACATGTATACAGACACATACATACAAATATATATGTATACATATATGTGTACACATGTGTGGGTATATGTACACACACAATAAATGCAAGGCAATTTTGAGGGGGGACACAAGCAACTGAGGGAAGAAGAAAAAACTTTAAATAGAAAGTGACATCTGAGTTGAGCTTTATAGCTAACTAGAAATTCCAAGAGGCAGAGATGAAGAAGGAGGACATCGCAGGCAATAGGCACAACCAATGCAAAGACCATGAAATAGGAAGTTAAATATCATGGGTGAAGACTAGCGAGAAGAAAACTTGACTACACAATAAATAATATATAATAACATTGGGAAATTGCGTAGGAGACAGTATGAGAAGAGCTTTTAGTGCCCAGCAGAGAAATTTGCAGATGACTAGATGATTCTAAAGACCTTTCCATCTCTAATAACCTGTGGTTCTAAGAATGTTTGATAATATCTGTTTGGGTGATATGAAATGTTTATGCATATCTTACCTAATTTAAGATAGGCACAGATTAACTTCTTTGGACTTCTAAACTTACGGCCCCATTATACAGCATATAATGCAATGAGTTTCTGGTCCAAACAGTGCAGGTGTCTCTAAAAACATTAAAAAATCATATCTTATGAGATTCTGTTCGTAACATTATATTTTTGGTGAACTGACTCACTGCACTCATCAGTTTGTGTCTCAGGGAGAGCACTTCTTGCACATTTATCTGTTCCTTCTCACTCTTCATATGGGCAATAATTGCATCTTCCACATCCATTCCCACTGCGAGTAATAAAAGGACTATTCTTAACAAAGGCAAATGTTCCATTGTTCCTGTCTCTCTTTCAATTGTGGTAGGATGTCATTGATTTTCATTAACTGATCATTCTACAAGCTGTTCTCATAATGACCATTAGAAGGTGTCTCTTTGTAATGCAAAATCTACAATCTGACTCCAGCTTCAATTTCCCATCAGCTGCCAAGGAAAATGTCATACATCTAAAAGCCAAAGTCAGATTAAAAGGTTGGCTTTGTTTCCTCTGACTTCTCCAATGAAGTCCTACTTTGCCTAAAGTCTTAGGGAACTATTTTTAGCTGCTCTCAAGGATGCCATGTATGGCCATAACTAATCCCATGAACACAACAACAGGACACCTGCTGCTAATGAGTCATGATTCTGTATGCTACATGAAAATAGAGGCCAAAGAATAGTTTCAGAGTTTTGAAAGACTAATCTCTTTTTGAGGTCCTTGTGTGGTATAGCAATTTGATCAGATAAAGGTCAGTCAAGGTCAAGATGAAGGAAAAAGAAGGAAGGCATTTAGCAAAAGCCCCCAACAATTAAAGATAAAAGTTCCTGAAAAGGAATTGAAAAGTGACTATATTGAAAAATCATTTTAAAAAATCTGTTTCCACTCAGTAAGAATTCAGAAGTAATTTTCCCCACCTATGTGTAATTACTTCAACACATTTTTAATCCTAGGATTACTTATCCTTGCAACTAAGAATAATGATAACACTAATATCTGCAAACCACTTGGATCTGTGTAACATTTTATGGTTTTCAAAGAACTATCAGATATATTGGTACATTTCATCATCATGAGGATCCACTGAGACAGTGCATTGCTACAAAAAGTTGACCTTACTAGGCCAGAAGTGATTCAGAGCATCTCCCCACATGAGAAGAAACAGGGGCAGGGTTGTCTCAAATAAAAAGATATCATATGGCTGTGAATCATGGATATGAATTAATTATTGCCCAAAAGTCAGTGGAGAGTTGTATGGTAGATGTGAGCCAGTTATAACATAGTATTACAGAAGGAGCCAAAATGGTGGAGTAAAAGCAGAGACTCACTTGAGCTCTCCCCCAAACCCTCAAAATACCTGTAAAATGATTCTAAATAAATTCTGGAGTGTCAGAACCCACAAAAAGACAGAGTGAAACAAATTTCCAGCTCAAGATAATCTGGATGATTGATGGGAAAGGTCTGTTGCTGCGGGCTGGGAGAGGAGCATAGTTTAGACAGACAGACCCCAGCAAACCCAGAGCAGGCCTCAGGGGACTGAATCAGGTAATTGTGGCAGTTTCCAGACTTCTCAACTCACAAATGCCGAAGAAAACTTAGAAGGTGAGTGGGGAAAGGTCTGTTAGATCTGGGTGAGGGGGAGTACAGTTCAGCCCCAATCTTAGTTCAGCCCCAAGATAGTGGCAAAGGTGGCAGCAGCAGTGGCTGCTTCTAGAGCTCTCAGCCCACAGACAGTAAGAGGGTCAAACAACTGATCAGAAGGAGATTACAGTCATCTTTTTGCTGGCATTGAGACAGGATTCTGTTGCTTTGCCCATGCTTGGATCTGGGTCACAATGAGGGGTGGCAGTCTTGTGGTGAAGAGGAGTATTATCATAGCAGAATCTGTGGCAGTAGTGAAGAGGGAATCCTCTTCACAGTTCCAGGGTAGAAAAGAGTGCTTGTGGTCACTCAGTGACCAGAGTGCAGACCAGAAGAGGAGCAAACACCTCTCCTTATATCATACCTTGGAAGAACTGAAAACCTACAGGTCCCTGGAAGCATCTCTGAAAAAAGCTGCACAAAACCCCTGAAGCTTGGGACAGTATGTCCTCCACACTGGAAGCATAGCCCTATCTTAACAAAGAGTTAAAAAGTCAAATAATTGTCTGGGAATGTGAGCAAACAATAGAAAAAAATCAGACTATAGAATCTTACTTTGGTGACAGGAAAGATCAAAACATACAATCAGAAGAAGACAACAAAGTCAAAGCTCTTACATCCAAAGCCTCCAAGAAAAATATGAATTGGTCTCAGGCCATGAAAGAGCTCAAAAAGGATTATGAAAATAAAGTAAGAGAGGGGCACAGAGCCAAGATGGCAGAGTAAAAGCAATGACTTGCTTGAGCTCTCCCCCAAACCCTGCCAAATACCCATAAGAAATGGCTCTAAACAAATTCTAAAGCAACAGAACTCATAAAAAGATACAGTGAAACAAATTTCCAGCCCAAGATTGCCTGGATGGTTGATTGGAAAAGTATATCATGCTAGGCAGGGAGAGGAGCACAGTTCAGCATGGGCGTGCAGGCATACCAGGCCTCAGAGGACTGAATCACGGACAGCTGTGGCAGTTTCCCAGACTTCTCAACCCATGAATGCCAAAGACAACTTAGAAGGTCAGTGGGAAAAGTATGTGACTGCGGTGAGAGAGAGAAGTTTAGTCCCAGCCCCAGTCCCCAAGCTCAGCCCCAGGGTGGTGACTGCTTCCAGAGCTTTCAGCCCACAAACTAAGGGGGAATCGAGTGGCTGATCAGAGGGGGATTGCAGGGATCTCTCTCCTGGTGCAGGATTATCTTGCTTTGTCCGTGCTTAGATCTGGGTTGCAGTTTCATATGGCAGTCCTGGGGCGAGGAAGAGTACTGGTGTGGTGGAGCTTGTAGTGTTGGTGGAGAGGAAATCTTCCTCACTGTTCCAAGGCAGAAAATAGTGCTTGTGGTCACTCATAGACCAGAGCACAAGCCAAGAAAGGATTGAACACCTCACCCCTTATCATACCACCTTGGAAGAGCTGAAAATTTACAGGTCCCTAGAAGTATCTCTCAAGACAGCTGCACAAAAGCTTGGGACACTACATTCTCCACACTGGACCTTTACCTTAACAAAGAGTTTAAAACTCAAGTAATTGGCTAGGATCATGAATAAAAAAAGGAACAAAAAAACAAAGACCATAGAATCCTTCTTTGGTAACAAAGAATATCAAAACATACAACCAGAAGAAAACAACAAAGTCAAAGCTCCTACATCCAAAGCCTCCAAGAAAAATATGAATCAGTCCCAGGCCATGAAAGAGCTCAGAAAGTAGTTTGAGAAACAAGAAAGAGAAGTAGAGGAAAAACTGGAAAGAAAAATGGGAGTGATGCAAGAAAATCATGAAAAACAAGTCAACAGCTTGCTAAAGGAGACCCCAAAAAATACTGAAGAAAATAACACCTTTTAAAAAATAGCCTAACCCAAATGGCAAAAGAGGTCCAAAAAGCCAATGAGGAGAAGAATGCCCTAAAAAGCAAAATTGGCAAAATAGAAAAGGAAGTCCAAAAGCTGACTAAAGAAAATACTTCCTTAAAAATTAGAATGGAGCAATTGGAAGCTAGTGATTTTATGAGAAATCAAGACACAGTAAAACAAAATCAAAAGAATGAAAAAAATAGAAAACAATGTGAAATATCTCATTGAAAAAACAACTGACCTGGAAAATAGGTCCAGGAGAGATAATTTAAAAATTATTGGACTATCTGAAAGCCATGATCAAAAAAAAAAAAAAGAACCTAGACATCATCTTTCAAGAAATTATCAAGGAAAACTACCCTGATACTTTAGAACCAGAGGGCAAAACAGAAATGGAAAGAATCTACTGATCACCTCCTGAAAGAGATCCCCACAGGAAAACTCCTAGGAATAGTATAGCCAAATTCCAGAGTTTCCAGGTTGAGGAAAAAATATTGCAAGCACCCAGAAAGAAACAATTGTGGAAACACAATCAGGATAACACAAGATGTAGCAGCTTCTACATTAAGGGACCAGAGGACATGACATATAATATTCCAGAGGACAAAGGGCATAGGATTACAACCAAGAATCACCTACCCATCAAAACTGAGTATAATCCTTCAGGGGAAAAAATCATCATTCAGTGAAATAGGTGACTTTCAAGCATTCTTGATGAAAAGACCAGAGCTGAATAAAAAATTTCACTTTAAAATATAAGACTCAAGTGAAACATGAAGAGGTAAAGAGGAAAGAAATCATAAGAGACTTATTAAGGTTGAACTGTTTACATTCCTGCATGGAAAGATGATATTTGTAACTCATGAGACCTTTGTCAATATTAGAGTAGTTGGAGGGGGAAAAGTTATATGTATGTATATGGATCAATAGATAGAGGGCACAGGTTGAGTTGAAGATGAAGAGGTGATATCTGGAGAATAAAATTAAGGGATGAGAGAGGATTATACTGGGAGAAGGAGAAAGGGAGAGGTAGAATGGGGCAAACTATCTCACATAAAACAGACAAGAAAAGGCTTTTACAGTGGAGGGGAAATGGGGGAAAGTGAGAGGGAATGAGTGAATCTTATTCTTATAGGATTTGGTTTAAGGAGGGAATAACATACACACTCAATTAGGTACAGAAATCTACCTTACCCTACAGGAAAATGGAGGGGAAGGGGACAAGAAAGCAGGGGAATGATGAAGGGGAGGGCAGATTGGGGGAGGGGGTAGGGACAGGTAGGGAGAAGGGATAGGGTCAAAAGAGAGAATAGAATAAACAGGGGACCAGATAGGATGAAGAGAAATATACTTAGTTTTTCACAACTTGACAACTATGGAAGCGTTTTGCATGACTACACATGTATAATCTGTATTGAGTTGCTTGCCTTTTCAATTAGGGTGGGTGGGGAGCTAGGAAGGGAAAAAATTTGGAACCAAATTTTTAAAACCACATGTTAAAAAATTGCTTTCATATGCAACTGGGAAATAAGAAATACAGGAAATGAGGTATAGAAATCCATCCACTCCTACAGGAAAATAGAAGGAAAGAGGATAAGAGAAGGGGGGGAGAGAGAGAAGGGAGGGCAGATTAGGGGAAGGAATATTCAGAATGCATGTCATCTTGGGCTAGGGGGAGGCATGAGACAGGGAGAAAATTTGGAACTCAAAATCTTGTGGAAGTGAATGTTGAAAACTAAAAATAAATAAAATTTTAAAAAAGAAAATAAAGTAAGAGAAATAGAGGAAAAATTGGGAATAGAAATGAAAGTGATGCATGAAAATCATGAAAAATTAATCAACAGTTTGTTAAAGGAGACCCAAAAATACTGAAGAAAACAACACCTTAAAAATAAACTAGACCAAATGGCAAAAGAGGTCCAAAAAGCCAATAAGGAGAAGAATGTCTTAAAAAGCAGAATCAGACAAATTGAAAAAGACATCCAAAAATTCACTGAAGAAAATAATTCTTTAAAAATTAAATTGGAGCAAATGGAAACTAATGACTCTATGAGAAATCAATAAATTATAAGATAAAATCAAAAAATGAAAAAAAATAGAAGACAATGTGAAATATCTCATTGGAAAAACAACTGACCTGGAAAACAGATCGAGGAGAGATAATTTAAAAATTCTTGGACTACCTGAAAGCCATGATCAGTAAAAGAGCCTACACATCATCTTTCAAGAAATTATCAAAGAAAACTGCCCTGATATTATAGAACCAGAGGGTAAGATAGAAAATGAAAGAATTCACTGATCACCTTCTGAAAGAGATCCCAAAATGAAAACTGCCACGAATATTATAGCCAAATTCCAGAGTTCCCAGGTCAAGGAGAAAATATTGCAAGCAGCCAGAAAGAAACAATTCAAGTACTGTGGAAACACAATCAGTATATTACAAGATTTAGCAGCTTCTATATTAAGGGATCAGAAGGCTTCGAATATGATATTCCAGAGGTCAAAGGAGCTGGGATTAAGATCAACAATCACCTACACAACAAAATTGAGTGTAATCAATGAAGGGGAAAATTTGGTATTCAATGATGTAGAGGAATTTAATGCATTCTTCAGAAGCCAGAGCTAAATAGAAAATTTGACTTTTAAATACAAGGTTCAAGAGAAGCTTGAAAAGGTAAACAGGAAAGAGAAATAATAAGAGACTTATTAAATTTGAACTGTTTGTATTTGTGCATAGAAAGATGATGTTTTTGACTCATGAGATCTTTCTCATCATTAGGATAGTTGGAGGGAATATATATATAGACAGTGGACACAGGGTGAGTTGAATATGAAGGGATGATAACTAAAAAATAAAATTAAGGAGTAAGAGAGAGTAATGAACTGGGAGAAAGAGAAAGGGAGACATAGAATGGGATAAATTATCTCACATAAAAGAGGCAAGAAAAAGTTTTTACAATGGAGGGGAAGAGGTAGGAGGTGAGAGGGAATGAGTGAATCTTACTTTGGCTTAAAGAGGGAATAAAATACACACTCAATTGGGCGTGGAAATCTCTTTCTCTGTAGGAAAGTAGGGAGGAAGGGATAAGAGAGGTAATAGAAGGGAGGGCACATTGGGGAAGGAGGTAATCAGAAGCAAACACTTTTGAGGAAGGATGGGGTCAAAGGAGAGAATAGAATAAATGGGAGTGGCAGAATAGGATGGAAAGAAATATAGTCTTTCACAACATGACTACTATGGAAGTGTTTTGTTTGATTACACATGTAAAACCCTATATCAAATTGCTTGCCCTCTCAATGAGGATGGGTGGGGAGAGAGGCAGGGAGAGAATGTGGAACTCAAAGTTTTCAAAATGAATGTTGGAAATTGTTTTTGCATGCAAGTGGGAAATAAGATACACAGGTAATGGGGTATAGAAATATATCTTTTCGTACAGGAAAATAGAAGTGAAAAGGGATAAGAAAAGGGGGTGGGTGATAAAAGGGAGGGCAGATTGGGGAAAGAGATAATCAGAATGCATGCCATTATGGCGTAGGGGGAGTGGAGAAATGGGGAGAAAATTTGGAACTCAAGATCTTGTGGAAGTGAATGTTGAAAACTAAAAATAAATAAGTAAATTGAAGAAAAAATAATATTATTACAAAGGCAGAATTTCATGGAGACATGGAGTCAGTTGTGTCCTTAGAGATATGTAGAATCAGTCAGTCACTTAACAAGGGGGGAGAATAACTATTAGAAACATCCATGTGTGCAATTATCTAATACATGCCTTGTCAAGAGAATGTGTTAAGCCCCTAGCATATTGAATGGATTCCTTTCACGGATTTATGGGAGCACATAGTTAAGAATGGCAGGGACAAGTCATGCTTTGCATTTTTGGGGAAAGTTCATCTACCAGTGTGATATGTTGGAATTTTGGAGTATTGCTAAGGTGCCCCTAATAACCAAGTTTCCTGTGCAGTAAAGAAGTAAGACATACAAACAGTTTACTGTAACTCTTATTTATGAAACAGCCACAAGGTCTGCCAATAATCACAGGAAGATACTGAGAGTTTCACTTCATCTAGTAAGAAGTCCAAGAATTTTGTACTGACTTTTAAAGTGTATTATCTTTGTCTTTTTCCCATACCACGAAATAATTATGAATGCCTAAAATGCAAATGGGTCTCCCTACTATACAAAGTAGTATATCAGATACTAGACAGCTACATATTTCTTCACACACAAAAGAAATGCTTAAAACACAAAAAGATTCATAAGTCCTCATTAAGAAATGTTTAAAACAAGACATAATAACTCTTCACCTATTATATTCTCCTAGGATGTAGAAACAACTTCGTAGGTCCACTCAATATCCACATTCAGATAAGAACTGTGCTATCCAAACAACTCACAAATCCATATCTCCTAGCATAACTTAGCACTTCTTAGAATTTTCAGCTGCAATATCCTTCTCCAAGGGATTGTTGTGTAAATCACCTATTGCTGGGCAACTAGCTCCAAAATTACCAAACTCAAGAAGTTACCAATGGGTCTAGAAATATCCATTTCTTAGGATTGCTGTTCAGTGACCTGGACTAAGGAAAAGAAACCAAAATAGAAGAGATATTAAGGGACCTGAAGAACAGTCTCAGGTTCACTTAGGTAGGTACATACTCCATTGCCAATGCTACTAGTAGAGGGCAAAGGGAAGAGAGAAATTACCTCTCCTCTTGATAGAAGCCCTAGGGAAAGCTATTATTGGCTGTATCTCAAACAAATAGGCTAGTTCAAAAAAGCCTGGAAGCCAGACCTCTTCATTCCTTGTAACCCATAGAGTAGGTGACTTTTCCTGGTATAATTGTAAATCCTCTTTAGCACAGGTCTCAGTCACAGGGACATGTGAAGACCAATAAATAGTTGATCATCACTCATATCCATTAGCAATGTAACAGAGAATGCATTGTTTCCCACAGAGCTAAAGCATGAGTGAATGGCTCCCCTGAAGGTGCCCTGGTTCAGAAGATCAGGAGGCTTCCTTGTTTACCCCAGTTATACTCTCCTCTGACTGAAATGTTTATTGTAGCATATAAGCTAGGGTTCTCTTACAAATCTTCAATTCTGTAAAGCTCTCTGGGGACCTGGGAAGGCTCGAGCATTACCCTTTATAATGCCTGCCCTAATGCCTTGAACTAAAAAAATCAACATAATGTACATGGAACTACCTTAATAGTCTTATGAATGTCATTCATAATTCCCAAGCTGGCTATTCACCACAGTTCTTAGTCAAACCCTAAATTAACAGTCTTTTGAGAATGGCTAGATATTACATTTTGTGACCTGGCAGTTACAATCACCCATAAATAAAAAGTTATATAAATTCAATGAGCTTATTTGCTTTTACAAATTTCTTATAGGTAACCATCAGCCTAGTACTACAATCAATTAAAAAAAACCTTATTTATTCAGCACCCACTGTATACCAGACACTGTGCTAAGAGCTGGGGATACAGCCACAAAGAATGAAATGATTCCTACTTGCAGTGAGGTTGCATTCTAATCAAGGAGACATACATATAAAAATATGTACTGTGTAAATATAAAATAAATATATACACAAAGTGTTTGTATGTGTACAAGGTACAGTGAGAAAAACAAAACAGTTGGGGAGATCAGGAAAGGCTTCATGCAGAAGATGATGCCGCAGCTTCCTCTTAAAGGAAAAGAAGAAGGCTATGAGGCAAAAGTAAGAAAGTTGTGCATTCCATGCTGGATCAAATAATGTGGGAGGGAAAATAAGTTCCAATGAAGTTAGAAAGATAGGTTGGGGTCATGTTTTGAATACTTTTAATAACTAAATAGAATTATTTTATACTAGAGGCAATAAGAAGCCACTAGAGTTGGTTAAGTAAGGGAGTGACATGGTCAGATCTGCACTTAAGAAAAATTACTATGGCATCAGTGTGTAGAAAGACTGAAGTGGTAAGACACTTGAGGCAAGAAGACCACTTAGGAGAGTGTTACAATAATCTAACTGAGACCTAATGGTGGAGGTGGCTATATGAGTTGAAAGGAGTTAAAATCAAGAGACATTGCAAAGGTAGAAAAGTCAAGATTTGGCAACTGATTGGATACATGATGTGAAGGAGAGGAGTCCAAAATTATGAATCTGAGACACCAAAAGAATAATGGTACTTTCAACATAAACAGCAAAATTTGGACATGAGCAAAGCTTGGGGAAAAATAATGAGCTCTGTTTTAGATGTATTATTTAAGATGTGTCTTCAGGACATTCAGTTTGAAATATCAAATAGGCAAATTGGCGGATTAAAGCTTAATGGAAAAACTGGGGTTTGATATGTAGATCTGGTAGTCACTTGCATAGAGATAATATCTAGAGGGGATGGTAGGACCTAGTGAAATTTGTTTAAGGATGTGCCAGATGAGTATGTTTGAAAGCTACAGGAAAGTAACAACTTCATAAAGGAATGTTGAAGATTTGAGAGAGGGGATTATTGAGGATATGATCTTCTGGAGATAATGGAAGAGAATGGGATCAAGTGCACATGTATAACTGTTGGTCTTGGCAAGGAGAAGGGCTACCTACATCTTTGTCAGAGACTAGGCAGAAGGAAGAAAGAGTGAGAGATGATGTCCAGTGATTTCAAAATGAAGAAAATGAAAGAAGATGAAGATCATGTTGAATGGCCTTAATTTTTTTTCAGTAAAAGGCAAGGTTTTCATCTCAGAGAGAGGGAGGGTGATGTATGGGGAACTTCCAGAAAGGAAGAGAAGGTTTCATGAGTGAACTAGAGAATCAGTTAAGGAGGAATGAAAGGACTACCTTACTATAATGAGATCCCAGATGAGGTTTGAATAAAATGATTTTATAATGTACCCAGTCAGCACAATTGTGGGGTTTCCTCTACTTTTATTCTGCTGCCTATAGTAGGAGAAGAGTTGGTAGGCGGGAGTAACCTACTTGAGGTTTGTCTACAGACTATCAATGAAAATAGAAGGGGACAATGAATTGACGAGCAGACGATAGTGTAGGTAGGGTTTTAAAGGATTATTACTGGGTTGGGTTTGGAAGGGGCTAAGACTAAGAAAGAGTAGAAAGTACTGAAGAGTAGAGGGAATGGAGGTTTTGGTAAGGGTGAAGAACAGGCATAAGAAGGCTAAAACATAGGGAGAAGCTGAATGATTAGAGGTTAAAATCAGATTAGGGAATTCTAGTATTTATAATTCGAGGAATGGGACACACATGAGTGATGGAAAAATATAATATGTGACTAAGTGAAGGAATGAACTTAGGACTTAAGGAAGTTGAGGACATTGGAGGTTAGGTAGTTTGAGGAAGTGTCTATATTAATGTTTTAGTATAAGGGCAAGAGAGAAAGATCATACCTCAGGTCTTAAACACCTTGAGAAAGGAGGAAGAATGACCTGAAAGTCAGTAAACTACAGCTAGCAATTTTGATTGAGAAGAAAAATTTAATTGTGTGGACTTCAAAAGAACAAAGGATAATAAGCGAAGGAAGAGAAGAGAGATTCTAGAAGTAATGGTGGAGAGTAAGGGGTATTCCAATTCCTACACCAGGACCAATGTGACAAGAGGTATGAAAGAAGGTATAATTAACACTAGAAAGGATAACTGAGGATGCAGTGCAAGCCAGGTTTCCATGATGGCTAACAGATGGAAAGGTATGAGAGAAAGAAGTCCAGGATGAAGGGGAGCTTGTTCACTATGGATTGGGAATTACTGAGGGCACAGTGGAATGAGTGGGAAGGGTTGTATTGGACATAGGTGGGGTCACATTGAGAAGGAAGGAAATGAGAGAATATGAGGAGGAGGGAGGAGACAATTTTCTCCTAAATGGCTGCTAATTAACTATTACAGAGATAGGGAGAGAACAAGAGAAACCATAGGAGTAAGAGTGGATAGCAGATGGGAAGAAAAGCTCACAGCTGCAATATTGTTGTAGAGAGAGCTGAGTTGGGACTGAATCTGAACATTAACTTGAGAGATGAGTGGGTGTCAGGGAATGGATATGTTTAGGGGGAAGGTGTCCCACTGGTTGCAGAAGACCCTGACTGGTGGCTGGGCCTAGGTGTACATTTAGCTCATATTTGTTGAGCATAGGTTACTCTGCTTTGTGTAAGTGGTCCTTCATTCCTCCTCCAAGGTTACTAGTAAAAGAGAAAGTAAAGTATTGAGGGAGCAGTCCCCCACCCTGGCTGAAGGTAATGGTGGCTGGGCCTCTTTCTGGGTTAAAACAAGACAAAACAATTAGGCCTGGACAAAATTTAAAATTAATCAAATCATCAAAAGAGAGAAAATAAGAGAAAAAGATGAGAAAATAACCTTTATCCTTTCGTGTATATTGTCCCACATGTGATAGAACTCATAGGGGCTCTCTCATTAGGGACTTAGGACTTAGTGTTGAAAGAGTCATCTCTTTACTCTCTGGGGAGAAATTAGTGTCTTCTGGGTGAAAATCTAATATATGGGACAGCCCATACATTTCTACATCAAATCTTGATAACGTATAGGCAATCCAGATGGAGATCCAGACAAAAACCTCTCCCCATAACATAGGGTATCTTATTTTTCTACAGTGAATTCCTATAAAGATATGATATTCCAAATGGATATGCAAACTCATCCAATGACAGGACAAGCAGGCTTGCTCAAAATAAATAGAACAAATGCAGATGAGCTTAAACAATGATAGCGCATGGAGAAATCCCCAAAAGGGACTAAGTTTGGGGTTGATTGGAATCAAAGCTCCAAATTAACTATTCAAATCCCTGATGAGCCTCTACATGTGAACGTCTTCCTGCTATGTGTGTGTGTATGTGGAGGAGGTCCGTATTTAGTGCTAGAACTCCTCTAACATAAGGACAGGCTAGCAGCTACTCCAGTGCCTCAATCACTTGTGGCCTCAATTAAGTAGGCCAGATGCAAAAATGCCAAAGGCAAGTAGCTTCAGGGCTTTCAGACTGAAATGGTAGCTTCACCTCTCTTTCATACCACTTAGACTTTTCTTCTACATGTTTTCCTTATGAGTTTATTTATGTTTATAGTATTATCAGGATTCATATATACTCCAAAAGTTTATGAACACATCAGATGCACTTTCTGTCCTTGGTTCCAGTCCCTATCCCCACTAAGGAGGACAAAATCTATCCCTTTAATGAATAGATTTTCCATGTTCTCTTAATACACAACACATACACGTGCAATAGCTCAGCAACCTTAGTTGATGGTCACCAAGTGTTTTTATTACAACATCAAAAAAATAAACAAGCATTTATTATATGCTAGATACTGTGATAAGTGCTGGGGATACAAAGAAAGGCAAAAGGAGTCTATGACATCATTAGCAGCTCGTAATCTAATGAGAGAGACAACATACAAATAACTATGTATAAACTAACTCTCTCTCTCTCTACATATATGTGCATATATATACATATATGTAGATAGATATAGATATATGTGTACACAATAAACTATGTACTATATAATATATATAATATATATTTACATAATTATACACACACAAAAAAAGATAAATTGGGTGTAAGGGTTTAATCTCAGATGAAGGGCACCAGCATTAAGGGATATCAGGAAAGGCTTCTTGCAGAAAATGGGATTAGAGTTAGGAACTGGAAGGTATACATCTGGATCAGAATTGAGCACTTAGAAAAACAGTTCATCTAAGTGCCCATTGCAACAGCCTACAATTGAAAGGGAGTGAAAGTGATTTTTCTTCCCTTGTTTCTTCCTTTTTTTCCCTTTCCAGTGGGGGAAAGCAAGGGAGATTAGTGCAAATTTACAAACAGAGAAAGACTTGACCATGAGTGGAGGAGGGTGAAAGAAAGATGTTAAGGATAAGGTGTATATCCATTTCACAATAGTTCTTCCATGATCTCCTGGACTATTTGCACTCAATTTTTTTCTAATCTATATCCTTCTTCACTTGATCCTGGCACATCCAAAGGTTTCTTGACCTCCATTGCAGTGCCTCAGTCTGATGTCCATAACAGTTCCTTGCTCAGGGGGTGCAAGATGTAGACCTAGCTGGTGTTTCACTTACTCTTTCCCAGAATAGCTGCCCTCCTCAAGTATATTAGGTTCAAAGTCACTTGCATTTGGGGACCCCTAGATAATTATGTCTGTCTCCTCATGGGCAGGAACTTTGGTTGCTTTAAATTTTTATGGAAACCTCTTTTAGAAAATGTAAACCCAGGTTTAGAAAAGAATGGACACTTTGAGAAGGAAATAAAGAAGGAAAAAAACCTGAAGAGATAAGAGGGTGATCTTAACATGTAAGACACTTGACATGTGGAAGAAGGTATGACCACAAAGGAAGAAAGACCCACCAACCATTTGAAACTATAGTAAGAGTGCTGTTCTTACAGTATATACACGCATGTGCACACACACGCACATGCACATGCACACACACATGCACACACACAAATAGTTGAAGGACCCCAAGAGGAAGCCATTTCTTATATTAAAAATGATGATTGCATGGATCCATAGGAGCCTCAGGTGAGCTGTCATACAGCAAAAGTCAGAAGAAGAAACCAAATATTGATGAGTAGTGACTCCTTGTTCAGGGGTTTGAGTAGTTTAGTAATAGTTAACTTCACAAAAAATGACAGAGAGGGCTGCTATCTCTTTAGGGTCAAGTACACAACATGTGATGGAATATCTCCTGAGACTCGTCAAACTCATTGACCAATATTTCTCTGGGTGATTCATGTGGGCACAAGTGATACCAACATAAGGAGCAGAGAAAATATTTCTGAAAAATCATAAAGCCTTGGAGGGAGGGGAAGGGGGGGACTGGAGACTTATTATGGTTACAGGTGGCATTTTCATTTCTCTTGTCAATGGTAGGAGTTTCAGAAAAGATAGATGAATTTATAATGTGAACCACTGGCCAAGAAGATGCTGCCTGAAAAACAGGTTTTATGTGTTAGAAATTATGCCCTGAATAGATTCCATATAATGAAGACTAGTAAAAATGAATTTGCTTGGAGTCTTGTAAAATTGATCAAAAGTTTTATTTTTTATAAAATATTTAAAAAGAGGAGACGTAGAAAACCACCTACACACATTTCTCTATTGAGTAGCACCTATAGCATGGGAAGAAGAAATTGGAAGATAAGAGCAATAATTCAAAAGATAAAAATTCCAAGAAGAGAGATAGAAATGAACACATGATGTCTGGTGTATACATACATTTTTAAATAGGCAATAAACAGAGTGAACTAGAGATCCTACTGTAAGAAAGCAAAATCTATCTCACAGGTAGCATTACATCTTGGTTGAATTGGATTTATAATTAGAATAGAGTTCCAAAATGGTACACCTTATTTATACAGATAAAATTCCCATTGGAATAGCATGGTAAACACAAAAATATATTCATCTGAGGAGATTCAGGAACCTGCAGAGCTAAGCAAAGCATTTGAAGTGAGGCTTAATGACTGTATAGATAGAGGTGACATTAGTATGAGAGTTTAAAACATAACCATCTGGACAGGAGGAATTAAATGAGTTTATTCTTGCCTCTTGGACATGTTGTGTGGTATAGTGGAAAATGCTGGTTTTGGAGTCAGAGGACATGAATTCAATTCCCCAAACAACTTTTCTATTCACTACCCATATGACCTTGTAGAAGTCTCTTCGGGTCTTAGTTTTCTTATCTGTAAAACCGGGATGTTAGACTTGATGATCTCCAATATCTCTAAAGCCTTCTAAATTTAATATCTTATGATCCTAGAACATAGTATGTCAAAGTTAGAAAGACCTTAGAATTAAATGTATTGCTTATCTTTCCCTTTAAAAAATTATTCTGAACTTAAATACCAAAAGAAACGATTTCTATAACACAGGAGAACATAGAAAGAAGATTGTATGTGAAACTGTAAATCTCCATTCGATATCACTTGCTTTAAATATACATATATATGTATATGTATATATACATATATATTTGAAAAATACATGGAATACATATATATAATGTATATATGTTCCATGTGTTTTTCAAACCTCTCCTGCTTGTTTATTCCTAGTTACTAACTTCCTTTCCTTCTCTTTGGTGAATTTAAAAAATACTTCAATGACCCTCTTTTTTTACTTCACTATCCCCCAATTAAAAGATAAGAGAACTGAAATTAAAAAAAAAACTTATAACAAGTAAGCTTAGTCCAGGAAAAATATATGTCCCTTTCTGGATCATGAGTTTGTCACCTCTCTGTCAGGAGATGGGTAGCATGCTTTACAATCAGTACTCTAGAATTGAAGTTGGTTGTTGCATCAATCAGAAGTCTTAAGCCTTTCAAAGCTTTTTTTTTTCCTTTATAATTTTCTTGTCTTTGCATATATTGTTCTTCTGATTCTTCAAACTTCAATTTGCATCAATTCATACTAACATAGAATTTCTGAACTTTTCTCTTTTGTTATCTCTGATGGCATAATTATATTACATTGCATGCATATGTCACAGTTTGTGATGCACATTCCCTTAGATTCCAGTTGTTTGCTTTTCTTTTCCCTCCTTTTAATCTTTAGTTCAGGATTGGGAAGTTTATTTTGCTTTTAACTATTCTCTATCTGGCATTATCCTACCTTTTAACCACTCCCTCCCTATACCTGCTTGTTTCCCTGTTGAATTTGATGTATTTCTATACCAAATTATCTGTGTGTGTGTGTTTAATCCTCTTTCCCCATTTGAGATTAGTACAGTTTAGCTAATGCTCACCTGCCTCACAACTTCCTTGATGTCTATATACTCTTTTTGTCTCACAACCTCATTATGAGAAACAAAAACTTTTAGCTTTCTTCCTCCTTTCTACAATGCATTCTTTCTTTTACTCTCCCTTGCTTTATCGCTCTTACAAAACCAGTCTGCCCACCATCATCCATTTTTAAAAAGTAATCAATTAATTGTATACACCTTTATTATCTCTCTTGACCACAAGCCCCTTTCCAACTGAAGAATAAAAAAGAAAATCCTCATAGCATATATGCATAGTTCAGCAAAACAAATCCCCAAGTTGGCTACATCTAAAAATGTATGTCTCATTCTGCATTTTAAATTCATCACTTCTCTGGAAGGTGATGAGTGGCATGATTCATCATCTTCAGTTTTCTGGTCTTGTGGCTTATCATTGCATTGATCAGAGATCTAAAGTCTTTCAAAGCAGTTTTTCATTATAATGTTAACATTTCATAGATTTTTCTCTGATTTTTACTTACTTTATCAGTTCATAGATGTTTTCTTCTTTTCTTCTTCAATTGTCTATTTTCCCATTTCTTATGGCACAAAAAATATTCTATTACATTCATATACTAAAATTTATTAAGCTATTTCCCTGTATGTGGTCATCCACTTTCTTTCAACCTTTTGGCTAAAGCAGCAAGAGTTGGTATATGTATTTTGTACACATGAGGGTTTTTCCTTTTTTTCTGATCTTTTTAGGGTATGAGTCTAGTAGCAGTATAGCTGGATATAAGAATAAGTTTGGTTACTTTAGGGGTATAATTCCAAGTTATTTTTAGAATTGCTAGACCAATTCACTGGAACTAATGAAAGAAATGAGTATTTATTAAGTACCTACTATATGCTGGGCACTGTGTCAAGTACTTTAAAATATTATCTCATTTGATTCTCCTAACAACTGGGGGAGGTAGGTGCATATTACTAATCCTCCTTTACACTTCAGGAAATTGAGGCAAATAGAAGGGAAGTGACTTGCCCAGCATTATGGAGCTATTAACTGAAACTGTATTTGAACTCAGGTCATCCTGACTCCAGGTCAAATGTTCTATCTACTGTGTCACCTAGCTGTCCCACCTATTGTGTACTAGTGTGTCTGTTTTGTGCCAGTTCCTCCAAATATTTATAATTTTCCCTCTTTTTATCTTTTCCAGTCTGACAGATGTGAAGTAGAACCTTAGAATTGTTTTAATTTGCATTTCTCTAATTATTACTATTTTGGATATTTATTTTTCCTAAGCTTAGATTTCTTCTTTTGAAAGTTATTTTATCATATCCTTTGACCACTTATCTATTGGCTTTTAGTATCACAAATTTGAATGAGTTTCTTATATATCTTGGATATGAGACCTTTATCAGAAAAATACTTGATGCAAAGACTTTTTTTCTTAAGTTACTTGCTTCCCTTCTAATCTTAATAGCATTCAATTTGGGATAAATATAATTTTATCTAATCATAATTGACTAATTTTATTTTCCATGATGCTATCAATCTGCTTATTGGCCAAATAAATTCTTTCTATAGCCACAGACTTTAATGATAATTTCTTCCTTGCTTCTCTAAGTTATCTATAATGCCACTGTTAATTTCTAAGTAGTGTATCTTTTTAGATTTCTAACTTGGTATACAATGTGAGATTTTTTCTATAGTTCATTTCTGCCAAACTATTTTCCAGTTTTCCCAGCAGTTTTTATTATTTTGTGATTCTAATGACTAGCATAATTGGGTTTGTCAAACATTACGCTACTATTTATTTGCTTCTCTATGTAATGTGCAAAATCAGTCCCACTGATCAACCTCTTTGTCAGGTCCTCTGTTTTTTATATATAACTACCTCAATAAACTTTGGAGATGAACATTCTGAAGATATGTGTTTCTCCTCCTGCTATTAGAATATTAGTCTTATGTCATCATAAAGCTCCTTTTAATTGCTCAAATAAATTTACTTTCTAGCTTCTCGGGACTTTTGTGTTTAAATTTCTAAATTTCTACTAAGCTCTGATCTTTTCATCAGAAACAGTTGATCTTTGTTTCACATTTGCATGTTTCTTTTATTTCCTATCCCTCCTGACTCCTCTACTTTACTTCTATCCACTGCCTTGCCCTCTTATTACTTAACCTAAACCTCTCTAAAGATCCCTCCCTTTTCTTTCCATTCCCATTAATTTAAACACCCTTCCAAGCCCCTCCTTAACCTATTCCCTCATCTATTGCCTCTGGAGTTCTTCCCTTATCCTCTCCCCCATCCCTATCCTCTTAGTATTTTATTTTTTATGAATGTAGAAGATTTTTATTCTCTTCTAGATATGTATGCATTGCCCCCTCTTGAACCCACTCCCAATGAAAGGTTTCCAGAACTAACAGCCCCCCTCCCTCATCTAATTCCTCTGTCTGTTCTTCCTCTCACTCCTTATTTGCATAAGATAATTACTCATATTAGTTGTTCCTAAAAGATTTTACTTTTTTAAGTCATATCATACTCAGGTCTACCCCAGTCTTTCTTATGAATTATCTGATTGTTAGTAACAATCTTAGACATATGTTTTACATTTTAAATACATAAAAGGTAAACAGCCTGTCTTTATTGAATCACTTGAAATTGATCTTTGGTATGTATCTTATATTTCTCTTGGCTCTTCTATACCAAATCTTTTATTAAGTTCAGTTTTTTTTAACAAAGTCCTGAAAGTCTGACAATTCATTAAATGTATATTTTTTTCATTCAAAATCATGCTTATCTTTATTGAGTACAGGCATTTTTTTTAAAACATGCTTTTCATGGAGTCAAATGGTTATTAAATTATCCCTCCTAGAGCAATTTAGAACTATGGCCAAAGGACTATAAAACTGTACCCAACCTTTGATTCAGAAATACCACTACTGAGTCTATATCCTAAAGAGATCATAAAAAAAGGGAAAAGAACCCGCGTGTACAAAAAATCTACAGCAGCTCTTTTTGTGGTGGCAAAGAATTGGAAAGTGAGAGGATGCCCTTCAATCGGGGATTGACTGAACAAGTCATGATGTGAATGTAATGGAATACTATTATTCTATAAGAAATGATGAGCAGGCAGATTTCAGAAAAAAACTGGAAAGACTTACATGAACTGATGCTGAGTGAAATGAGCATAACCAGGAGAACATTGTACACAGTGATAGCAACATTGTGTGATGATCAACTTTGGTAGGCTTAGCTCTTTTCAGTAATGCAACAATCCAAGACAATTCCAAAAGATTCTTCATTGAAAATGCTTACCACATGCAGAGAAAGAACTATGGAGTCTGAATGCAGATCAAAGCATATTGTTTTCACTTTTTTGTTTTTTTTCCTTTTCATGGTTTTTTTTTCCTTTTGTTCTGATTCTTCTTTCACAGTAAAACTAATGTGGAACTATGTTTAACATGATTGTACATATATAACCTATATCAGATTGCTTGGTGCCTTGGGGAGGGAAGGTAGGGAGGGAGAAAAAAATTTGGAATTCAAAATCTTATAAAAATGAATATTGAAAACTATTTTTACATGTAATCAGAAAAATAAATTACTATTAAGTGGAAAAACAATAAATCATCCCTCCATGATCTGTTTTACAGCTCAGTTTTTAAAATGTCTTATATTTTCTTCTACTATCTCTTTTTTCCTCTATTTCAATCTTTTTATTTTATTATAATATTTCTCATTTTCTTATGGTATTATTGATTTTTGTTTGCTCTATTCTAGTTTTCAGGGAGTCCATTATTTGGGTAGGTTTACTATTTTCTCTTCTAAGCTATTTTTATTCTTCCACTTCTTTTCCCCAGAGCTTTTATTCCATTTTCTAATCTTTTGCTTCATTTCTTCTATATATTCATTTGGTCTTTGTGGAAAACAAACTACATCAATGACAATTAAAAAAAACCAAGGTATTTCTTTCTAATCTTATATTAGTAATGAAAGTATCTCTTCTCTAGAAGGATGGGTAGCTAATTGGTCAAAGACTTATTAAGAGAGAATGAACAAGGGGTCAGGAAAGATTTCATGGAGAATGTGATTCTTGAGTGGAGATTTGAAAGAAAACAGGGATTCTAAGAGACAACAGTCAGAAATGAGTATATTTTAAGACTATACAAAGACATGGAGATGAGAAATAGAATGTCACATGTAAGGAACAATAAAAAGGTTAGCTTGGTTGGTTTATAGAGTGCCTGAAGCAGAACAATGTATGGGAACAAGAAATGTGGGTATGAACTCATTCTTACATTTTCGATATTCTTATACTCCACTCTTCTCCATGTACTCTGCAAGACAATAGCACTGGTTTCCTTGATGTTCATCATGCATCATGCATCTCCCATCTCCATACCCTTTCACTGGCTATTCTCAATGCCCAGAATGCATTCTCCCTCCTTTCTCCACTTCCTGATTTTGCCAGCTTCCTTTAAGACTCAGCTCAATTCCCACTTTCTGCAAGAGGCAGAAGTTTCCTTCCCAGTTTCTCTCCTTTCCTCCTCCTCTTTCCTCCCTTTTACTAGTGTCTTCCCTCTAAGATTACTTTCTATTTACATTATATACTTCCGATGTGCATTTTGTGTGTGCTGTCTTCAACATTAGAACATGAGCTCCTTGAGGGCAAGGACAATGTTTTTTCATTCATTTGCATCTTCTAGGTATTGCCACAGCATTGTTCAGCACATAAAAAGCACTTACTAATTGTTGTTGCTGGTAATGGTCGTGGTAATACAAAGTGGTTATTGGAGGAAAGGTAAGAGAAGAGGGCCCAGGTATACCTATAGTTAGAAGTGGAACATGGATGATGAACTAGCAAAGGAGATGTATGTACAACCCACATGATTCTCCATCTAAAATATCTGTGCCTTTGCATTAGATGTCACTGTTCTCCCCCACAAACCACCCAATGTACATTCTCTTCGTCTCCTGTTTTTAGCATTCTTAGTTTCCCTTGAGACTCTGCTCAAGCACCATCTCCTCCATGATTTCTTTGTTCATTCCCTCAGTTCCTCTGGCCTCCTTACCAAAGTTGCACTGCATTCATTTCCTTTATACTTCACATGTATTTCTAGGTATACATTCACTTCCATAAGATTTTGACTTTTAAATTTTCTCCCTTTCCCTCCCCACTTCCCTCCCTAACACAGCACGAAATCTTAGATAGGTTCTACTTACACATTCATATTAAACATATTTTCACATTAGTCATGATGTAAAGAAGAATTAGAACTAATGAGAGGAAATATGAAAAAGAAGAAACAAAACAAAGAAAAAAAAAGGAGAGCAAATAGTATGCTTCCATCTTCATTCAGACTCCAAAGTTCTTTTTCTGGATGTGGATATCATTTTCCATCATGAATCTTTTGGAGTTGTCTTAGATTCTTCATTGCTGAGAAGAGCTAAGTCTATCAAAGTCAGTCATCACACAATGTGGTTGTTTCTATGTACAATATTCTCCTGATGCTGCTCATTTCACTCAGCATCAGTTCATAGAAGTTTTTCCAGGTTTTTCTGAAGTCTGTCTGCTCATTATTTCTTACAGCACAACAATATTCCATTACATTCATATACCACAACTTGTTCAGTCATTCCCCAATTGATGGACATCCCCTCAAATTCCAATTCTTTGCCACCATAAAAAGAGCTGCTATAAATATTTTTGTACATGTGGATCCTTTTTTCTTGTTTTTATGATCTCTTTGGGATACAGACCTAGAAGTGGCATTGCAGGGTCAAAGGGTATGTACAATTTTATAATCCTTTGCGTAAAGAGTCAAATTGCTTTCTGGAATGGTTGGATCAGTTCACAACTCCACCAACAATGCATTAGTGTTCCAATTTTCCCACATTTTCTCTAGCATTTATCATTTTCCTGTTTTGTCATGTTAACCAATCTGATAGGTATGATGTGGTGTCTCAGAGCTGTTTTGATTTGCATTTCTCTAATCAATAGTGATTTAGAGCATTTTTTTATATGACTATAGATAACTTTAATTTCTTCACCTGAAACTGCCTGTTCATATCCTTTGACTATTTATTAATTGGTGAATGACTTGTATTTTTACACATTTGACTCAGCTCTCTATATATTTTAGAAATGAGGTCTTTGTCAGAATCACTGGCTATAAAAATTGTTTTCCAGCTTTCTGTTTCCCTTCTAATATTGGTTGCATTGGTTTTGCTTGTGCAAAAACTTTTCAATTTAATGTAATCAAAATCATCCATTTTGCATTTCATAATGTTCTCTACTTCTTGTTTGGTCATAAATTCTTCCCTTCTCTATAGATCCAAAAGGTAAACTATTCCTTGCTCTGCTAGTTTGCTTATGGTATCAGCCTTTATATCTAAATCATGTACCAATTTTTACTTTAGCTTGGTATAGGGTATAAGATGTTGGTCATTGCCTAGTTTCTGTGATACTATTTTCCAGTTTTCCCAACAGGTTTTGTTAAATAGTGAGCTCTTATCCCAGAAGCTACAGTCTTTGGATTTGTCAAATAGTAGATTTCTATATTCATTGACTGTTGTGTCTTGCATACCTAACCCATTTCACTAATTCACCACTATTTCTTAGCCAGTACCAAGTAATTTTGATGATTGATGCTTTGTAATACAATTCAAGATCTGGTACTGCTAGGCCACCTTCCCTTGTATTACTTTTCATTAATTCTCTTGATATTCTGGAACTTTTGTTCTTCCAGATGAATTTTGTTATTGTTTTTTTCTAGCACTATAAAATATTTTTTTGGTACTTTGATTGGTATGGCCCTGAATAAGTTATTTAATTTAGGTAGAATTCTAATTTTTGTTATATTAGCTTGACATACTCATGAGCAAATAATATTTTTCTAATTATTTAGATCTGACTTTATTTGTATGAAAAGTGTTTTGTAATTGTGTTCATATAGTTCCTGGTTTTGTTTTGGAAGGTAGATTCCCAAATATTTTATAATACTTACAGTAACTTTAAATGGAATTTCTTTTTCCATCTCTTGCTGGTGGGTTTTGTTAGTGATATTTAGAAATGCCAATGATTTTTGTGGATTTATTTTATATCCTTCAACTTTGCTAAAGTTGCTTATTATTTAAAATAGCTTTTTTTAAACTTGTTTCTTTAGAATTCTCAAAGTATACCATCACGTCATCTGCAAAGAGTGATAACCTCATTTCTTCTTTCCCTGTTCTAATTCATTCAATTTCTTTTTCTTCTCTTCTTGCTAAAGCTAACATTTATAGTACAACATTGAATTATAGTAGTGATAATGGACATCCTTGTTTCACCTCAAATCTTACTGAAAATGCTTCTAGCTTATCCCCATTACATATAATGCTTGCTGATAGCTTTAGAAAGATGTTACCTATCATTATAAGGAAGATTCCATTTATTCTTATGCTTTTTAGCACTTTAAATAGGAATGGGTGTTGTATTTTGTCAAAAGCTTTTTTTCTGCATCTATTGAGATAATCATATGATTTCTGTTAGTTTTGTTGCTGATATGGTCAATTATGCTGATACTTTGCTTAATATTGAACCCACCTGGGATTCCTGGTATACATCCCACCTGGTCAGTGTGTATTATCCTTAAGATAAGTTGCCATAAGCACTTTGCTAATATTTTATTTAAATTTTTTGCATCTATATTCATTAGGGAATTTGGTCTATAATTTTGTTTTGACTCTTCCCAGTTTAGGTATCAGTATCATATTTGTATCATAAAAAGAATTTGGTAGCACTCCTTTGCCTATTTTCCCAAATATTCTATATAGTATTGGAATTAATTGTTCTTCAAATGTTTGATAGAATTCACTAGTAATTCCATCTGGTCCTGGTGATTTTTTTCCTAGGGAGCTCACTGATGGCTTGTTCAATTTCTTTTTCTGAGATGGCATTATTCAAGTATTTTACTTCCTCTTCTGTTTATCTGGGCAATTTATATTTTCATAAATAGTCATCCATTTCATTAAGATTGTCAAATTTATTTGCATGCAATTGGGCAAAATAGTTCCTAATTATTGTTTTAATTTCCTTTTTCTTGGTGGTGAATTCACCATTATCTTTTTTGATACCAGTAATTTGGTTTTCTTCTTTCTTTTTTATCTTTTTTTTTAGGCAATTGAAGTGAAGTGACTTGCCCAGGGTCACACAGTTAGTAAGTGTCAAGTGTTTGGTCTGAGGCTGTATTTGAACTCAGGTCCTCCTTACCTCAGGGCCAGTACTCTATCCACTGCAACACCTAGCTGCCCCCTTTCTTTCTTGTTTTAATCAAATTAACTAAAGATTTATCTATTTTATTGGTTTTTTTTTCATAAAATGAGCTCTTAGTTTTACTTATTAGTTCACTAGTTTTCTTAATTTCAGTTTTATTAATCTCTCCTTTGATTTTCAGTATTTCTAATTTGGAATTTAATTGGAGTTTTTTAATTGGTTCTTCTTCTAGCTTTTTTAGTTGCATGCCCTATTCATTGATATCCTCTTTCTCTATTTTATTCATGTAAGCATTTAGAGATATAAAACTTCCCCTAAGCACTGCTTTTGCTGCATTCCATAAGTTTTGGTATGTTGTTTCATTATTGTCATTCTCTTTTATGAATGTATTGATTATTTCTATGATTTGTTGCTTGACCCACTCATTCTTTAGGATTAGATTATTTATTTTCCAATTAATTTTTAGTCTATCTTTCCATGGCCCTTTGTTACATCACATTTTTATTGCATCATGATCTGAAAAGGATGTATTTAACATGTCTGCCTTTCTGCATTGGATTGTGAGATTTTTATGCCCTAGTACATGGTCAATTTTTGTCTAGGTGCCATGTACTGCTAAAAAAAAAAGGTATATTCCTTTCTATCCCCATTTAATTTTCTCCAAAGGTCTACCAAATCTAACTTTTCTAAAATTTTATTCACCTCCTTAACTTCCTTCTTGTTTATTTCGTGATTTTATCTAGTTCTGAGAGTGGGGGGTTGAGGTATCCCACTAGTATAATTTTGCTGTCTGTTTCTTCTTCTAATTCACTTCTCCTCTAAGAAAGTTGATGCTATACCACTTGGTGCATATATGTTTAGTGATGATATTACTTCATTGTCTGTGGTGCCTTTTTAGCAGGATAAAGTTTCCTTCCTTATTTCTTTTGATTAAATTTATTTTTACTTTTGCTTTATCTGAAATCAGAATTGTTACTCCTGCTTTTTCTACTTTAGTTGAAGCATAATATATTCTACTCCTGCCTTTTACCTTTACCCTGTGTGTATCCCTTTGTTTCAAATGTGTTTCTTGTAAACAATATATTATAGGATTATGATTTTTAATCCATTCTGCTATCCACTTCTGTTTTATGGGAGAGTTCATCCCATTCACATTCACATTCACTGTTATGATTACTATCTGTGTCTTTCTTTCCATCCCATTTCCCCACTCCCCATTTATGCTTTTCCTTTTTTCTCTCTTTCCCTTCTCAAAAGAGTTTTGGTTTTGACCACCACCTCTATCAATCTTCCCTCCTTTTCCTTTCCCCTTTCCCTTCCTACTGCCTATAGAGCAAGTTAGATTTCTATACCTAACTGATTATATTATTATCTCCTTGAGTCAATTCCAATGAGAGTAATGTTCAAACAGTGTTTATCTGCCTCCCTTCTTTCCCTCTACTATAATGTTTTTGTGCCTCCTCATATGATGTAATTTATATTTTTCTGTCTCCTCCTTTCCTCTTCTCCCATTACAATACCTTTTCACCCCTTAATTAGGTTTTTTATCATTACATCAAAGTCAATTTATACCCATATCCTCTGACTATATATATTCCTTCTAAACGTAGCAATAAAGATACAGTTCTCAAGGGTTACAAGTATCATCTTCTCATGTAGGGATGTAAACAGTTAGCCTTTATTGAATAATATTTTTTTTCTTTCCTGTTTCCTTTTTATGCCTCTCTTGAGTCTTGTTTTTGGAAATCAAATTTTCTTTTGAGCTCTGGTCTTTTCATCAAGAAGGTCTGAAAGTCTCCTATTTTATTGAATTGTCTATCTCATTGCCTGAAAGATCATGCCCAATTTTGCTGGGTAGTTGATCCTTGGTTGTAATACAAGCTCCTTTGCCTTATGGAATGTTATATTCCAAGCCCCCTGATCTTTTAATGTAGAAGCTGCAATGTCTTGTGTAATCCTGATTAGGGTTCCATGATATTTGAATTGTTTCTTTCTGGTAGCTTGCAGTATTTTCTCCTTGACCTGATAATTCTGAAATTTGGCTATAATATTCCTTTGCATTTTCAATTTAGAATCTCTTTCAGTAGGTAATTGGTGGATTCTTTAGAAGACTATTTGAACCTCTGATTCTAGGACCTCAAGGCAGTTTTCTTTGATGATTTCTTGGAAGATGCTGTCCAGGCTCTTTTTTCATCATGGCTTTCAAGTAGACCAATAATTCTTAAGTTATCTCTCTTGGATAGATTTTCTAGGTCAGTTGTTTTTTCAATGAGATATTTTATGTTTTTTTCAAATTTTTCATTCTTTTGATTCCATTTGACTGATTCTTGATGTTTCATAGAGACAGTAGCTTCCACTTACCAGATTCTAATTTTTAACAAAATCTTCAGTTAGCTTTTACACCTCCTTTTCCTTTTGGCCAATTCTAATTTTTAAGGAGTTGTTTTTTCAGTGTACTTTTTTTCCATTTGGCCAATTTTCTTTTTGTATTTGTAATTGTATTGAGACCAGTTCATATTCCCCTTTGAAGTTTCAGATGTGGGTATATTGACAATACTGTCCTCTGAATTTGTGTTTTGGTCTTCCCTGTCTCCATAGTAAGAATCTGTGGCCTTTGTTTTTCTGTGTAGCTTTTTGCTCATGGTGTTTGCTTTGTTCCTGACTTTCAAAGTTGATTCTTGCTTCTGGGGAACAAGGGGCAATGTCCCACACTTCTTGTGCTGGAGGCTAGAGACCTGGTTACTGGTTTTGTATGCTGGGGCTTCAGGTTCTGGCAGCTGTAGGCTGTACAAGCTGTAGCTTTCCTAGCCTGCTCTCTATAATCATGCACAGGACTTCCCCATCCTTAAAAAATCCACTAGACCCTACCATTTCCACAAGTAATCACTCTTTATTTCTTCTCTCTTCCCACAATCTTTACCCTCTTGGTCATGCTTCTGATTTTCTGGACTTTGCCTCAATGCCCCAGCTGCCTTCTCAACATCAAACTTCCCTGAGCACCCTTGGCCTCCTTACTTGGAGGAATGAAGCATCCATCACTCCCCTTTCACCCTAGAATATCCCTTCTCTATGCCATCCCTGCTGAATTGGAGCTGATGGTGGTGACTGGTGTGTGCCAAGGTTGAGTGGGGTTTTTCTACATTTCTCCAGGGTTATATTGAAGCTCACAGGATGGGGTGTAGGATTGGGGATGGTCTGGCCACTGGACATCTCCTCCTCACATGGGGCTGCACTAGAACATAGATATGCTCAGCTGATGGTGGACCTTTGTTTGCTGCACAATTGGTGGTTTTCTGTGCTGGTGTCTGCCGGTTTTCCTGGCTGTGCCATGGCACATGGAGGGTTGTGGTGTTGGTGTTTGCTTGCTCCACCTCCCTGGGGCTCAGGATCTCCCACTGGTTTGCTGAGATGGAGCTTGCCAATGGGTTGCCAAGGTGCCTCCCCTCCTGTGGTCCCCTTCAGCCACAGCAAGAGGGACCTTAACTATTAATCCCCCAGCCTCATGAGCTAAAAAAAAAAAAACTGCTGTACCCCATTTGTCTACTGGCTCAATTGTTCCAGAATTTTTCCTAGGGTGGTATTTTCTGGGTTTTTCAAGGTTGGTAAGGGAAAGTGAGAGTGACTTACTGCTTACTCCACTTTGTTGATCCTAGAAGTCTCCCAGTTGTATTTTTTTAAAGACTTGTTTTCTACAGTCAATTTTTGTCCTTTCTTTTCCAAGCTATTGACTCTCTCTTGCATACCTCTCATTTTTTTCCCAATTTTTCTTCTACCTTTCTTATTTTACTTTTAAATTCCTTCTTGAGTTCTTCCAAGGCTTTTTGCACTTGAGACAAGTTCATATTCCCCTTTGAGTTTTCAGATGTGGGTATAATAACAATGTTGTCCTCTTCTAAATTTGTGCTTTGATCTTCCCTGTACCTACAATAAGAATCTATGGTCATTGTTCATTTTTGCTTTTTGCTCATGATGTTTGTCTATTTTCTGGCTTTTAAACTTAAGCTCCCCTGCTGGAGCACAGAGGGCACTGACCCAAGCTTCTTGTGTTGGGACCCCAGGACCTGGTCACTGGTTTTGTGGTCTGAGGCCTCAGGTACTGACAGTTAGAGGCTGTAGGGGTCTGGTAGCTTACCTGGTGCTGAGCTGAGGTCAACAACACAGGAGCTATCATGGTGGGGGTGGGGAGTCTAGAACCTGGAGGACACCTGCTCACCCAGGCTTCTTTAAAGCACTGGATTGTTTGTCTGCTGGAGGATGTCTTCCAATATAGAACTGTGCCTCCTGAAGTTGTGCTTCCTGGACTTGTGCTGATGCACTGAGAGATTTGGCCCCTGGAGAACACCTGTGCATGTGGTGATTTTCCAAGCTGGTTCCTATTGGTTCTCCTGCCTGTGCTGAGGTATTGTGGGGTCCTGGTGTTTGTGCTTGTCACCATCCTGGGACTCAGGATCTCCCCTTGTTTTGCTGAAGTGGGTCTTGCTGCTGGCTTGCTGGTATACCTCCTGTCCTGTCCTGTTCCCCCTCTCCCAGAGTGAGATGGGCCTTTCCCATTAATCCTCCAAGCTTCTTGGGCTACAAGACTGCTGCACCCCCATCTTTCTGCTGGCTCAGCTGTTCCAGTGTTTTTCCTGGGGTGATATTTTCTGGGCTTTCAGAGGTCAATAATGGAGGGTGGAAGCAACTTACTTCTTACTTCACCATTTTGGCTCCCAGAAGTCCCCAGATACTTGCTTTCTAACAGGGGAAGACAATACATAAAAGAGATCTGAAAAGTGGAAATAGGTACCTGTTTGGAAGCATGGTGTCAAAGTATGGAAAGTCAGGAGCAGAACCAGGAAGAGAGAGATTAGCTGTCCTGGATCCTTCTGCAAACTAGAGGGCCCATTAGGAACTCACCAAGGGGATAAAAGGGATGGCATAGAGAAGGGATATTCTAGGGTGAAAGGGGAGTGATGGATGCTTCATTCCTCCAAGTAAGGAGGTCAAGGGTGCTCAGGGAAGTTTGATGTTGAGAAGGCAGCTGGGGCATTGAGGCAAAGTCCAGAAAATCAGAAGCATGACCAAGAGGGTAAAGATTGTGGGAAGAGAGAAGAAATAAAGAGTGATTACTTGTGGAAATGGTAGGGTCTAGTGGATTTTTTTAAGGATGGGGAAGTCCTGTGCATGATTATAGAGAGCAGGCTAGGAGAATCTAGACAGAGAGGTATTGAAGATTAGGTAGAGAAACAGTGAGGATGATTGAGGGAGCAATCTGATGGAGGTGATAAGAAGAGCTGGGGTAAAATTTTGTAAAACTTTGTAAAGGCCATGTAAAACTTTGGCCTTGGTGAGAAAGGCCACCTCTTAATCAAAGAAAAGAGGGTGAAAAAGTGGGATAATCTTAAGAGATTTTGAGATGTAGAGAATGGGAGAAGAGGGAACTCATGGTAAATGACTTCTATTTTTCTGTGTAAAATGGTGTTTTTCAAATGTAGCATCAAGAAGGCCTACAAGAATTTTGATGAAATTCAAGAGATACTGATGTGGAAGAATTAGCCTCAAACTTGAATTTCTCAAACTAAATAAGATTAATGAGCTGACTAAATGCAGGGTATTCCAAAAACATTAGTGCATTTTAAGCTTTAATAAACTTTAATAAGCTTTAAACTGCACTAAGATATTTGATGACATCCTGGATTTAAGTATAACATCTTGGTAAGTGCCAAACTTGAAATCAGGAGATCTGGATGGATCTTGACTGGGAAATTTACCAGCTGTGTAGCTGAACCTCAGTTTCTTCATCTGTAAGAAAGACAATAATAACAAGTAAATTACCTGCTTTTTGGGTGCTTTTCAGAATTGAAATTTACACATACTATGTAAATGTGAGCTATTATTAGGCTTTGAGTAGACAAGGCAACATCTGTAGTTAGGATTTGTATAATTTTAGAGACTACAGTATAGCATTTCATGCATGGGAACACAAAGGAAACTTTATTTTTAAGTTGAGATTGAAATTTAAATGAGCTAAGGGCAGACTTGCAAAGTGAGAAATGAGCTCAAGATAACTGGTTCTAAGTTTGACCAATTGCTGGAGCAGGGGGTAGGGGTGAGGGGGCCAACAAAGTAAATAGCTCTCTATACTCCTTATAGTCTTGAAGTCCTAAATCTATTGCAGAAGGATGGGAGGGAACCTGACCAAAACTAAGGAAGGTCAGTTTTCTTTCCAGCTCTTGCTCATTGCCTCCATTCCAGAGTAAAACTATAGGGAAATCTCTAAAAAGCTTAGGTACAGATCATATCAAGGTCTTCTCAAAATATGGGTGACAGAGACTCATCTTGAAAAGGTACTCATTATACAATATGGATATCACGTCAACCAATCATCTAATCAACAAACATTTGTTAAATGCTTATGATGTGCCAGGCACTGTACTAAGCACTGTGAATGCAAAGAGCAATAAAAAGACAGTCCCTGTTCTCAAGAAGCTCAATCTAATAAGGTATATAATGAGGTATAGCTATCAGAACAGCTGTTTATTTTCTTTACCATAAAAAATTCTTAAGCTTAAGATGGGCATTAATACAAATAGAAAGCATCTCAAATAGCCTACTGAATTCTTTATATTGTTGCTACAAAGAAAAAGTTCTTTTTGGGATGGCTAAACTTCACATAAACTTTGGCAAACTTGATGAGCAACTCTCCAAGTCCAGATTTTCTAATCAGCTAGAACACATCTTGGCCTTTCTTCATCATCTCACTGAAATATCTTCTTGGTGCCAATCAACTTCTCCAAATGTTTCTCCCCCTTCTGGTTGACTGACACCCACTTCCAAATAATGGAACTTTCTGCCTATGAGGTAACCAAAAAGGTTGGAAAGTTCATTTGGGGTATCATTGATAGATGGTTTTTGCTCAGGGAAGAGGGCAGAAGAGGGTGGTCAGAGACTCACAATTACACAGGTAAGCATATATTCTTTCTATACTGCCCCCCCACACACACACACCTTGTTCGAAGTCCAAGGAAAGAATTCCCTGGAATATTTCCAATAAAGATTTTAAAAAGAGGTATTATTTTTTTCTCATTCCTATAGACCACAGAGTCCATGGTTTCTCATTCCCAGGCACAGTGAATCATAGGGATAAATTACTAGTTTTGTTGTCATCCTTGAAAGGTATACACACCTCACCAAAGGTTAGAGTGTATGCTCAGCTCCTTGAGAATTGCTCCAGTCTAACTGATTAGGAGTGGTATAGTTATGGCAAACATACTAGATTGGAGTAAAATGATTTCTTTGTATCCTAATATTTATACTGACTACCTGTGTGATTTGAGGTGAGATACTGAACCTCTCTAAATCTGTTTCCATTTTATAAAATGGGGAGCAGGGTGAACTAAATGACCTCTACAGTCCCTTCCAGGGCTAAGTCCTTTTATACTAAATTTTATCTTTTTTTCTATTACTTTTTCTGAGAGGGATTTTCTCAAAAAACACTGTAATTAAAAGAACCGAGAAGTAAATAGTTTGGGCTATGATTTGTCCAAAACTTGTCCATGACTTGGCAGTTACGTCATGATGACATGAAAGCTGACATATGATAACAGATTCAATATCTAAACATATCTGAAGAGGCTAGAGCTAGAGGAAGAATACATCCATTATCTTCAGTCTTTGTCAGACAACATCTGGAAGATTACATTTAGTTCTGGGTATCAAATTTCAGAAATGATATCAACAAGTTCCAATTTATTCATAAGAGCACAATCAGGATAGTGAGAGGTCTAGATAACTTGTTATACAAGTATTGAAGGAACTGGGGAGTTCCTTGGGACAGGGAACTTTTTATAAAAGTTAGAAAAGAAAAAGTTTTCTTTTCTTTTTTTTTTCTTTAGAAAAGACTGGAGGAGAGGGTTGGGGAAGAGAGTGGTATATGAGGTAGAGAAGCTGGATAATGGTTACTGCCTTCAAAGATCTGAAGGCCTTTCATGTAAAAAATATTGTCCTACTTGATCTTGAAAGTCGAAACTAAGAATTAAAGGTAAAAGTTGAAGAAAGGCAGATTTTTACTTTCTCTATAAATATTAACTTCCTAATAATCATGTTCAGTTGTTTTTCAATCTTGTTTGACTCTTTGTGATCTCATTTGGGATATTCTTGGCAGAGATACTAGAGTAGTTTGCCACTTTTTTTCCTTCAGTTCATTTTACAGACGAGAAAACTGAAGAAAACAGGATTAAGTGATTTGCCCAGGATCACATAGCTAGTAAGTGTTTGAGGCCAGAATTGAACTCAGAAAGAGGAGTCTTCTTAACCCCTGGCCCCATGCTCTATCCACCGTGCCACCTATGTGCTCTCCTATTAATTAGAGCTGTTTTAAAATTAAATGGATAGTTTTGGAAAATGAGGAGTGCCTCCTCACTGGAATTCTTCAGGCATACAGTGGATGACCAGTTTTCAGTATTGTGGCAGATGAGTTTCTTGGTCAGATACAGGTTGGAACAGATGGACTAGATGGACCATGGGTTTCTTTCTAATTATTAGATTCTGTGAAAATCAGAGGACACATATTTTGGGGAGATCCTAGATAGGGGCCATACCTAAATTTCGTTTCAGATATTTTCCTGTAGGTTTACTCTTGGGTAGGGGAAATCAGCTAAAGTACAAGAGAAACCTGATCTCCACCACTTCTATCCCCAAGAATAGATTCAGGACTGTGTGGATATAGAGCCCAGGACCATATTATAGTCTCACTTCTGATATTAATGATCTAAATAAATGTAAAATGATGGTATTTTAAAACACCTATGGTCATTCCCCAAATGGTAAATGATCAAAGAATATGAATAATCAGTTTTCTGATGAAGAAATCAAAACAGTTTATAGTTATATTAAAAGATGCTCTAAATCATTATTGATTAGAGAAATATAAATTTAAACAATTAGATTGGCTAAAATGAGTGAAGGGGAAAGTGACAAATGTTGGAGGAGATGTGGAAAAATTGGGACACTAATTCATTGTTGGAAATATGAACTGATCCAATCTTTTTGGAGAACAATCTGGAATTATGCCCAAAGAGTTATTAAACTGCCTATACCCTTTGACCCACACTACTAGATCTGTTTCCAGAGATGATTAGGGCAAAAGGAAAAGAACTTATATGTTCTAAAATGTTTATAGCAACTTTCTTTGTGGTGGCAAAGAACTGGAAACTGTGGGGATGCCTGTCAATTAGAGAATGGCTGAACAAGTTGTGGAATGTGATAATGACGGAATACTACTGTGCTATAATAATGAGCTTAATGATTAAATAAAAACATGGACTTACATTAAATAATGAAAAATGAAATGAGCATAACCAAGAGAATGTTGCATATAGTAATAGCAATATTGTTTTAAAAGCAACTCTGAGCAACTAAGTAGTTTTAGCTATTATAATACCCAATTAACTACAAAGGACCTGTGAAAAAGGATGTTATCTGCATCCAGAGAAAGAACTGATAAATAGAATGTTTTTACATATGTATATATGTGTGTATGTGTGTGTGTGCATGTGTGTGGGTGTGTGTGACACACCCACACACATATTTGTGTCTAATGGTAGCCATTCTGGAGGGGTGGAAGAAAAAAGAGAAAAAAAGAAAGTTACATGATAACATCATAATATCTTTAAAAAGAATAGCACGTTCTATATAATGGATTTGCAGTTTCACAATTATCTTTTTATTCTATTCCACTATGTTATAGAAATGCTTATTTTATTTCTTAAGTTCAGGATAAAATAAATAAAAATTTAAAAAACATCTATGCCTTTGATTTCCTCTTCTATAAAATATAGATATCAAGATAACTGACCTCTAAAATCCTTTCTAATTTGAAGAATCTATGATTCTAGATTGTAAAATTTCTACTACCTAGTAGTATTAGAAGAGGAAAGGAAAAATCCCTTCAAATCCTTTAAGATCTAATTTAGTTGCCCTTTCTTCCATGAAGCCTCCCCTAATTCCCTAAGCTGAAAGTGGTTTCTCCTTTTCCAAGCGTCTTGTATCATTTTCCTACTTTATTCCATTCTGCTTTGTATCATAATTATTTAAATACATATGCTATACCCTTTACAAATGTATAAGCCCCTTGAGGACAGGGATAATGTATTACTTTCTTTTTGTATTCCGAACATATAGCATAGTCTTTTTTTAAACAGTTCAATCATTCAAAAGATCTGTGACTTTGCTGGAGTGAGTACTATCTCCACTCATGTAAATTCCAATGCCTTAGCAGATGGTCTTCATGAACTTCTCTGGAAAAAAATATCTATTATCTGGCAGCCTGTTTTCTGGTCATAAGCCCCTCTAGACTTAATTTGGTTGGTCTTTGGACAACACACACACACACACACACACCAACAGGCAGTGCTGGAGTCCTTTCTGGCTTTTGAACCTCCAAGGTCAATGACTGGCCATTGTGAGACTTCAGAAGAGTACTTGAGTGAAGATTTTGATAACAGAAAATGCACAATTAAAATGATTGGATTTCATTGACTAGTAGTACGTGAAACAATAAGAGAGTATAGGTCTGTCTAAGAGAACCCCAACCAACATAACATGGTGAAGTTTTGGTTGACCACAACAAATAACCATTTAAAAATTAATAAACCTGATATGTATTTGGTCAAATTGTAAAAAAAAGATTTTATTTTCAGAATTGTTTATGTCTATTTTTTCACATCTTCATTTCCCAATATATTGTACCCTTTCTTTCACCTGAAGAGCTGTCCTTGATAATAAAGGGTATAAAAAAGAAAGGAAGGAAGGAAGGAAGGAAGGAAGGAAGGAAGGAAGGAAGGAAGGAAGGAAAGAAGGT
>NW_020954641.1:26532387-26810280 GCF_900497805.2 Vombatus ursinus
AAGAAAGAAAGAAAGAAAGAAAGAAAGAAAGAAAGAAAGAAAGAAAGAAAGAAAGAAAGAAAGAAAGAAAGAAAGAAAGAAAGAAAGAAAGAAAGAAAGAAAGAAAGAAAGAAAGAAAGAAAGAAAGAAAGAAAGAAAGAAAGAAAGAGGGAGGGAGGGAGGAAGGAAGGAAGGGAGGGAGGGAGGGAGGGAGGGAGGAAAGCAGTTCAGCAAAATTAACCAACACATTAATCAAATATAATAGTATATGCAATATTGTATACCCTCTGCAAAGAAGGGGGATGAGGTATGGTATCATAATTCTTTTTTTTTGGGTGGGGTAATCTTTTTTTTCAGCCAAAAACAAGGTTTTTTAAAGATCCACCCTATTAGCCAGACTCTTAAGGAATCTGAGCATCTGTGAGCTATTGGCTAGATTGTAAAAATCTGAGTAGTGGCTAGATTATAAGAATCAGAGCATCTTAATGGAGACAAGGTGGACCTTATATGCAGAAAGGCTATGGGAGGGATCTAGTAGTGGCCAAGTAGTCTATGAGGTAATAAAACTCTAGGGACCTGGACCATGTGGCCCAAGGAGAATGGAGCCTAGATAGGATTAAGGGTGGGAGATGGCCTGGGGCCTTTGGGTGCAGTAATCTTAATCAAAATAATTAGACAATATTATTTCAATTTTTTTTCTTTTTTCCATTCCTATTGTGTATATTGTTTTCCTGTTTCTGCTTACTTTATTTTGTATCAGTTCATATATGACTTCCTATGCTCTTCTGTATTTTTTCATATTCATTCTTTTTTATAGTGCAGGAAAATTTTGTTATATTTATGTGCCAGAATTTGTTCAGCCATTCTCCAATTGATGCATATCTACCTTGTTTCTAGTTGCTACTGCAAAAAAGTATGAACAAATAGTTATTAAAGGATATGAACAGGCAGTTTTCAGATGAAGAAGTTGAAGCCATCTATACTCATATGAAAAATTGCTCCAAACCACTATTGATTAGAGAAATACAAATTAAACTCTGAGGGACCACATCACACCTATCAGACTGGCTAATATGACAAAACAGGAAAATTATAAATGTTGGAGAAGACGTGGGAAAATTGGAACACTAATGCATTGTTGATGGAGTTGTGAACTGATCCAATCATTCTGGAGAACAATTTAAAACTATGCCCAAAGGGCTATAAAACTGTGCATATCCTTTGACCCAGCAATAGGACTTCTAGGTCTATATCCCAAAGAGATCACAAAAATGGGAAAAGGACCCATATATACAAAAATATTTATAGTAGCTCCTTCTGTGGTGTCAAAGAGTTGGAAATTGAGGGGGTGCCCATCAATTGGGAAATGACCAAACAAATCATTGTTTGTGAATGTAATGGAATACTATTATGATATAAGAAATGATGAGCAGGTAGATTTCAGAAAAACCTGGAAAGCCTTACATGAACTGATGCTGAGTGAAGTAAGCAGAACCAGGAGAATGTTGTACACAATAACAGCCACATTGTGCAATGACTTAGCCTTTCCAGCAATATAATAATCTAAGACAATTCCAAAAGACTCATGATGGAAAATGCTATCCACATGCAGAGAAAGAACTATGGTGTCTTAGGGGCAGCTAGGTGGCGCAGTGGATAGAGCACTGGCCGTGAAGTCAGGAGGACCTGAGTTCAAATCCGGTCTCAGACCAAACACTTGACACTTACTAGCTGTGTGACCCTGGACAAGTCACTTAACCCCAATTGCCTTAAAAAAAACAAAAAAGAACTATGGTGTCTGAATGCAGATTAAAGCATACTATTTTCTATTATTTTTGTTGCTGTTTTTCATTCTCGTGCATTTTCCCTTTTGTTCATATTCATCTTTCACAGCATGACTAATGTGGAAATATGTTTAATATGATTATATATGTATAGCCTATATCAAACTGCTTGCTATCTTGGGAGGGGAAGGATGGACAGAGGGGAGGGAGGGGGAAAATTTTGGAACTCAAAATTTTATAAAAGTGGATATTCAAAATATACATATATATATAATTTGAAAACTAAGAGGGTCTCAAAAAAAGCTACAAAAAGAAGTGCAAGCTATTAACCATATGAAAGACTATTCCAAATAACCAATGATAAGAAAAATGTAAATCAAAACATCTCTGAGGTTTCCCCTTAAATCCTACAGATTGATAAAAGAAAAAAAAAGATAAGAGATAGAAGGAAAACCAATACCCTGTTGTTGGAGCTGTAAATTTGTCTAAACACTCTGGAAAGTTATTTGGAAATAAGCAAGAAAAGTGTTAGAACTGTTGATGACCTTTGTCCCAGACAATGCACTGCTGGGCATAACTTCAAAGGATAACAAAGACAAAAAGGGTTCCCATACATACCAAAATATTTATAACTGTACCTTTTGTGGTAGCTAAAGACTGGAAACAAAGTGACTGCCCATTGATTGGAGAATGACTGAACAAATTTTGGTAATGAATGTAATGCATATTATTTCATCATAGGAAATGAGAAGTATGAGAAATTGAAAGAACCTTGGGAAGGACTGTATGAACTGGTACAGAGTGAAGTAAATAGAAAGAGTATAATAATTTATACAACTACAATAATGCAAACAAAATAACTTTTTTTCTTTTAAAAAGCCAAACATTGAGTATTATAAGGCTCAAGTCTGACCCAGAAAAGATGGAAAATACCTTCTTTCATTGGATAGGTGGGGGGCTGTGGATGTGGAATGTCGCATGCTCTTTTGGAAGTGGTCACTTGTTGTTTTGGCTATATTTCATTATTAAAAATGAAGGTTTACCATATGATGGGTGTAGAAGGATGGAGAACCATATCCAGAAATAACTATTATATAAAAACCAAAGGCATAAATAGAACATTAAAATAAAATAATTGGCAATTATGTCTTTAAATCAATATCATGGAATCATAAATCAAGATCTGGGAGGGCCTTCAGAGACTATTTTATTCAATCCCTCTTCATTTTATACATGAGAAAATTGATCTGGGAAGATTGAATGACTTGCCTAAAATCATATTAGTAATAAACCTCAGAAACTGGATTTGAATACATTTTTTTCTGATTCCAGAGTCAGTGCTCTTACAACTATACTACTGATAGGTATATATTTTTTTAAAAAATATTAAAAAACTTATTCTCTCCAATTTCTGGATATATAGTATGCACTAAATGAATATATACTGTTTGTTTGATTTCAGAGTAAAAGCACAAATGTTTGGGATTGGCATGCAAAGATATTAACAATAAACATGTATAATGATGATACTTAAAGAGCCAGTCTGGACTCTGGTTAGATCCACTGGAAAATATTTTTGGAAAATCACAGATAAGATATGGTTGCATCTGTCTCAATGCCCACACTGAGGAAATCTTGGATTAAACAAAACTGCAGGGAAAACTCTACTCACTGCATATTTGCTTAAGTGAAAATAAGGGAAAGAATGGACAGCCAGACAAAGCCGAGCTACCAAAGGAGTTCCACTTTGATTATGCAGCCAAGGACACACATTTACAATTGAGGCTTCTTTGAAATAAGGCTCCTTATTCTTGCCTATGTGGATACTGGAGGTAATTGACATGCCAGCATAGGAAGTGGTAGGCCCAGAGACCTGGTCCTCTTAAACACAAAACTTAGGTAAGACCCATTCAGGGTCTCACTCTAAAAAATCTTCAATGAGACATTTTCTCCTTGAATAAAGCACTATGGACTGAACCTTGAGGCAATGTCAATGAGTAATTCAAACTGTCTTTATGGGAACTGAAGTGAGCCAGTACTTCAGTGTGGGGTAACTTCTAAAATGTTTGAATCTCAGCAATTTTGCTCTCCCTCATCCCCCAACTCCTTCCAAATGTGGCTTTTTGTTTAAAGCAAGGTCCTTATAGAACAGGATGGGGGGTAATGGTGCTTTTGAAAAACTGTGATTAGAGTATCATAGAGAAGTAACATAGGTCATAGGACAAGAAAACTATGTTATAGTTTCCAAGGCTCTGACTAACCTCACTAAATCTAAGGATTTGAATGTTTTTAAACAGATCTGTGTGATCATTTGGGGAAAACGAATTCTGCAGAAATTGCCTTCAGGTAGCTTTCACAAACATCTCCCTACCTCTGGACATTAAAATTGGCTGCTCCCAAGAGAGGTCTTGCAGTTGAGGAGAGAGTAAAGCGAAGATATGCATTTAATCTTTTCCTTCACCTTGTTGATCTTAATTACATTTTGCTTTATTATCTAATATTAATATTTAGAGATAGGTCTTTAAAATCAATTAGCCCACACCTCATTTAACAAATGGACAAACTGAAGTCCAGAGACAGGACATGGCTTGCCCAAATTGACCCAATGGTGGAGCTGGAACTAGAATCCAGGTGACGTGACTCTATGCTTAATGTTGCTTCCATTCCATGGTGCCTCCCTAACAATTCACTAAAGTAAAATGACATTAATTCTATATATTTTTCATTATTTATATTTGCATCCCCAGACCTGAGCAGACTGTTTGGAATAGGTGCTTATTTATTATTGATTGATTTCTTAGGCTGCTAGGTAGAGCAGTGGATAGAGCATGGGGCCCAGAGTCAGAAAAATCTAAAGTCAAATCCAGCCTCAGACACTGACTAGCTATGTGACTCTGGGTAAATCATTTAACTTTGCCTCAGTTTCTTCAATGGTAAAATGGGGATAATAACAATACTTACCTCACAGGATTGTTATGAAGATTAAGAGAGATAATATTTGTAAAACACAGTGACTGACAAATAATAGATGTTTAATAAATGCTTATTCTCTCTTTTCTCCTTTTATAAAAGGAGAGAACCTTAGGGATAATTTAGTTCAAATCTAATGTCACAGATGAGAGATATTAGCTGTGTGACCCAGAGAAAATCATTGAAATTCTCTTAAATGCAGTTACCTCATCTATAAAAATATGGATAATAACAGTAACTACTTCATAGGGTTACTGTAAAGATTAATAGAAAAAACATTAGGTGGAGTCAAGATAGCAGAGAGAAACCAGGAAATTGCCTGAGCTCTCCCCAGTTTCCCTCAGAAACAACATTAAATCAAGCTTCTAAAAGAATTCTGGGGTGACAGAATCTGAAAAAAGACAATTTTCCAGACCAAGATAATTTAGAAGGACTTTAAGAAAGGTCTGTCTCACCTGAGTAAAAGGGGAATTCAGTCCAGTGCAGGTGGTGTCTGGGCAAGCCAGCAGGAAGCTCTTAGACACAGCGTAGATTAACAACTGAGGCCCTGCAGTTCTGGCTCAGCAGGCCACTGGCACAGCTGGCCAGCCATGAGACCTCGAGCTCCAGTGCAGCAGGTAAATTGTCAGCCCCAGAACCCAGGGCACAACAGGCACAAATAGGCCAGGCCACCCTAGTACAGTGGGCAAGCTACCAGCCCCAGATGCCCTAGTGCATAAAACCAGTGACAGCCCCCTGGGTCCCAATGCAAGAAGTTTGGAATAGTGCCCCCTAAACCTCTGGAGCAGGGCTCAACTTTTAAAAATGAACAAAAAAAAAAGAGCCATGACCATAGAAAGCTATTATCGCAACAGGGAAGATAAAAACATAAACTTAGAAGAGGATAGCAATGTCAAAATACCTACATGTGAAGCCTCAAAGAGGAATATGAATTGGTCTAAGCCCAAAAAGTCCTTTCAGAATAGCCCAGAAAAGATTTTAAAAATCAAGTAAGAGAAGTAGAAGAAAATTGGGGAAAGAAATGAGAGTTACACAAGAGAATTATGAAAAAAAGAATCAACAGCTTGGAAAAGGAAGCACAAAAATTGACTGAGGGAAACTCCTTAAAAAACAGAATTGACCAAATGAGAAAATCAAATCCACTGAAGAAAACGATTCCTTTAAAAGTAGAATTGGCCAAATGGAAAAGGAGGTACAAAAACTAACTGAAGAAAATAATTCCTTAAAAATTAGAACTGGGCAAGGGGAAGCTAATGACTTTATGAAACAAGAATCAGTCAAACAAAACCAAAAGAATGAAAAAAAAAAAGAAGAAAATATAAAAATAACTCATTGGACAGACAAATGACCTGGAAAATAGATCCAGGAGAGATAATTTAAGAATTGTTAGACTACCTGAAAACCACGATCACAAAAAGAGTCTGCACAGCATATTTCAAGAAATTATCAAGGAAAACTACCCTGAGGTCCTAGAACTAGAAGGTAAAACAGTCATTGAAATAATCCACCAATCACTTCCTGAAAGAGATCCCAAAATGAAAACTCCAAGGAATATTGTAGCCAAATTGCAGAACTATCAGGTCAAGGAGAAAATACTACAAGCAGCCAGAAAGAAACAATTTAAATATCATGGAGCCACAGTCAGGAGTAGACAGGACTTAGCAGCTTCTGCATTAAAGGATCAGAGGGTTTGGAATATGATATTCCAGATGGTAAAAGAGCTTGAACTGCAACCAAGAATTAATTATCCAACAAAACTGAGCATAATCTTTTAGGGGAAAAGATAAATATTCAATGAAATAGGGGACTTTAAAACTTTCCTGATGAAAAGATCAGAGCTGAACAAAAAAATGTGATCTTCAAATACAACTCAAGAGAAGCATAAAAAAGTAAACAAGAAAGAACAACAACAACAACAACAACAACACATGATATTCAATAAGATTAAATTGTTTACATATCTACATGAGAAGATGACACTTGTAACTCTTATCAACTTGATCTCAGGGTAGTTAGAAGGAATATACTTAGAATGTGTGGGTATAATTTGACTTTGCTGTGATGATAAAATCAATAATTAAGAAATGAAAAAAAGAATTGTGGTGGGAGAAGAGGAAAGGGGGAGGCAAAATTTGTACCACGTAAAGAGGCATGAAAGGCTAATTGCAGTGGAGGGAAAGAAGAGAAGAGGTGAGCATTGTTTGAACCTTACTCTCATTGGATTTGACTCAAAAAGAGAACAACATACACACTCAGTTGGATAGAGAAATCTGTCTTATTTTATATTGAAGTGGGAAAAAAAGAGGAGAGGAAAAGAAGGGGGGTTGATAGAAAGAAGAGCATAAGGGAGAGAAGTAGGAAGGGAAAGGGGAAAGAAAAGGGGAGGCTTAGAGAAGGGAGGGCAGATTGAGGGAGTCAGTGGTCAAAAGCAAAACTCTAGTGAGGAGGGAAAGGAAGAAAAGGAGAAAGAAAAACATAAATGGAAAGGGGTAAATAGAAAGACACAGATAGTAATCATAATTGTGAATGTGAATGGGACGAACTCTCCCATAAAATGAAAGTGGATAGCAGAATCAATTAAAAATAATTCTACAATATGTTCTTTATAAGAAACACATTTGAAACAGAGAAATACCCACAGGGTAAATGTAAAAGGCTGGAGTAGAATGTTCTCCCTAAAAAAAAAAATATCCAGGGCCAGATGGATATATAAGTGAATTCTACCAAACATTTAAAGAACAATTAATTCCAATATTATATAAACTATTTGGAAACATAAGCAAATAAGTTTAGCAAATTCATTTTATGACACAAATATGGTGCTGATACCTAAACTAGGAAGAGTCAAAACAGAGAAAGAAAATTATAGACCAAATTACCCAATGAATATTGATGCACAAATTCTAAATAAAATATTAGCAAAGCGATTACAACAATTTATCATGAGGGTAATACACTACGACCAGGTGAAATTTATACCAGGAACGCAGGGCTGGTTCAATATTAGAAAAACTATCAGCATAATTAAGCATATCAATAACAAAACCAACAGAAATCATGTGAGTATCTCAATAGATGCAGAAAAAGCTTTTAACAAAATACAGTGCCCGTTCCAATTAAAACACTAGGGAGCATAGGAATAAATGGATTTTTCCTTAAAATGATAAGCAACATCTATCTAAAACTATCAGCAAGCATTATCTATAATGGGGACAAGCTAGAATCCTTCCCAATAAGATCATGGGTGAAACAAGGATGCCCAATTTCACTACTATTGTTCAATAGTGTGCCAGAAATGTTAGCTATAGCAATAAGAAAAGAAAAAAAGAAATAGAAGGAATGGGACTAGGCAATGAGGAAACAAAACTATTTCTCTTTGCCGATGATGTGATACTTAGAGAATCAATTAAAAAACTACTTGAAACAATTAACAACTTTAGCAAAGTTGCAGATACAAAATAAAACCACATAAATCATCAGTATTTCTATATATTACCAGCAAAGCCCAACAGCAAGAGATAGAAACAGAAATTCCATTTAAAGTTACTGTAGACAATGTAAAATATTTGGGAGTCTATCAACCAAGACAAACCCAGGGACTATATGAACAAAATTACAAAACACTTTTCATACAAATAAAGCCAGTTCTAAACAACTGGAAAAATATCAATTGCTCATGGGTAGGCAAAGCAAATATAATAAAAAGTGACAATTCCACCTAAATTAATTTACTTATTCAGTTCATATCAATCAAACTACCAAAAAGTATTTTATAGAGCTACAAAAAATAATAACAAAATTCATCTGGAAAAACAAAAGGTCAAGAATATCAAGGGAATTATTTTTTTTTAATTGCAAAGGAAGATATCCTAGCCATACCAGATCTAAAACTATATGATAAAGCAGCAGTCATCAAAACTGTTTGATACTAAGAAATAGAGTGGTAGATCAGTGGAATAGATTAGGTACATAAGACACAGTGGCAAATGACGATAGCAATCTACTGTTTGATGAACCAAAAGATGCCAGCTTCCGGAATAAAAACTCACTATTTAACAAAAATTGCTGGGAAAACTGAAAAATATGACAGAAAGTAAACATAGACCAACATCTTACACCCTATACCAAGAAAAGGCAGAAATGAGTACATGATTTAGATATAAATGGTGATACCATAAGCAAATTAGGAAAGAAAGGATTAGTTTACCTGTCATATCTATGGAGAAGGGAAGAATTTATAACCAAACAAGAGATAGAGAACATTATGAAATGCAAAATGAATAATTTTGATTACATTAAATTAAAAAATTTTTGTGCAAACAAAACCAAGGCAACCAAGATTAGATGGAAAGCAGAAAGATGGGAAACAATTTTTAGAGTGTCTCTGATAAAAGTTTTGTTTTTCAAACATATAGAGAACTAAATCAAATTTATAAGAATACAAGTCATTCCCCAATTGATAAATGGTCAAAGGATATGAACAGGCAGTTTTCAGATGAAGAAATTAAAGCTATCTATAATCATATGAAAAAAATGTTCTAAATCATTATTAATAAAAGAAATGAAAATTAAAACAACTCTGAGGCACCACCTCAAACCGATCAAATTGGCTAATATGACAGAAAAAGACAATGATAAATGTTGGAGAAAATGTGGGAAAATTGAGACACTAATGCATTGTTGGTGGAGTTGTGAACTGATCCAACCATTCTGGAGAGCAATTTGAAACTATGCCCAAATGGCTATCAAACCATGCATACACTTTGATCCAGCAATACCACACCAGGTCTGTATCCCAAACAGATCATAAAAAAGGGAAAAGGACCCACATGTACAAAATATTTATAGCAGCTCTTTTTGTGGTGAGAATGAGACATTGACGGAATGCCCATCAATTGGAGAATGGTTGAACAAGCTGTGGTATATGAATGTAATGGAATACTATTGTGCCATAAGAAATGATGAGCAGGCAGACTTCAGAAAAACCTAGAAAAACTTACATGAACTAATGCTGAGTGAAGTGAGCAGAACCAGGAGAACATTGTACATTGTAACAGTTACACTGTGCAATGATCAACTATGATTGATTTAGCTATTCTCAGTAACACAATGATCCAAGACAATTCCAAAAGTCTCATAATGGAAAATGCTAACAACATCCAGAGAAAGAATTATGGAGTTTGAATGCAGATCAAAGCATACTATTTTCACTTTTTTGTTTTTTTTTTTAATTTTTGTGGATTCTCCCTTTCATTCTGTTTCTTTTTTCACAACACGACTAATGTGGATATATGTTTTCATGATTGCACGTGTATAACTTACATCAGTTTGCTTGCCATTTTGGTGAGAGGAGATGGGGGGAGTAGAAAAAATTTGAAACTCCAAATCTTATTCAAAATAAATGTTGAAAATTATATGTAATTTGAAAATAAAATAATATGTAACAGAGAGGAGACAGAGGAAAGAGAGAGAGAGAGAGAAGAGGGGGGATTATATATAAATGATAAGGGACAAGTGGGACATCCAGGCAAATGAGAATTCTAGTATGAAATCAAAGATGGGATTTAGAGTATCAAGAGTGGGTATAGCAGATAGAGAACTGCATTTGGAATTAGGAAATGGTGGATTTGAATCTAGCCTCAGGTCTCATTATCTATGGGATCCTGAGGAAGTCATTTAAATTATCTTTTATGATCCTGTTTGATTCATGTAATTGAATATTTTAATGTAACTTTTATTTCACTTTTTTTTCAATTAATAAGCATTTATTTTACTTCCCTCCTATATTTACCTCCCTAATAGAAAACAAAAGAAAGAAAGAAAAAATAAAATCTTTGTAACTAATGTGCAAAACCAAGTAAAACAAATTCCTTCCATGATCACGCATAAAAATGTGAATCATTTTCTGCATCATAAGAATATCACCTCCCCGTCAGGCGCTCAGTAGCACATTTCATCATCAATCCTCTGGAATTATAGCTGGTCATTGCATTGATCAGAGTTCTTAAGTCTTTCAAAGTTGTTAGTCTTTACAATGTTATTATCATTTTTTAAATTATTCTCCTAGTTCTACTCTCTTGACTGTATCAGTCCATATGACTCTTGTCATCTCTTTTGGCACAAGAATGTTCCACTGCATTAACATGCCATAATTTTTTTGGTCATTAACCAATTGATGAGCACCCAATTCCCATTAGTTCTTACTTCTTTGCCACCACAAAAAGAGTTGCTATAATTATTTTATACAAATGAGTACTTTTGCTCTTTGATCATTTTGGGGTATAGGCCTCTAGTGTTTATATCAATACTAGATACTGGTATTCGTATAGATGCCAAATGGGTCAAAGGGAATCCAGAGTTTAGTTAAGTCATTCAACTTCTCTTGGAATCAGTTGGAGGTTGGATTCTAAAGTCCATTCCAATTAAATCTATCATCCAATGACAAGCAAGATAATGTTTATGAAGTGCTTTATACATGTTAAAATATTACGTAAATATCAGTTACAGATGATGAAATTGGGGCTCATAGAGATGATATGCCTCTTGAAAGTCACACTGGTAGTAAAAGAGCAGAGCCAGAAGCTGAAGTGAGTCTCTCTGATTTCAATTACTGTGCTTTTTCTATTATGTCATTTTTTTTCTTCCTCTATCCCTTTTTCCAAACTTAGTTCTAGAATTTTGCTTTAACACACAATGTAAGATGTCAAACTATACCTCAATAGGGGAGGGGGAGGGAGATAAGAATTACATGATTTTGCCTTGGATTTTAATTAGTGAAGAAGGGTTGGGTTGGGTTTTTTTTGTTTTGTTTTGTTTTGTTTTTTACTAAAAATTTTTATGTATTTAGAATATAGAGCCTATATTTCCAGAGAATGTTTTGTATTTACAGCATATCTAGCTAGTTATACTGCGGCAATATAATTGTTTTCCTGCTGAGAATTATAGCAGTGAAGTTACTCTGGGTACCATTACAGCTAATTATAGTCTTGCTTCGGAATGTAAGAGCTCCCCTGCAAGGCTCCCTCCTCACCATTTATACACAATGGACTAAGAGTGCATTCTGACTTCCGTGTATAATTGTAATTCTCAATCTCATGCAATGCTGGGGCAAGAAGTGTGATTTTAGAATGTTTTGGGGTGTAAATTACCAAGAATGAGCCCAAGCTGATTAGAATTCTGACTTTCAATTATACAGCAAAAGGGCATAATTTTGAAAGCCAGCAGCAACAACAAAAGAAGATAAATTTGAAGTTTTTAATGAAAATATATCTAAAAAGAACTTTGAGATCTACTGATTCTTCCCTCCTGATTCTGAAAGCCTGGGAATACTGAACAAATAAAAACCTCCTTCATATTTTTTCTGGGTTCAACCTGTAAAAGACAGAGATAATTTCATCAGTCAAAGGTCTTAAAAAATAAAAGTTTGTGCTAACATAGAGTTTTATATTTTACAAAGAACTTTTGAAGTATTATCTCATTTTGTCCTCACAAGGATCTTGAATGGTGGGCATGGGAAAGATCATTATCCCCTTATTAAAGGTGAGGTATCTGGGTCTTAGTAATATATGAGCCTCCTTCTCATGGATTTCACATCTTAGTAGGGAGATAGTACACAGATAAAAATAAATACGACATAATATTAGACATGTATAAGAGATCCTCAAAATGTTCTGTGATTTTCTGAACCTATTCAATTCAGAAAAAAAGTTAAATTCTTGTGTATTAAATACTGAAGGACATAGAGGAATGCATAGGATACAGTGATTGTTCTTATAGAGCTTATGGTCTATAGTTATCCCTTCTACATAGTTATCCCTTCCTCTGGAAAATCTGCAGAAAATGTTGTGGTCCTCCCTTTATACCAGAAAAGAAGTCTGATTATTTTTTCTTTTTCTTTTATGGGGTATTTACAGTACCTTATTGTAAATTTGGGTTAGGTATTTGGTCATAGGCTCTGTGTCATCTCCTGGCTTTTGAGCATTGTCTATGGCTTCCTCAAAACTCTCCCCAAATTCCCATTTAATTTCTTATGCCTGACCCATGATATATCGAAACTGTATCAGGGAAAGTCATGATGTAGAAAGGATAACCAGTAAAGGAGATAAGACATATACATGAATATTTATAAGAAAGAGTAGTTGAGGACAAGGGTAAGGGAGAAGTTTTTAAAAAGTGCTTGGAGAAGTTTGTAAAATGGAGATGATCTTTTATTTTTCCTGTCACAATTTGAATTCTGATGTTGGGTGCTGTTTAATGCAACCTAAACCTGAAAAAAGAAACCTTTTTACAATATACCTGACAAGCAGTCATTCAGCCTTTCTTGAATGATAATCATAAGAGTTAGCACTTTTATATTTCTTTAAAGTTTGCAAACACTTTATACATGTCGTTGTATTCTATCCTCATCACGACCCTGGGAGGTAAATAATCCCATTTTACAGATGAGGACATTGAAGTAAATAGAAGTTAAATGTTTGCCCAGAGTCACACAAGCACTAAGTGTCTGAGGCCATGTTTGAACTCAAGTCTTCTGTCAGGTCCAGCACTTTATCCACAGGATTACCTACCTGATTGAAGACATCCCATGAGGAGGAATCTCCTACCCTCTAGGGCATTCCATTACTGGATATGTCTAATCATTAGGAAGTCAACATCAATCCTGATTTTGCCTCTTTGTAACTTCCAACAATTACTCTTAGATCTGTCTTCTGTGATGAAAGAAGAACAAATCTAACCCAGAGGACTGACCTTCAAAGATTTGAAAACAGTTGCCACGTCCCCCCCCCAAAAAAATTTCTTTTCTACTAGCTAAATAATCCAGTTTTTCAGACTATGAATACAGATAAATTAGCAGATTAATTGTATCTTGGAAAATCCTATGTGACACACACACATTAAAAAAAAAACATGTCCCCTTCTTCCATTTCTGAACCCTTACCTTAAAAACAGCTGAAGGGACAGCTAGGTGGCACAGTGGATAAAGCATCGGCTCTGGACTCAAGAGGACCTGAGTTCAAATCTGCCCTCAGACACAAAACACTCACTAGCTGTGTGACCCTGGGCAAGTCACTTAACAACACCATTGCCTACCCCCCCCAAAAAAACAGCTGAAACAGGGTAAAGGAAAACAACAACAACAATAACAACCACAACAACAACCCAGAGCCCTGGTGAAGTGTAATCTCTGCTACTCACAAAATCCGACATATACCAGCTAACTACATGTTTGGTATTGATCTCATCATGTGCATAAGAGAGCGGTTGCTATTTAAAACAAAAGATCAGCTTTCTTTGTATTTCAAAACTATCTCATCTGTTTCCTTCCTTTTCCCTCCAGCCTCCTTGGTATGTAGAAATGAAGGAAAGAAATCATGTGAACTTTGAAGCAAGTGTATTTTAATATGAAAGAGTGAATTTTTGATGGGCCTGACTAAAATTTACTTTCCACTTTACAACCTGAGGGTGTGATTACTTTAATTTTATTTTTTCAAACATCAGTGGTCTGTCAATACTTGAGCACCATGCTTTGCAGAGTAGGTGATTGACAAATGTCTGTTGAATGAATAGATCAAATTACTCATCTCTTTGTGTACTTGTCCATGGAAAAGTAATTCCTAAAAAATAATTTGTACATTCTCCTTTCAGTCCCTAACACAATTTAGTTACTACAGGTTGAACTTATGGGCTGTACATAGTTCAGAATATAGTGAGTATAAATACCTTTCAGGGAATAATTTCTTACTACCTGTATGACCTTGGGCAAATAATTTCCCTTCCCTGAGCTTTAGTTTCTTGATCTGTGATATTAAAAATGACAGTGTTTGTCAAGATTGCCTCTGAAGTCATTTCCAGCTCTAGAGCTATGATCCTATAGGAAACTTCATAAATAAAACTTGGTTTGGCTGTAGTGACCTGGAATAGGATCAGAGAAGGACAGAGAGAAGATCAAAGAATAGAACACAGAGAAGGATCATAGATATCTGCTGCCCTGCCTGGTTTCAAATCCAAAAAACAAGATGCCCCTCCCAGGATAAACTCATCATTTCTAAACTCACCAACATGCTGCTAACTCAAGCCTTGATTGATACTAGCTCCCTCAGTCTCCTCTCCCCTCTGATTGGAAGGCTGAAGGGCTGAGTGCCAAACACCTCCCAATACCTTCTTCTACAGAAAACAGAAACTGGACTTTTTGACTCACTCCACTCCGTATCTGCTGCTTTGCCTGGTTTTAACTCCACTGAACAATAATGTCCCCACTCCCAATCAGGTACCCCACCCCATATCCTCTCCCTCATTTTCCCCTTTCCTGCTCCATGTTGCTTTTCTGCCCCTTGAGAGTAGGAGCTGTCTTTTTTTGTCTCCCCAGTGCTTAGAATACCTGGTATATGGTAGGTACTTAATAAATGTTTATTGGATTGGATTGGATTGAATTTAGAACTGAAAGGGATCTTAGAAGTCAACTAATCCAAGGTCCTCCTTTCACATGTAGCTTCCTCTTTAAGTTAGAAGGCTGAGCCCAGAGATAATGCTACAAATAGATAAAGAAACTGATGATCAGAGAAGTTAAATTATTTGCTTAAGGTCACACAGGTAATACGTAAAGGTTAACTTTTGAACTTTAGTCCTCTAACTCCAAGTTTAGGACCTTTTTCTCCTCAAAGGATAGCCAGGAGTGGAAAACCTGCAACCCTGAGGCCCCATGGGGCCCTCTAGGTCCTCAAGTACCACTCTTGGACTAAATTCAAACTTTACAGAACAAGGATTTGTGAAGTTTCAAAGGAAAGAATGTAGAGGGAAAAGAGAAGAGGGTCAACATCCAACTACCCTTATGGTCTACCATTATGAAAGGTTTTTGAAGAGGATGAGGATCCAGTGAAGACAGAAAAAGAGTGGGTCATAGAAGTGAGAAGAGAACCAGACAATATAGTATCTCAGAAACCAAGAAACAATAAATTATATAGTTATTTAGAATGGGTAGAAAGAATGTACAAGGTCAAGGAGGATAGAAACTGAAGAAAGGCCACTGGATTTGATGACCAGAAGGTCACTGTTAATCTTTAAGAGAACAGCTCATCAGAGTGGTGGTAGAAATCCAACTGCACCTGTTGAAAAGAGGTAGTGAGCAAGTCCAGATATTGGAGGTAGACAACTTTTTTTAGATATTTAGGAAGGAAGAGAGGATCAATGGGGATGGTAGCTGGCTGTGGTAGACAGCAGGGGAAGCTATTTGAGGTTTGGGGAGGCCTCCACATTTTATATGCAGATGGAGAGATTAAAGACATTTAAAATAGAGGGGGGCAGGCATGAATGCTGGAACAGACCTAGAGGATTCAGGGGGAAATGAAATAAAGGGTACAAGAAGAGGAATTAGCTTTAGTGAGCAATAAAGATAACCCCAGGAAATGGGAAGAAGGAGAGAGTGGTCAATAGTCCTGAGAAGTATAGACCAATAGAAATCACTTGGGATGGACTCAGTCTTCTCACTGAGAGGCCAGGACATCTGTTACAAGTAAAGGTGATATTGGCTCACTTAAGGAAAAAGGGAAAAGAAAAAGAAAGTTCTTTAAATTCTCACATTCCATCACTTTGCTCTGTATATTTCCAGCACAGAATGTCAACGAATTTTCCAGATTAAAGCATTAAAAATGTATGAGTAACAACTGTCATGGAAAGAAGTTAATAATGCTGTGTTTTGTTGTGGGTTTTTGTGCAAGTGAGAATATTCAATTCAATAGCAATATACTTTACTATAATCAGTAAAAAATGATTCTAATATTTCCTATTTGTATATCACAACAGGGAGCAGATTTTGAATATCTAACTAGATTTTTATGAAACAAAGTACAACTGCGTATATTCTGCCAACATATTGCTCAAGTTTTAAAAAGATACAGGACTTTAAGCACCAGCTGTAAGCCAATTATACTGGAGTTGCAAGGTTACATAATTGTCTTTAAACGCTAAATAATGTTAGGTGGGAAGTGAAACCATTTGCTCCCTGGAGCCTTCAGATGGTTTAACCTTCATTTTTTCCCTCTCTCTCCATCTAGCCTCTGCCCACCCTGCCAACTTAGGCGGCATCTTCTATCATTCTGTCAGCCCCCTGCCTAGCTAAAGCACAGCTGTTACTGGATGCTAAGTTTAGTCTAGAACAAGGCAGACCCAGTTCTGCCTATCTATAGCTATACATTGTGACCCTAAAGATCATCCTCAACTTCTATATTACACTGCTCTCCATGGAAGAGCAACTAGGTATAAGGGAAAGAACACTATATTTGGAGTCAAAGGTCTTGGGTTGAGAAACTGCCTCTGTGACCTTGAACAAGTCACTTCACTTTATTGGGCATCATTCTCCTTATTTCCAAGATTAAGTGTAAGATTGGATAATCTCTAAGTTTGCGTCTAACTCCAAAATTTGTGCTCGTGTGACCTTTGTACTAGTCCTGCCCGCTGTAGCATTAGCTAGCCTTACAAAATGTGACAGGCCTCTTTGAGTTTCAATTGACTCCTTTGTAAAGTGGGAATAATAACTTAATTGTGTAAAGGCAGGACACTACAAAGATAATCTTTGGGGGTTCTATGCAGCTCTCAGACCTATGATTCAGCCAATTAAAGTAACACCACATCATGATGCAGTGGAAAGGATACCAACTTTGGAGTCAAAAAGATCACAGTTAAAATCATGATTGTGTCACATTCTACCTACATGATGTCAGGCAAGTGTTTCCCCTCCTCTAAGCTTCAGTTGCTTGTTTTTAAAATCAGAGATTGAACTAGCTACCCCTAGATCCCTTCAAGCTCTAGTTCTGTGATCTTGTGAAACACTAGCAGTAAGATGTGTTTTGATTTTCAGAGGCAAATTACAAATACAATGTCTAGCACTGGACAGCTAGATGATGCAGTATATTGAGCTTGGAATCAGGAAGCCTCAACTTCATGAGTTCAAATCTGGCCTCAGACACTTACTAGCTATGCAACCCTGGGCAAGTCAACTTAATCCTGTTTGCCTCAGTTTCTCCTCTGTAAAAATGAGTTGTAAAAGGAAATAACAAAACACTCCAGTATCTTTGCCAAGAAAACTCCAAATGGGGTCACAGACAGTCAGACATGACTGAAACAACTGAACAACAATGACAAAGGCTTGCACTCAATAGGCCCTTAATAAATGCTTGTTGAATGGATTTATTATTTTTCTCTAAGTAGGTCTAAATTGGTCTAGTCCACTTTTACCCCACCTCCCTCTGACCAAGCACAAACATTGATGAGACAGCTGGTCATGGATAAGGGTGCATCTGAGGCCATCCAGCCAAGTTCTCTGTGAGAGGCTAATTGACCCATATGGGTATCAAATCTCTGACCCTGGCCTCATTAAGCACTAGATTCCTAATGGAGATAATTATCCCTAGACAACTGGCTGTCATGATTGTTGTTATTCAGTCATTTTAGTCATATCTGACTCTTCTTAATCCTTTTTGGGGTTTTCTTGGCAGAAATACTTGAGCAGTTTGCCATTTCCTTCTCCAGCTCATTTTATAGATAAGGAAACTGAGGCAAACAGGATTAAGTGACTTGCCTGGGGTCACAAAGCTAGTACATGTTGGAGACCAGATCTGAATGCAGGAAGAGGAGTATTCCTGATTCCAGGACCAGGGCATTCTATCCACTGCACCACATAGCTTGGATTGTGGCTAACGTGGCTGAGCAACTTAGTGGTCCTGAAGACCTTTCAGGATAGTTTGGCCAAACATTTTGAAGTGGAATGGGTTAAAATCAGTACTTGATTCAATCTAAAAATGGGAAGTAGGCAAAGTTGGTCTTTGGCACGCTCTCAGATTTCAACAAGAATTAATTAAGAATCTATTGTTCAATTCAGAGAAACAGCATGACATGGTAGATGGAGAATCAGCCTTAAAGATAGGAATATATGGGTGTAAATCCTGCCTCTGACATATATTGGCAGTGTTATCCTGGACAAGTCATTTAACTTCTGAGTGTTCTCTCCACTGGTCAAGATCCCCATCACTAAAAGTTTCTTACACTGATGAAATCACAATTTCAGACCAAAAGAAAAAAAAAATGTTGCTATTATTGTGTTCAGAGAACTGACCTAAAGCAAAATTGAGAATGATGTCAGCCTACATAGAAAGCCAGCCATGCTCACATATATGTGATACAGTGGAAAGAACCCTAGACAGGAAACAGTTTGGGTTTCTGATTCTGTCACTAACCATTTACATGACTTTGGGTTAGTGACTTCCACTCATGAAGCCTGTCTTTTCACTTAAAAAACAAAAACTCTGATCTAGATTATCTCTAAAATTCCAAGCTGTGACATCCTATATCATAAGGTCCTCTGCAACTCTGGTGTCTTATGTTCTATGGTATTACAATAATAATAATAATAATAATAATAATAACAGCATTAAATTGTAGTTCCTTGAAGTTTGCAAATCACTTTCACAAATATTATTTCATTTCATCCTTACAGCAACCCTGAAAAGATATTGTTATTATCCCAATTTCACATATGAAGAAACTGAGGCAAAGAGAGGTTTAGTGACTTCCCCAGGACCACTCTGCTGATCACTCTGAGGTTGGTTTTGAACTCAGGGCTCCCTGACTCTAGCTTCTGTATTCTATCTGCTGTGCAATTAACTGTACTTCTAGCTCTGATATTCTGGGTTCTAAGCTCTTTTCTAGATCTGAGGTCTCACATTCTATATTCTAAGATCCCTCCCAGTTCTGCCACTTCCCTCAAGTCTCAATTCCCTTAAATCCCAACTTCTACAGGAAGTTTTTCTCAAGTCCCCTTAATTTTAGTGCCTTCCCTCTGTTGCTTATTAAAAATTTATCCTGTATATAACTAATTTGTATGTAATTGTCTATATGGCTCTTACATTCCACCATATACCAAGGTTGATGAACAAGATGAGGGCTAGTAGTGACCCATCAAGCATATTTGTACCTCTTTTTCCTCTTCTCTCCCTATACCACTACCCCATCCCCATAATAGTCACAGACCTGTAACCCCCTCTTCCACCAGCCACAGAGAAAACCAGAAAGATGTACACTTTGGTTTTGATTTCTAGGTCTCAGGATAAGGCAAAAAAGTGCAGGGAAAGATGCTATTGGAAAGGAATACCCTTTCTACTTAACACTGATTCTTTCTTCGTTATCTTCCTTCAAGCTTAATCCAAGTACTACCTTCTATGTGAAGCCTTCTTTTCCTGATCCCCTTAGTCATTAGTATTCTCTCCTCAAAATTTGCAGCATTTTCTTATATTTGTACATGTTGCAGCACCCTCTCTTTTCTTCTCTTCTCCTCCCCCCCATCCAGTAAAACTCCTCAAGGGCATTGGCTGATTTGTTTTTTTTTTCTGTAGTATTTGTAGTTTCATGTGCAATCATATGTTTTTTATTATACTATTTATGGAAATGCTTGTTTTATTCCATAAATTAAAACATATTTTTAAAAAGCTGCTGTTATAAGGGGGGAAACAAATGACAATTCATTGGGGAATAGCTAACCAAATTGTAGTTTGTGAATGTAATGTGGTATTAGCGTGCTCTAGTAAAAGATGACAGATGAACACAGAAAGTCATGGGAGGACTCATGAAGTGATGAAAAGTGATGGAAAGTGGAATAAGGAAAACAACCTGAGACATACTTGGGAAGAGGACCATTAAGAGTATAAGGGGCATAAAGGAAAAGATCCTGGGATTAGGGTCAAGATCCCTTGGGATCAAAACCTACCTCAGATGCTTGCTAGCTATGTGATGCTTGACAAGTCACTTTAGTCTCTGTTTCATTTCTCTTCTCTGTAAAATGGGGTTGAAGGGAGTGAAATGTATGGACTGAATGGTCTTGAAGGTCCCTTCCAGCTCTGTATCCACGATGCTATGGATATATCCATTTATTGCAACAAACTAAATGAAATGAATGTTGGTAAAAAATCTAAATGAAATCCTGTATCATTATAATTAAAAAGTTTGACTTCAAATCAGAGATATGGGCGATGCATCTCCTTCTCTTTTTTGCATAGGTGGAGGACTATGGGTCCATAACACCACTTGTAATGTCAGAATTCATTGATGTGTCTGTTAATTCCCCTTCTCTTTTTTCTTTGTTATCAGGGAAGACTTTAAAGTGTGTTCCCTCCCCTTTCTTTATTATAAGGGAAGGGTCTTTGGGGGACTGAAGAAGCAGGGATATATTAGGGAATGGGATATAAAAACAAAAGATAGAAATACAATTTAAAAAAAGATAAATGTTTAACTTAGCTGAATTGTTGAATTCTATGTAGTAAGGTCTCTTCTACCTTCTACCTACCCTTTTTCTATTATTATAGACATACTGCCATTCATTTTGCATTAACCGGCTTGGAGTTTGAGTGGCAAGAGCCAGGCATAATTACTTGGTGCCCATTTACTTGCAAAAATCCATCTGCTGCCCCACCCTACCTTGAAGTCAGGCACCAACCTTAGATTTTTCCACAGTCACATCTGCAGCTTCCCCTTGATTAGGGCTCACACAATATGCAATGACAGGCATTCCCCATCTTGCTGACTGATGTGCAAAATAATAACACTTTGTACTGATTACACCATTCATCCGAGGATATCCATAGCCTCAGCAAGCATTAATTAAGCCTTGGCACCCCTGTGAAGCACCATTGTCTTCTCTTTGTAGACTGAGAAATAGAGAACATGGAGAAATGAGCTTCTCAAAGTCATGAGAGTCAAAGTCAGGGCTAGGAACAATGCCACACCATCACCATCCCTGGTCCACATCCTAATCAGTGGAGCAATAGCTTTGGGCCTCAAAATCTCTGTCAACAAAGTCCTATCGACCTCCAGGTGTTTTCGATGTGAATTTTCATATTGCTAGATACACCCTGTTCATTGATCATCATCCCACTATTTCTTCCGCTTATTACTGCTATATTTGCTTATGCAGGCATTTTGGAGTCAAAAATCCTCTAAAGCCAGATGGAGCTCACCAAGTGAGCTGAAGTCTCTGCACATTTTTCACTTTACACCCAGTAGCTTTTGCTATTATTCAGGAAGTCATGCACGATTAAGTTGAGGCAGTGAGCAAAGCAAGGTGCATGAGTGAAATCTTCATACTTGGCCAAGCAGAGCTCATTTGCTCTGATCTCAGTAACTAGAAATCCTAGAAGAAGAAAAAAAGGAAAGAGGGGGAGGGGGAGGAAGGTAGTAAATGATATGCCCCATTCTGAATGTATCATTTAACTTTTGGCAAACTATTGACTCCTGCCTGATCTTTGCCAGGTCCCATAACACATGAACTGCTAAAACTTGCCAGAGACATTTAACCTGGTGGGGTAAATAAGAGAGAGCACAAGCATTTCTTCCTTTATAGGTTTATTCTTCTTTTCTATTCCAGTTAGCACTACCCTAGACCAGGCTCCCATCCCTTTTCACCTGGACACTTCTAAGAATCTCTTAAGCAGTCACCCTGTCTCTATTCACCATCCTTCCCACCACAACCAAACCAATCTCAGGATCACAGGATTGCCGAAGTTTCAAAATAAAAGACAACATGGAGATCATCACATAATCCAACCTCTTATTTTTTAGGGAATAGAACTGGGGACCAAGAAGATGAAGTGACTTGCCCATGCTTATGCAGCTGGAGGGAAGGGTGTTGAGGTAGGAAGAAGGTCAACTGAGCTGGTAAAGAGACCCAGGCACTGTGATTTCCAATCCAATTTCACCTTTGCATTTTGATATACATCACCCACCCACTCAAAAAAACTTTCAGTGACTCCTCATTGGACACAAGAGAAAGTACAAAAGATTAATAAACTTACCCTGGAATTAAATGACTTCTGCAACATCTTGGCCCCATTCAACCTCTCTACACAGTAGAGATTTCTTGACAACAGAATTCAATAATGACAGCTTGCATTTATATAACACTTGAAATATTGCAAAGTGTTTTACAATTATTATCTCATTTGATCCATACAACAACTTTGAAAGACAGATGCTATTATTGCTCCATTTGACAGTGAGGAAACTGAGTCAGGTAGAAGCTACGTGACTTGCCTAGAATCACACAGCTAGTAACTGTGTGAGTGTGAATTTGAACTCAATTTTCCAGTGCTCTCTCCATTGTACCACTAAGTTGACTTCACATTAATAAAGTTCTTCACAATTTAGGAAGAACTTTACTTACCTTTTCATTTATTCCCCAGCAAAATAACAACAACAACAACATTAATAATCAAGGAGATAGGTCATCCAAGTATTATCCTAGATTTATAGATAAAGAAACTGAGGCTCCAAGAAGGTGACAGATTGTGTGATATCAAATAGCAGTTATGGTGGACGAGGGTTTAGATTGGGCTGCTGGGCTTTAGTGAACAAGGCAAATTGGATAAGAATCACCTATTGTCCAGAGTTTGATCACATAGCTGGTAGCTTAAGGATTATAGAAACATAGATTTAGAAATTAAAGGGACCTTAGAAGTCTTTAAATCCAAATCTATGATTTTATGGGAGGAAACTAAGGTCCCCAAAGTTTGTGAAGACAGTTTAATATTTTCCCCATTCCTCCCTAACCTTTACCGGATAGAGAATCTGGGAATAGTCTAACTATTAATTATTGGTTTTCTGAGTTTAGGGTGAACTGGCCTGATCAAGGAAAGAGATTGAAGCCTTGGGGAAAGGATGATAATGATGAAAAATATACCTGCTGCTAGAAGATAAAGGGAAGGTAATTTTCAAAAGGGGAAAGGGAGGGCAGGAATTGTATATGGGCTAAAGGGAGGTGGGTATCACACACACACACACACACATTGCGGAAGCATTCTTTGGACTCTGAAGGGCAGGAAAGAGTATTGGTACAGAGAAGGGTTAGATGTTGCCTTATAGTAAGGAGGGATTAGAGAGGAATCTTAAGCTTTTTGCCTGTACTTCAGGTGCTTCTATAGACTAGCTAGCACATTCTGGCCCACACAACACCTCTCAATCAATTAATCAAATCAAAACCAACAAGGTTTTATTAAACACTTGCTATATGTCTGGCACTATTCTAGGAACTGTGAGTGGAAGGGGGATAAGACACAAATATAGAATGGAACGAGTTCTGCTACATTCTACTAGGAGGGATACACACACAAACACACACACACATATTACAGATAGATAGATAGATAGACAGATAGATAAATAGATAGATAGATAGATAAATAGATGTGAGATATATACAGCATAAATATAAAATGAAGGTGAGAGTGGGGAATATTCAACAACTAGAAGAGTCAAGACAAGGCTCTTGAAGGAGGGAGCACCTGAGTTGAGCTTTGAAGGAAGGAGAGGATCTTAAGAGGCAAAACTGAGGAGCTAAAGCATTCTCGGCAAAAGAAGAGTCACGTCACGTACAGAAAACAGTCAGTAGACCAGCTTAGGTAGAATGTAGAGTACAGAAGGGAAAGTCATGTAAAGAGTTATCCCTTCCACATCAGGACTTTCCCCATCACAGTTTCAAAACATGGCTCAGCATAAGAAATTAAATGGGAATTTTGGGGGAGTTTGCATAAAAGTTAGAAACTCAGAAATGCATAAAAGATATGCATAGTATTATATAATATCTATGTATATTATATTTTAATATCATAATAATTCAGACTTCTTTTTTGATATAAAGGGAGGGCCAAAATATTTTACAATGATTTTCCAGATCAGTGGGATGTTTGGGGTGCCACGACCCTAACCCCTGTGATGTGGAAGGGATAACTGTAATGAATCTGCAAAGATAAGCTAGAGTCAGATTGTGAAAGGCTTTAATGACAACCAGAGGAGTTTGTAGTTTAGCCCTGAGACAATAAGGAGCCACAGAAGCTCCATCATCAGGGAAGTGACATGGTCATACCTACACTTTAGGAATATTGTTTTGGCAGGTGTGTGGAAGAAAATTTGGAGAAGGAATAAACTGGAGGAAGAGATGCCAATTAGGAGGTGATTAAAATAGTCCAGGTGAGAGGTGAAGCAGGGAAGTTGTAATACAAGTGAAGAGAACAGCATAGAGGTGAGATTTATTGTGGAAATCAACTTGACAGGACTTGGCAATTGATTAGATATAAGAAGTAAGTGAAAGTGAAGAGTTGAGGATGATGTTGTTAGCATGGGTGATTGGAAAGATTGTAGTGTTCTCAATGGAAATAAAGAATATGGAGGAGGTAAGGGTATAAGGGGGAAGTTGATGGATTCATTTAGGGGCATGCTGAGTTTCAAAGTCCTACTTAACATCCAGGTATAAATGTGTAGCCAGCAGTCAGATATGTTAGGGTGAAACTGAGGGAAAAGCCTTGAGCTAGATATATAGATCTGGGAATCATTATGTAGCTCTAATAGTTTAGCCCTTGGGAGTTGATGAGGCCATTGAGAGAAAGTAGAGAGAGAGAGAGGAAAAGGCCCAGGATGGAATCCTCGGTTATGTTCCATGCATAAAGGCTAAACATTAATATTAAATCTAGAAAGGAAATTGATAAGATAGGAAGAGAATCAGAATAGAAGAACATCATAACGATGAGAGGATAAAATATCCAAAAGAAGAGGGTGGACAACAATGTTAAAGGTCACAGAAAGATCTAGTCAACATAGGGTTGAGAAACTGAGATGGTAACTAAGTACAGAGACCCTCTTTTGTGATGCATGGTTATAAAAGCAATCTGCATGAAATTACTGAAATCATGAAATCTAGCCAACCAAACTTAGATTGGATTCAAAACCTTAGCTGATTTCTCATTTCATAGTTGGTCTCTGTCTCATATCTGTGGTTTTTATTGTTTGCTGTTCCAGTCATTTCAGTTGTGTTTAACTCTTTGTGCTCCCATTTGGGGTTTTATTGGCAAAGATACTAAAGTAGTTTGCCATTTCCTTCTCGAGATCATTTCACAATTGAGGAAACTGAAGCAAACAGGGTTAAGTGACTTGCCCAGGGTCAGTTAGTAACTGTCTGATGCTTGATTTGAACTCAGATCTTCTTGACTCCAGGCCCAGCACTCTATTCACCCAGCAAGGTATGTGGTATTGGGTTTCAATTCTCAGGCTGTAATAATAGTTAGTAAGTGGCAAGTAGAACTCACGGCCAGGCCTTCTGACTCCAAGTCTTCTGTTCTTTCCAGTATGTCTTACCTTGATGATAGTGGATAGATCCCCAATGGAAATTCAAAGTCTGGCATTGTCAATAAAACATGATTAGGCAGTAGTCTCAATATTCATAGTCCACCTCCTATCTATCTCCTACACATGCCCAGATTCATTGGGATTCTTCCATTTTTGTCTTCATATCTTCATCACCTAGGATAGTGCCTGACACATTAGCATCATACATGAAGAGCTAGAAGGGACCTTACATCTGATCCAAGCCCCTCATGTTACCAACGAAGAAACTCAAGGTCAGAGAGGTTGAGTGATTTGACCAGGTCACACATCTCATGCATAAGGAGGGATCTGAATGCCAGTTTTTCTGACTCCAAGTCTAATACTTTGAACATTATTCTACACTGCTTTACACTTAATTAGTGGTTGTTGATTGATTAATTGATTGATTGATTGATTGATTGTAAGATCTGTAGTAGATTAGAGTCACAGAATGTTAGAGCTGGAAGTTTTAGGACAGAGATTTCTTCTTTAAATTAAGCTAACGGGGTGGTAAGAGAAAGCAGAAGGAAAGATATAGGGAAGGAATATAGATTTCTGCAAAGGCACTGAACCTGATAAGGAATGTGTGGGAAGCTAATGGAGTAAAACAGAAGGGAGGCTGACAAATGATAAGGAGAGAGCATGAGGGAGATTCATTTGAAGACACAGGCCCTAGGTTCCCAAATGCTTTGGTCAGTTATGTGGGATATTTGGGGGGAGCTTTTCCTATGTTGAATCCAGATCTCTGCCTATTGCCGCCACCTCTCCTTTCAAGTAACTAGCTGACTTATAATTTACTGAAGAGATCCTTCGTGAAGATAGTGACAGCGCATCTTATTCTTCCTTGAATCCTCCCCATGCCTAGTGCAGTGCCTCCCACACAGAAGGTTCTTATTATTTCTGAGTGGGATATAAAGACCAGAAAAGCAAAACCAGAAATGGAATTGCAGCAGCTGATTTGCCCTGTCCTAAACTCAAACTCTGATGGCTTCACATGACATCAAGGTGTCCCTAAGGTTCTCAAAGGTTATGCTAATGAAAGATAATCATTGATAGTCCCTACAAGTTGGAAAGGCTTTGAGTAGGTGACCTTTCAGGTGATTCAGGTGACAAAGACCACCTCCCTAAGCTCAGAAAGGATTGTTATTGAAGGATTCAACCAACAGCTCGTTGATACTGGACTCTGGTAGTTCATGAAGCAATAAACAATTAAGTGTCTATTATGAGCCGATATTATGGGGGCAACTAGGAGGCACAGCAGACTGCTGGGCCTGGAGTCAGGAAGATTGCTATTGCTGAGTTCAAATCTGGCCTTAGACACTTACTAGTTGTGTGACCTTGGGCAAGTCACTTGACCCTGTTTGCCTCAGTTTCTTCATCTGAAAAATGAGCCGGAGAACGCGATGGCAAACCGCTCCAGTATCTGCCAAGAAAACCCCAAATGGGGTCATGAAGAGTCTGGCACTACTGAGAAGGACTAAACAACACAATTATGATCTAAGAACTGGTAAGCGCTGGGACTACAAAGAAAGGCAAAACAAAACAAAACAGAACAATCAAACAAAAAGAAAAGTACCTGCCCTCAAGGAACTCACAGTCCAGTGGGAGAGGGAACTTTCAAACAGCTACGTACAGACATCATATGGACAAGATAAACAAAATATAGACAAGATAAATTGTATATAACTTTAGAGGGAAGGCACTAGCATTAATGGGGATTGAGAAAGGCTATCTAAGGTGACATCCGCAGCAGGGAAGGGAGTGCCTCCACTCAGGAAAACACAGGGCTTCTGAAGTAGCTAGATAAACAAAAAAGGTCTAAATGGAAATACCCATTGCTTATGTCACAGTTGCTAGACTTAGCTTCCTAGAAGGATCTCCACATGCAGAAGGAAGCCTGATGATCTCAGTGTCATATCAGTGGGACAGTGGTCTCCTTCTCCCTTTGGAACTGGACCACATGGACTAACTGGAAGTGTCAGAGTCTGGCTAACCCCTTCTGAATAGTCTGAACACTATAGTGTAACTGTTCATGTTCCAGCAGATCAACAATTCAACAAATAATACCATCCCTGATTGTTTGGAGACTTGTTTTTCAGAATGTAATTGAGGGCAAAGTAATTATTTATAATAATAGTAATCGATGTCTCGATTGGTGAGAACCTATTATAGCTAACTGACCTCAGACTTGCTCTTGCTTCTCCAGCCCAATAATCATTTCCCTTGCCATCATGCTGCTTCTCTTGTTGCTGGTGCTGCATCCTCCAAATAAGAATTCCCACTCTGATGCTGTGCTGTCCAGTCCTTTTGGGGGGAGAGCACACTATATCTGGTTAGTTCCAGGTTCAATCATCTTCTTTACCCCAGCCATCTGCCATTCTGTCACGGTGCAACATAATCCCTAAATACTTCCCACTTCTTGCTTTAAGAACTCTAATCAAATCAATACTACCATTGTTTTTCTGGTCAACATATAACTCTACTTATCATCTCTCTGGCCACCAGCCTCCTACATGTGTTGTCTGCTCCTTTTAAGATGTAAGTTCCTTGGGAGTAGGATTTATTTCTTTTTTGTATTTGTATAACCAGTATCTGGCACATAGGAAGTATTTAATAAAGGCATTTTCATTCATTTATTCATAATTTTAGACAGTTTTTCTACTACTAGAGACAAATTCATTCAAATAGCAGGAAGGAGATGTACCTATAGTCAGCATAATATTTTTTAAAAAAGTAATAAAAGAGGGACATGGCTATGTGAAGAAACTGGCATTCAAGCATAGCTACAACAGGTTCAAAAGGTCCAAGAGTCACAGTTTTCTTCCTGGCCTGAAAGCTGAAAAGATGCTTCAGCGAATACTGAAGCCACAGTTGCCACCTTAGGGATTCCAAGTCCTCCAAAACCTGCTTCAGAATTCAACAAATAAGGTGATGATTTCATAAAGGGTCATTAGCAGAGCTTTCTTTTCCAAAGCTTTCCATGTTATCCTCACCCAATTTCTGGGCAGCAGAATGATTCTCTCAGCCTCTGCCCTTCATCATTCACATTCTTGATTTTCTCCTTTTGGTAAGTTTAATGAAATCAACTGCTATTTAGGTATGTATTATCTGGACATATTCATTATCTAGTGAAAATGGGATAATTTTTGGAGCTTAAAAGACTGCTGCATAATTGTATCCATTGAAATGAATGGAAATAGGGTCTGTGCTAACACATTTTTTTGACTCATAGTTTTGGCAAAATTTATGTACAACACAGAACAGTCATATTTGGTCATCATTTTTAATGTTTAAAGAATTATAGTATGCAATGAGAATACTTAGAAAGAAGCAACCTTGCTCCAAGGTTCCTAAAGGCTAATAAGAGGGAAAGACAGGTCCTCAAATAACAAGGATATGACTGAGAGGGATAAGTGCAATGGAGATATCTAGGGAAGGTGCTTTGAAAAATTTGGTTAGGGAAGGGATGATCTTCACTTGGGTCTGCTTGGGAAGAGGGAACTAGTATAGACTTCATAAAGGAAGTTCCATCTTAACTGTTGTTGGGTCTATATTTCCACTCACATAAATAGGAAAGGGAGGCATGCCAAGAATTGGGAATGATGTAAGTAATGAACAGGGAAAAGAGAGGGATAAGAAAAGGGGATAGATAGTAATCCAGTTTATCTAGAATATAGAATATGGAAAAGGGAGTAGTACAAGATAAGGTCAGAAGAACAGATTAGAGCCAGACTATAGATTGTGGATGCCAGAATGAATTTATGCAATTAAGAGACCCAGAAAGTTTTGGAGTAGAGTATGTGACCAGTAGGCAGCTCGGACTTGTGAAATCAATTGTCCGAGCGAAGACATGACAAGAAAATAGAAAATATTTAAGATGAGAGAACCCTTAACAGTTAGGTACGGGAGGGACTTTAAAGATTGTCTTCACATGGAGAAGACTGGGGATGAGAGAAGTTGTGTAGGTTTGTGCAAGAACACACAGCTGTTTAATAAAAGAGTTGCTCTTAACAAAGTTCAAAACTCCATTGTGAAGGACATACTGTAAATTAAATCAATATTCTTTTCTTGTGAAGGACATACTGTAAATTAAATCAATATTCTTTTCTTCCTTTTTTTTAAATGTGCTATTAACTTCTTGTGTGATCTTCACCAAGTCATATCTCCTCTCTGGGCCTCAGGTTTTCTATCTCTAAAATGGAAGAGTTGGACTAGATGATCTCTAGGTTCCCTTTCATAGGGCAGGTAGCAAGTTATATTGGAAAGAGTCATGAATTTGGAATCAAAGGATCTGGGTTAATATCTCAGAGCTACTACTCACTGGCTCTGTGACCTTGGGGCTTCAGTTTCCTCATCTAGAAAATAAAGAGGTTAGACAAGATGATCTTTGAGGTCCCTTCCAGATCGCTCTAAATTTTGGATGCTGTGATACTCTGTTATGCTTGCACACCACCAAGATTCAGGATTGAGTTTGAATAATTTAGAACTAGTATGTTCTGGTCAGATGGGCAGCTGAGTGGTGCAATGAATAGAGTGCTAGGCCTGAAGTCAGAAAGACTCATCTTGAGCTCAAATCTGACATTTACTAGCTGTGTAATCCTGAAAAAGTCACTTAACCCTGTTTCCTCTGTTTCCTCATTTGTAAAATGAGCTGGAGAAGGATATGGCAAACCTTTCCAGTATCTTTGCCTAGAAAATCTCAAAGGGGGTCACAAAGAGTCAAACATGACTGAAAAATGACTGAAGTCCAATATTCTGGTCAAAGAAAATGGAAGAAAAAATTTGTATAATTTTGATATAGATGTCACTTCCTGCCATATCAAATATATGCTATGCCTTCTCACTAGATGTATTTTCCTCCTTTTAGAGGAAAAAATATATATACAGCTTAAGTAACCCAGTTCCTTTTTAATTACTGTTGAAATAAAGAATGTAATGCTGAAAGCTGATTCAGTCTTGGATACTTTGTGTCATATTTCCATTGAACATTAACCACCAATCAATGTTAATTCATTGATAGCTCAAAACCTTACTTCTTTGGAGCCAAGTAGATCATACAACAAAGACAATGCCAAGGTCATTTAAATGGGATCATTACTTTTCTTCACTAACAAAACTGTGGAAGAATTTAAGACACATGGACTGTTCAAATTTCAAAGGACCTCAGAGATCATTCTAGTCTAATTCCTTCATTTTAATGAGAAAGACCTTGAGATGCAAAGAAGGGAAATGACTTGTCCAAGGCCACTCAACAAGTCAATGATGGAATGGAGATGAAAATCCAGGTCTTTTGAATCTCATCCTGCTTCCCTTGCTTCTCAACTGCCCTGCTTCCTTGTAATTAAATGGATTCTCCCCATGTTTTGGGAGGAAGATATCTTGGAGCTTGTTTTGAGAAATAGTTTCACTTTACCCATCAAGACCCAGTTCAAATGCCAGCTCATCCATTAAGCCTCCCCTGATTCTCTCCACCTCCAATCCTAAATGACTTTTCTTTCCTCTGACCACATAACAACATTTTGTTCACAAATCTCTCATGCTCTTGTTATGTTCACTTTTGCACTACTGTTATTTGTGCATATGTATTTCCCCTGAAAACTCCATGACTACAAGAATCATGCTTTATTTAATCTATAAATCTACTACCCAAGTCTATCACAGTGTTTAGCACACAGTAGCTGCTTTTATCAGGGGTAGGGAAAGGGGAGGACAATTAACTATTTCATCTGTATAAGGAACTCTTGGTAAGGAAACTCTCTCCATTGAAGATCTTTATCTACTCTGCAATTTATAGCCTAAGATAATACTAGCTTACACAAAGTTTTATTAAATTTATTTAATTCCTTGCTATAGGATTCCTTATTTCCCTATTCTACTCACCATAGCATCATTTTTAATTTTTAAGAATTATTTTAATAAGCATTTTTCTCACTCCTAGTTCACTCCTCCCCCCTCCCCCAACAATGGGAAAAAGAAAAGAAAAAGATGACAAATATGCCTTGTTAAGCAATACAAATTCCCTCATTGGTCATATCCTAAACTGTATGTCTCATCCTTTATTTTGAATCCACTACCTCTTTGTCAGAAGATGAGTAGCATTCTTCCTCAAAGACCTTTGGACTAATTTTCATCATTGCATTGATCAGAATTCTAAAGTCTTTCAAAGATGCTTTTCTTTATAATGTTATTATCATAGAAATTATTCTGCTGGTTTTGCTCACTTCATTCCACATCACTTCATGCATGTTTTCCCAGTTTTCTTTGAAACTTTCCATCTTGTCATTTCTTATAGGCACAAGAATATTCCATTTATATTCATATACCACAAATTGTTCAGCAATCTTCCAATAATTGGCCACCTCCCCCATGGTTTAGTGCCAAAAATATAAAGAATTGCTATAATTTTTTTTTGTTAATATGGGTCCTTTTCCTCTTTCTTTGATCTCTTTGAAGGTATATTCCTAGTAGTGGTATCACCACAGCTGCATTTTTTAAAGCAAAATCCTAAAATACACAAATAAGAAATCCTGTTAGGTAAAACCATGAGAGATATAGGTAGAAATACCAGTGTCTCTGAGAAGGTAAAGTGACAAACAGAAAGCACTAGCTGTATTTTAGAAGATACAGAAATGACATATGGAAGAGAAATCAGTTGTTCTGAAAGAAGAGAGGTGGGGGAAGGGAGAGAGGCTTTCAATGTACCTGGACTCCGTAGCCACTCTATTAACTTAAGTGATCAGACATGTCCAATCAAGGATCCCAACTCCATCATTTATAGGTTATCAGTGATATCAGGCACTTAAAGATGAGGCATTCTGTCCACTCAATACCAATAGATGGAAGATAAAAAATGGGAATCCAAGCACTTAAAACTCAGCCTCCTGCCCTGAGATACAATAAAAAAAAGGCTTTTAGGTCTTGACTGGCAGAGGAGTTGGAAAACTGCCATTTTCTCACACACACACACACAGCCGCAATGGTAATCCATATTGGGTTTCTGAAACCATCTTCAGAGTATAGGCTCTCAAGTCATCCAAAAAGCTTTCCCCTTAATCTATTTTTTGAACAGACTTTCAAGGTTAACCAGTAAAGTAAACAGTGGGATCAGGAAGACTAGATGGAGCTAAGGCAACCACATGAATTGTCACTGAACATCAGCCTCTTCATTTAGAGGAGAGGGAGTGCCAAGATAGAATGGAATGTGAACCAATAAATATTACACAGTGTTTGGTACTATCAGCTGTAGTAAATAACTATCTCTAGGGTTTGGTGAATTGAGGCTATTACATATCTTAGTGCTGATTGTACCATTAACTAGCTGTGTTATTTTGGGCAAGTCACAAGTCCTTCTGTGCCTCAGTTTCCTCATTTGTAAAAATGAGGGAATTAAGCATAATGATGCTTAAGAGACATTAATATCCTTTCCATATTTAGATCATATTCCTCTGTAGGCTGCCCTTTCCCAACTTGTCTCCAGAACACTGGCTCTAGAGTCACACAACTTGATTTGAAAGCCAGCCTCTGATGCTTGCTAACTATGGGGTCTTGGGCAAGTCACTTGATCTGCTTGAATCTCTGTTTCCTGATATGTAAAATGATGGTGCTAAACTAGATTGCTCCTAAGGTGATCCTGTAAACATAACCTGGATGACCTCCAGTAGAAATTGCTTTTGTATCTTCAGGACCTAGCACAGTGCCTAACATATGGTATTTAAGTAAACAAACATTTATTAAGCACTTATTATGACAAGTTCTTAATACATGCTTGTTGAATTGAATTGAATTATTTTATTATACAAAATTCAAGAGAGTGAGAGATAGGATTAAGGACATTGTTATTTTTATGAGCCCCAAATATCCTAGGGATGATCCTTGGCCTCATGTGCTTACTGCCAGGGATTGCTTTATAAATCATATTTCCAAGAGATAAAATCATAGGATTCAGAGCTAGAAGGGACCTCTTAACAATGATCTAGTAAAACCCTCATTTTTAAAAGGAAGAAACTGAGGTTCAAGAGGGCTAGATGACTTGCCCAATGTCACATATGTAGTAAGTAATATTACTAGACTTGACCTCCAGGTTTTACGATGCTAAATCCAGTGCTCTTTCTATTAATTCTGTCCCCACTATAGCTAGAAACCTATATTATTTTAGCTAGTGACATATATTGTGTGCCAGTTGCTGTGTTAATATGCTTTAAAGTTTGAAAAGTATTTTCAAAACTATCTCATATTAACTGCAAGACAACCCTATGAGACAGATGCTATTACTATACCATAGATATAATGTCCTAACCATCTTAGTGCAATTTTAAGCTATTGACACCGTTAAAGCTTAAAACTGCCATAAGACTTTTGGAAGTAGTATAATAGTATAGTATAATAGCAACATATGAGTAGTAGTATAATACTGTAGTATAATAGCAATGTATGAGAAAGAGCATTGTAGACCAAGCTTGATTCTCGAAAAACTAATGACAAAACATACTTTCCAACTCTACTAGTTGTTTAACCACAGACAAGTCACTCCAATTATCCGAATCCCAGTTTTTTTCTGTAATATGAGATGATGAATTAGTAGGGCAGAATAAGACATACATTTTCAGATACAGCCAACGTATGAATGTCTTGCTCATCCATAATGATTTGTTAAAAGGGAGAGCTTCTGTTGGAGGAGGGGGGCTTAGAGGTTGCGGAATCAGTGGGCAGAACAATATCCTTTACAACAAGAAGAAAAAGAAGAGTGGCAATGGAGTACTTAAGAATTCACTGAAGACACTAGAATGAAGTTCAGAAGAGGACAAGTTCAAGTGGGGCAATTTTGATACTATCATGTTAAAACTAATATGTGCTCAAAAATTGTACAGAGTTTACAGTATCAAGTAAAATCACCTATTCCTATTCTTTACACATCAAAATGTTTACATTTGTCATATTCAAAATAAGAAAGTTTTTTTTTTGCTACTTTGCAAATGTCAAAGAACTATATAAATGTGAATTACTGCTACTACTAGTTGGGTAACCAAGCATAAGTGGTTACAAGGCCACTTTTCTGAACTTCAGTTTCCTCTGCAATATGAAGACAAGAATTTCTGTACAAATTGTCTTCACAGTGTTGTCATGAAGATCAAATAAGATAATGTATGTGAAGAGTAGCTTGTGAAATACTATATAAATGTATATGAGCTGTGGTTAGTATTAGTAGTTACAATACATTTTCAGAATAGCAAATATTTAGGTGAAAAGTTCATTCTGAACCAATAATCTTGCCACTAAGAAGCATCATATTCTTGTTTTGCATGATTTCCCATATATAATTTATATCATACTGCTTGCCTTCTCCATGGGTGAGGGAAGAGCTGGAGGGAGAAAACTTGGAACTCAATTTTTTACACTGAATGTTAAAAATAAACAATTATTCAAAAAAGAAATGTCATATTTTGTTAATAGTGCTAATATGCCATACCTACCTATCGACTGCCCCAAAAGTCTTATTGTAGTTTTAAACTTTAATAGAAGAAAGTTAACTTATTTAATGCATCTTCTCTTCCCACAAGATTATAGAAACCCACAAGCAGAAGTTAACACATAAGACTTCTAGTCCAATGTATAACTAATGGATACATTTCCCAAACATCCCTGACCAGGTGTCATGTAGTCTGTGTTCAAAGAGTTCTAGTAGAGGAATCACTATAGAGTCTGGAAGGAATCCGAGACAATTCAGCCCAACATATTCCTTCATTTCACAGAGGAAGAAATTGAAAACCAGGGGGAATAAGTAACCAGCCCAAGACCATACAGGTTGTGTCAGAGGTGAAATTAGAACTGCAGACTTCTGCCTCCAGAGTCACTGTACTCTTCTCTTTTTCCACTATAGCAAGCTGCTTGCTAGGAAGGTTGTCCTTATTAAGACTAAATCTACTTCTTTCCATCCAGCACTCTTAGCTCTGCGGGCCAAGTGAAACAATCTAATCCTTCTTCCCCATGGCAACTCTTCAAATTCTTGAAAATGGCTGTCATGTTCTCATTAAGTTTTCTATTCTTTAGGCTAAACAAGTCCCATTAGTCATAGACAGTCTCCAAACCTCTCAGCCTCTTTGACACTCCCCTTTGGATGCTCTCAGGTTTATCAACATCCTCTTGAATTTCCATGGAAGTGATGGCCTTCAACAACTGTTAAGTTGAAAGCCATCAGATTATCAGGGTTAACAGAACATTTAAAAACCCTGTCCAAAAGATTAAATTCAGAGGATTTTATGGGATCTTAGACCTATGCACTTATGGGGGTGAAAAGAAGTACAGAGGCTTTTTTTTAAAGAGAATAAAATGAAATTTGTTCTTTTAAAATATATTCTCAAAGTCCTGGCCTGATTTGGAATGAGAAATTCAAGATCAGTGCCAACTTAGGTTGGGAACTGAAATATAGGAAGAGTTGATTTCCTCGGACACTAACTTAAAATTTTGATCCCAAATTTCACTGGGCCTGCAATAAGCCAATTAAATATTAATTTCACCAGTAGTTAGTGACAAGTGATAGTATTAGGCTAGCTAATGTTTACCCTACTCAAACAAATGCCTTAGAAATATTTGCATAGTTAAACAGGGAAATATTTCTAGGGAGAAGAGTATCCAGAAGTCTAAATGTGGGAATGAAATAGTAGAGAAGTATTTCCACTTTCATTAGCTTTTGCCTTTGAGGTTACCTTGTATGCACTTTATATGTATCTTATATCTATCTTTCTGGATCATGTATGTACATGTTGGCTCCTCCATTAGAATTTAAGCTCTTTGAGGGGTTGGGCTATTTTGGCTTTTCCTTTGTATCCCCAGTTCCTGACTAATTAATGGATTTTTTATATCAAGAATCCTTTCTGATTCCATGACTGTTCTGACAGCCAGTTGTTCTGGTTTTTCTTCTTCTTTTCTTATCTTTTTCCCCCCTTTTCCATTCATCTATGACACCAGTCCAGCTGATGGACCATTCTGCTACAGATGGCTCAGGACTGAGTTTTTGGTGCCAACTTCCAGGCATTCCTGTTCCTCTAAGACCAGCTGTCACTGGATGTAAATCCAACCAACTTCCAACTGGCACCTGGAAATACTTAACATCTACATTGGAATGACATTCTCACACTGAAATCGCTGATCCTGACTGAGTTTTATGGGGTTGTTCTTATTAGCTCCCTCTCTATGGTAATGTGCTGGACATATAGCATATTCTTTTACCCACTTTCTGGATCTCCAATCCAACCTATTCAAACTGCACATTTAGCTCCCTCCTCCCTGGAAAGGCTTCATGAGCTAGCCTTTGAAGGCTTGTCAGCATTAGAGTAACTAATGAGAAAACATTGCCTATATAACTCAGTTAAAATGCTTGAATTCTCCAGATTGATTCACAATGAGAATGAGATTAAGTCAGGAATTCTGTGTTAGTATCAATCCCCTTCCCAGATTATAAACTCTTTGAGGGTAAGGATTGAGTCTTATGTCATCTTTGTATCTTCCCTAGCATCATGCACAGTTTTCAAGACAAAGCAGGTGCTCTAACACTTGTCACAATGTGAGGTATATTGTAATTCTGGCATTCTATCATGTACTTTATTTGGAAATGAGTGGATTTCATTTTAAGAAGAGTCATATATGAGTCAATCAACCACTCAACCAGCATTTAATAGTATCTGCTATGCGTCCAGCACTGTGTTAGGTTTTGGGAATAAAAAGTATGAAGGGAAAAAAATCTCTTCCTTCAAGGGATTTGAATTCTATCCTTGTATCAGTACCTCTCAGAAGATTATACCTCTAGTTACTATTAGCATTTGAGAGTTACCACAATGACTCTAGATCAATAATAGTTCACACTTAAATAGCATTTTATGGTTTACAAAGCATTGACCTCACAACCACCCTATAAAAGGTGCCAGTGAATTCATTAGCATCTTGATTTTGCAAAGGGAGAAATTGAAGTGACTTAAATGAGGGGTTCATAACTAGTAACCAGGATCCAAGTCCAGATCTTCTGGCTCCAAGTCTAGGGCTTTCCCCACATAACTGACTTCCTAACCTCTTCAAATTAAAAATAATCATAGCTAAGACTCCTCTACACTAAAGTCCCCTGCCTTTTCTATGAGACCTGTACAGCAACCTACACATGACTTTAACTTCCTTGTAGTATTCTCTTGTCCTATTAACTAGTAAAACAGCATTAGTAGAGGAAGGATGAAGATATGACCAACAAGATGGAGGAAGAGGAATTTTCTCTGGTCCTCACAATCTATCACATCTCTACGTAATGGGAATTATAAGCAAAACATAAAACCATTTCAGCTGCCTCCATGATCTAGGACACCAAGAACCCTAATAACAATTCAATGAACACCAAAGAAGACTAATCCCTAGCTTCTAACATGATTGATTACTGTAGTAGTATGGTTGCACAAGCCAATTCACAGTCTTGCAACAGAAGTCACCTCTACATGTCCCCAAACACACACACACACACACACACACACACGCACATGCACACACACGCACACACACACACACACACACACACACACACACACACACACACCCCTCCTGCAGATGCCACAGAAAACCAAGAGAAAGGTTTGGTCAGGCTGGAATAGCAGTGTAGCAATGTGCTATGCTGCAACAGAACTCAGCCAGGAAACTGAGGAACAGAGGGAACCGGGGCAAGACATGTGTGTGCCTGTGTGACAACCCTCTACGCCTGAGGGAAAGAGCCTAGCATCCAGCTGGGGCTAATTCTATTTAACCAGAAATTGCTTGGGGCAAAGAGTAAAGTAGTGAAGCAGAGAGTTGTCCAGTGTGGGAGAAGGCTGAAAAAATGTTGAGGTCTCTCCCCCAGGGAAAGTCACAATGAAAGGGGAAATAGTTAGAAAGTGAGTAATAGGAGAGTATAAGGAGATAACAAAGACTGAAGTCACCAAATATCTCAGGACGAAGAGGACTCAACTAAAAAAAAATAGCATAAACATATAAACCAACAGGGAAAATATTAATAAGAATGGAATATGGCCTCCAGATCAGATAGAAGAGTCTAGACTTCTCTGAATAAATATCACAAGACAACATCTGATTAGACAGAGGAACCTGTGGATTTCTACTGAAACACAGTAGGATGATCCTGAATGGTCTAAAAGAGAAAGCAAAAGTCATTGCCTGCATAGCTGAAATAATTGAAAGAACAGAAAAACTTGAATCCATTGTGATGACTTTCATCGAAGAAACAAAGGAGATGATAAATGATTGGAGATGCAAACACATCAAAATGAAGGACAATCTGGAAGAAAAGAAGCAAAAGGCAATAATGCCAAAGGAAACCATGATCTCCATAAATCCAAGTACATTGACCTCAAAGACAGGACGAGTAGAGAGAGACAACATGAAGTATTTCTAGGTCTCCCAGAAGAAGTTGACAAGTCAAAGAACCTGAACAGCAAAATGCAAAAAACAATACAAAAAAACTGCACAGAACTTCTGAACACAAAACAAAGTACCAATTAAAAGAACAGAAGAATTCAGAGATCTCTTCTGGGGAAAACAAATGAAATCAAAGAAAACAAAATTTCTGCAAACTCCAGGACACATACTGGTTAAATAAGCAATATTATTGACAAACCACAAATCCCATAACTAACTAGGAGAAATACTTTTAAACATAAAGAAAAAGAAATTTAAATAACACAAGACTGTTCAGCACTCACTTGGGTAAATGGGAATGGAATAATTTATTCTGAAGAACAAGGAATTTAAGGTGCAAACCAAGATGACCAACCTGAAAACTAAGCTTAACTATTAATGAAAAAATAGGGATATTCAATTTTTAAAAAGCATTCAAAGCATTCTTAGAAAGAAAACTAGATCTGAAGAAATTATTTGCTTTTCAAACACCTCAAACAGGAGTTATACAAGAAAGATACACAAAGACAGCAACCAAGGACAACAATAAACTAAGAACAAAGAAAAATAAAGACATTTCTCAATGCACATGAGGAAATAAGGATGAAAGCAGAAGTTTAATAAAAGTGAGGGTAGAGAAACATGTCTGAAACTTCATGGACTAAAGCTCACGATATCACACCTACAGGTGAATTAGTGTTTTGTTTTGTTTCATGGGCCTAATTTCAGAATGGAAGATGACTATAAGGAAAGAGATGAAGGAAGAAGATAGAGGAGAATATGTGATCAAGTAGTAGTTTCTTGTCCTATTAACTAGTAAAACAGCATTAGTACAGGAAGGATGAAGGTATGACCAGCAAGATGGAGGAATAGGCATTTTCTTTGGTCCTCACAACCTCTCAAAACTCTACAAAATGGGGATTATAAGCAAAAGATAAAGCAATTTCAGCTGCCTTCATGGCCTAGGACACTAAGAACCCCAATAAGATAACAGTTCAACGAACATCAGAGAAGACTAATCAAGTTCAAGGCTAACAATGAAGAGAAGATAACTCTTATGGTCTCTTAAGAAGAAGAAAGCCTACAGGAGGAGAGGAATGAAGAGACAAAATGAAGGATTGAAAAGGGGGGAAAGAAACATGGAAGTCTGGTTTCATTGGTAGGAAGAATACTTTCATGGTATAAGAGAGATGTTTTATAAGGGGAGATGCGGACCTTACAATGAGTATAACCTGTATGAATTTAGTGCTTAGAGAGACCACTCATCCTATCATAAGAGAAGGGGAATAAAAACTCCTAAGAAGCATCTTGACATCCAGAAGAGTTGGAGGGCATGAACTCAGGGAGGTGATTTCAAAGCAAATGGGGGGAAATAAGCAAATGGAGAGCAAAAAAATAATAATGAATTGCATAATCAGGGACATAGGAAAATTTCTATCATGTAGCAATATTATCATCATCACCTGAAAAAATCAACATTTCTAAGAGTGAATCACAACAGAAAAAGAGGGCAAGATCTACAAGGCAATAACAGAAACTGGAGAGAACCTAAAATACATACCTTAGAAGTTTTAATTCCATGAGGAATATAGATAAAAGAAGGACTAGGATGAGAAAATGCTCCCTTCTGGTGCTGGGAAGTCCCAAGAAGGAGGAGGGTACTCAGCTGGTCTGTTAATCTAATCTACGCTTGTTCCCACTTTACTCTCTGTGGATATGTGCCCATTCCAGGCTGTCAGTAAGACTGGGAAGAACTTCAGAAAACAGGGGAAAAGGCAGTTTCCCACTGGAAGAATGTTGACTGCAGTTCCTGGTCTGCTAATTCCATCAACATCAGAAGTTGGGCACATGGATGTGCTGGAGCAACTCCCGATATATAAAGTGTAGCCATACAGGAATATCTAACTGTAGAGGTTCTCAAGCTCGAAGAAAATGCATCAAAAGACTTAAAGGTAAAGTTCATTATTCTTTGACAATTGCAGCTTGCCATTCATGGAGATGAAGAATTGCACTTCCTTATTAAGGCAAGAATTTTTGGTGGTAATATGATTCCATATACCCATAAATCTCTGGATGGAAATAATGGACAACAGAAGAATGATTAAAGAATTCATGAATTACGTGTTATCTCAGGACTCTAAATACTCTAGCAACTACCCATTATTGGTGTTTTCCAGTGGATTGTATCTCTGTAAGGAAAGAAAACACAATTTTGCATTTTTGCAATTCTCTTTTGATTAAGTAAGAAGCTTACTCAGCTTTCCAGCAAATCAAATTTCTGCACTGAAGTTTTAACAATATTTAATTGTTACTGTGCATCAATGAAGCTATTGATTATTCTGAAGTAGTGTGTTTTGATTGAGTTAACTATTTTAAAAAATTTGTTTGGATTTTAATTATGATGTATAGGTTATAGTAACAAGCATTTGGTTTTGTATAGATTTTTATTTCCACTCTCCTAGGAAAGTTCAAAAAAGGTCATATTCAAAACAAAGAAATAAAACAAAAGTATAAAGGTCATGAATAAAAGAATAAAAATCTAAGATAGAAAGGGGAAATAATTAAGAGAATGAAGGGAAAGCATCCTTTGCAGAAAATGGTACCAGAAATGAAATTTAAAAAAAAAAAACAAAACAACAATTAGTAAACAAAACAAGCTGACAAGGAAAAGAAGGAGGATTTTACTTGGCTATTTAACTTAGAGGAAGGATGGAAACAGTAGGATCACCTAGAAATTATAGGACCAGAACAAAGCAGGCTCAGCCTTTAAGAAAATTATGACGAGAGTACAGTTTCTGTTCAATGTTTATGAATTACTTTTTCCATACCTCCCAAAACCCCTCTAATATTGCCCCTTCTAAGACCGTAGCATTCATCTTGTTTCCTTCTCATCTTCCAAATGCCCAGGCCCTTCAAGCCTTATGACTCCCAACAGGGACACACACTTCCTTGTTGTTCAGTTGTTTCAGTCATAGGCAACAATTCATGATTCCATTTGTTTTTTTGGTTTTGTTTTTTTTTTTTTTTTTTTGCAAAGATCCTGGAGTGAGTTGCCATTTCCTTCTCCAGCTCATTTTGCAGATATGGAAACTGAGGCAAACAGTGTTGAGTGAATTGCCCAGGATCACACAACTAGTATCTGAGGCCAAATTTGAACTCAGGAAGATGAGTTTTCCTGACTCCAGGCTTGGCCCTCTATCTACTGTGCCACCAACTGCCCTCATTAAATTTCCAGTATTTCTCTCCTCTTCCCTCTCTCCTGTTAAAAAATATCCACCCTTTGTCTCATTTCCTTTGATCCAATTCAATTAGCATGTATTAAATACCTACAGGTTCCTGGTAATGTCCTATGCCAGGAGCTGGGAATATATAAACAAAACTCTAGGGGCTTATATTTTTCTGGGAAAATGGGGATCCTGCCCTCTGCTAGGAAACTACAAAAATAGAGCTAAAGTGCTAAAACTGGAGTGAGGAAAGACACCTAGAGAATTCTAGCATTTTCAAAGAAGACTTCAATGATTTAAATTCAAGGTTCACTAACCCAAAAGAATAATGAGGTAATTCCATGCAGAGAGGTAAAGTCAGTAGTGGGGAACTATTTCTTGGGAGTAACAAAGATGTTTTAGTATTAGAAAAGGTCAGAGGATAGGAGGATTTAGAGCTGGAAGTAATCTTTTTTGTTGTTCAGTCGTTTCAGTCATATCCGACTCTTTATGACCCCATTTCAGGTCTTCTTGGCAAAGATACTGGAGTGATTGGCCATTTCCTTTTCCGGTTCATTTTACAGATGAGGAAACTAAGGCAAACAGGGTTAAGTGACTTGCCTAGGGTCACACAGTTAGGAAATGTCTGAGGTCAGATTTTAATTCAGGAAGATGAGTCTTCCTGACTCCAGACCTGGTACTCTATCCACTGTGCCACTTAGCTCCCTAGAAGGAATTTAGAAATCACCTAGTTTCACCTAGTTGTATAGATAAAGAAAATGAGGCCCAATGTGGTGAGTGACTTACCCAAGAAACACAGGTAGTAAGTAACAAAAATTTAATTAAAACCCAATTCTTCTGATTCCAAAACCATTGTTCCTTCCAAAGAAGGGAATCTTTGATCATGGAATTTTAGGACAGTGAAGACAGTATTTTGTGGAGCAGCAGGTCCCTCCTAATACCTTTCAAACTGTTTACTATCTGTGAGCACCGGGTTAGAGCCATGGTTCTGAGCAGACTCACTATGCAACCATGGGCAAGTCATCTCTGTCCCCTAGTTTTCTCCTACATAAAATAAGGAAGTGTGACTTTTTAAAGGGATCCTCAGCTGCCTAAAGCCTAATATTTGAGAGCTCCTGGATTAGTAGAACAACACTACACTTTTTCTGCACCTAGTTCCTGGAGGTTAGCAATACCACATTCTTGTTGAGTGGGGGTCCAATCAAAGTGTTCCAATTCCCTTGTCACCTAAAGCAAAGATTTCTTCCAACTCCTAAGGTAGGTTCAATTGCTTCATAAGGCATTGAACACCACTTGAGGAACCAGTGTTGTGATTTTTAAGAGATTTTACCTTCAGGGGTTATTTAGGTCAATTACACTTATGTAGTAAGTAGGTGAGATTTATGGATTTATAGAAGAACTAGGACAAGTGTCTTATAGGATGGGTTATGATCCACACCAGGGGAGTAGCAAATACCCACATCAATGAAACTATGGATCTGTTAAAAGTACCTAATGCAATGTACTAGAGAGAGCATTGGATTTGGAGTGAGGAGACCTGTATCTAAATCCTGGTTCTTCTACTTACTACCTGGGTGAACTTGGGCAAGTAATTTAAACTTTCTGGGTCTCACTTTCCTCAATTATAAAATAAAAGACTTGGACCTGAAGGCTACATAGAATAGTGGATTGAGTGCTGGACTCATTTAAAACCAGGAAGACCTGGGTTTAAATCCTACCTTAAACACTTAACTACCTGTGTGACCCTGGGCCCATCACTTGATCTTTCTGTTCCTCAATTTCCCCATCTATGAAATGAGATAGTTGAATTAGGTGGCCTCTAAAAGTTCTTTCTAACTATATGATCCCATGACTAGATGACCTTGAATGTGTTTCCCATCTCTGAACCTGAGATACTGTGATAATTGCATAGGAGTGGAATACTAGTATTATTATAAGTCTTCTAAACCAAATAAATATCATTTCAACCAACTAGATCTACCTGATTCTTGAAATCCAGTAATTAGAGATGAATTCCCTTGGCTTTGATATTTTGTCTCCAATGAAAATGCAAATCCCAATGAAAAGAGAAGTGTAGTAAGGTCTATCAAACTTTTATATCTTTGTCTATATTAGTTTATCTGATTCTTATTTTCCAAAAATAGTTTCAGAAGGGGAAACGAAGAAAGATGATGTGAACACTAGACTTGAAGGGAATGTGGGGAGAATAAAAGAAGAAAGAGTTTAACGCAAAAAAAGAATCATAAAAAGAAGGCAGAAGATGCTAAGGATAAACTTGCATTACTTCATAATTTTTCCAAATGTCTACTAGGCACAGACCCACAAATGAAGAGGCTTCTAATTGCTCTCTAGGAAAGAGAATGATGATCAGAAAGTCTAAATCCCTTTTTCTGTCCCTAATCCAGATAAGAAAGACCAAATTCATTAGGGCTGTGAACAGCCTATCCCACTGGACCAGTACTGATAAATACACTGGGCTCCAGTCACCAGTCTATGTGAGGCTCTCACTGGGTGGCAAAATGGCAATAACACAGCTCCAGTGTGGAGCATTCATTTGAGCTCACCCAACTCAGCAGCAGATGCTTTTGGACCCAGATCTACTCTATTCTGCCAAATTTGTCAGATGAAGCTGTAGACATACAGGTCTGCTGCCTTTTCAGGATCAAAAGGCACATTTCCACCTGCTGTCATGTGTCTTATCAGAAACAAGCATCAGATGATTGGATGTGACAGACATCACATCCAATGTAGAAACTGTTTCCAATCACCTGAGCTTTTTTCTTAACCCCCTTCACCTCAAAATGTTCACACCAAAGAGAACTGAGTTGGAGCAGAGTCTTAACTTGAATGTATCTTTGTTCATGTGACATATTTCTATTTCAATTCAATGAACATTAATAAAGTATCTCCTATATAGAAGGCTCTGTGCTAGGCATTAAGGTCAGACCCAATGGCAAAAATTAAACAGTTCCTGACATTAGAGAGCTTACATTCTACTGTAGCAATATATCATGAATTAGGTTCAAATCCTGGTTCTGCTACTTGTTGTCTTACCTTAAGCAAGTTGCAACTCCTCTGGGCCTCAGTTTCCCCATCTGTAAAATTAAAGAACTGGATTAAATGGCCTCTAAGGTCCCTTCCAGGTCCAAGGCTATGATCCTACAATCTTGAGTTTATACAAGAAAAATTGAAGAGGGAGGGAGTAAAAGCAACTGTGGACATCAGGAAAGGCTTTACAGACAGGGATACCTGAGCTGAGCCTTGAAAGAAAATAAGGATTATTTAGGCTGAAGATGAAGAAAGGAAAAATTCCAGGTACCAAGGGTAGGTTGTGTGAATATACAGAGACAGGAGATAGCCTATCCAGTTCAGGACAAACTTACCTCAGTTTGGTTAGACTGTAGTATTCATGAAGGTCAACAGAAGATGAACCTGGAAAGTCAGGTAGAGGAGAGATTATGGAGGGTTGTATGTTCCAGACTAAGAAGTTTTTATTTTATTTATGTGCATAGAGAGGACCCACTGAAAGGCGGAAGGAAAGGGAAGGAAAGGGGAGGGAGGGAGGGGAGGGAGGGGAAGGGAGGGAGGGAGGGGAGGGGAAGGAGGGAAGGGGAGGGGAAGGAGGGGAGGGGAGGAGAGGAATTGGAGAGAGGGACAGAGAGAGACAGAGAGGGAAAGAGGGAAAGAGAGTAAGAGTAGGAGATGGGCAACACCCACTCAGAGGAAGCTGGAGATGATGGGTGGTACAGGAAAGAATATTCAGAAGGAGTGATCAGATAGCTTCCTCAAGCACCACCTCTACATTAAATCATTTTTGATTCCCTGCCCCTCCTCCAACTTCTAGTGCTCTCCATTCTCTAAAAATCTTGCATTTAACAACTTTGAATTTTTTTTGTATTTTGTATTTATTTTGTATGTACTTTCATAAGTGCATGTTGTTTCCTCTGATAAAATATAAGCTTCTTGAGGGAAAAGATTGTTTAACCATTTACATGTGTACCTAAAGAACCTAAGTAGGTGCTGGGACATATAGTGGAGACTTAATAAATGTTTCCTTTTAATTGGTCAAAAGTCAGAGATCCAGGAGAGAGCAATGCCAAGATGGCTAAGAGAGGAGAAGGTATGTCAGAAAATGTCACCAAGAACTGCAGAGTTCAAGAAGATTGAAGACTAAATAAAGGCAATTAAGCCATCACTGTTAACCTTAGAGAAAGGTTTCAGTAGAATGGTAGAAGCCAGATTTCAAGGTATTGAGAACTGAATGGTTTGGTGCAGAATCAAAGACATGTGAAGATTATTCTTTCTAGGAGTTTAGCTGTTAAAGGAAAATGAGCTGCAGGATGATAGGTTGAAGAATGTATGGTAGGGTCGAGTGAGGATTTTTTTTTAAGGAATAGAGTATGCCTGAGCATATTTATAGGCAGCTGGGAAGGAAGTTAGGAGTAGCAGGTGCTGCCTGTTGGGAAAGAACCAGTCAATATAGAGAGATGAAAGACAACAAAGTTATCATATATGCTTACTGAGTGTGAACTTGAACAAGTCACTTAATCTAAATCTCACTTTTCCTCCATCTGTAAAACTAGGAATTGTAACACTTGCCCTACTGGCTATATTCATAAGAATTATTGTCATGATCAAAAGGGATAAAAGATGTGAAAGTGCTTTGAAAACAATAATGCCTCATACAAATACAAAGTGTTACCATCATTATTAGAGACAGAATTTGGACTAGTGCCCTGAAAAAGCACATAGAGCAGGCAAGTCAGCCTAGCTGAAGCAGCAGAGTACCCTGAGGGCAAGGTGGCAGTCAGCATATGCCAAGCAAATTGAACCACCACCTTCTTGATTACTATCTCACCTAGGACCTAGATGGAGGCAGCCCAGGACTCCAAACCCAAGAACCTTGAGAGTAGCAGTATCCCTCAGATTGTCAATGCTGCTTCCATCTCAGCTCCTGAAGCCATCATTAATGGGAGAAATCTTCATGGAGAAGGGACACACCTTCTTCATTACCACAAGCAACAACCACTGACCAACTGCCACTGAAAGGCAGATAAGCACAAGAGCCCTAGGAGTGGCAGCACTGTGCCCTGCCCCCAACCACTAATCTTGCTTGGTTCCAGACCAGTCCTCATAGCGATCATCTGGGGAAGCAACTCCTATAAAGAATGAACCAGCCATCCCCAACAACAGCCGACCAACTGCCATCACAGGGAAGGATAGCCAGCCTAGTTGAAATGACAGGGTATCCTGAGGGAGAAGTAGAAGGTAGTGTGTGCCAAACTGGTCAAAACACCACCATCACCTTGATCAACAGCTCCCCTCAAACCCTGATGGAAACAGTCCAGGATCCTAAACCTAAAAGCTTTTTGGAACAGCAGTAACCCCAGCCCAGGTCTTACAGCCATCATCCTAGGAAGCAAACCCTGTGGAGATGCAGCCTGGCAACTGTTGCTGCAGATGTTATGTCATATCTATTAAAGACAGAGAAAAGAAAGTTCTTGCCACCAAAGTCCTTATCACTGTGAAAATGTTCAACATCAGAAACTGATATGATTATATCAGTAGAAATGACATTTCTTTAAAGAAGTGTGATCTGTTTTACCTCTACTCCCTAAGAACCATGACATTTTTCCATCTGACTTGCAGATCAAATTTCCATGTGTTGTCTCCCCCATTAGAAAGTGAACTCTTGGGGAATGGGGACTATCTTACTCTACTATTCCTTTTCCCAACACTTAGCTCATTGTTTTGCATGCAGTAAGTTCTTATTAAATGCTTTATGCATTCATTAACAACTATCAAATGTGTAAATTGGGAGCCACTTCTGTTCTCTTATTCTAAAGGAATCATCACTTATTAGTGTCTGTTAGAATCTGTGCCTCCCTGAGAACTGTCATCTACATGTACATTGATGGAGACTAGGTCCCTGCTATGAAATAAGATATGTGTGTGCATGGGTGAAATCTATACTCATCTGTGCAGAGCACTTGAGGATATTATCTCTGGCTGATAGTCAATAATGTTAATAACTAAGGAGACTTCAGTTAAAGTAAATTGTTTCATTGATAATAGAAATGTCATACTAATTAATGAACTTACTAATTCAGTAGCTGTTTCCTATTTAAATGGAAGAGCCCAAGTTTAGCCATGCACCTATCTATGTATAGATATGTGCATACATATACAAGCATTAGGGGGATTATAACATAGGATATAGATAGTTGCCTCAGCACTGGGATGACTTGGGTTCAAGATTCGCCTCTGGCACATACTGGCTATGTGACCCTATCCAAATCACTTAACTTCTTAATAACCAGGCAAATCTCTAAGACCACATAAGTTTCTGAACAATGGCCAAACTGCATTGATAGGGGGAATTTGCTTACTTTGGAGCTCCCTAAACCAATGAAATATCAGTTGTGTTCAAATAAAAAATAACATACGCATCCTATTACCCATATATATATTTGCATGTGACTAATGACCAGATATAGTCTTTACAAAAGGATCATAGACTTCAGTGCTGGAAGGGACTTTAGATATCATCTCATCCAAATCCCTTACTTGACAGATGATGAAATTGAAGTCCAGCATGATTAAGTAACTTACCCAAGATCACATAGGCAATGAGTAGCACTGTTGAAGCCAGTACTATTAGTTCACATATTTAATACAAGAACTTAGCAGTGTCAGGTACATAGTAGACATTTAATAAATGCCTATAGAATCCTTTCCAGATCAATGCTCTTTTACTGCACCAGTTCAAATACCATATTCTTTTAAAAATACTTTCCTAAAATATAAAATTTAAGACATATTTACCCTCAACTTCAGACACTGTAATAGACTCTGGAGATGCAAAGATAAAAATGAAATATGTAAGTCCTCAAGGAGTTTACTGTCTTCTGGGGGTAAGCAACAGTAAATGGAAACTATGTGTAAAATTAATACAAAATAATTTTAGGGATTGGGGAGAACATTAGCAATTAGAAGGATCAACAATAGCTTCATGTAGGAAACAACAGCAGGGTTGAAGAGAGAGAGCATTCCAGTAGGGTCTAACTTGTCCAAAGGCATATAGGTGGTAGATGGAGTATTGTGTATAGAGACCAATAAATGTTTATTAAGCACCTACTATGTGCCAGGGATTGTGCTAAGTTCTGGGGATACTAAGAGAGGCAAAAGACAATCCTTGCCCTGAAGGAGCTTACAATCTAATAAGGGAGACAATATGCAAACAACTATGTATAAAGCAAACTATAAACAGGATAAATAAGAAATAATTAATGGAGAGAAAACATTAGAATTAAGAAGAATTGAGAAAGGATCATGTAGAGGATGGGATTTTCATTTGGACTTAAGCCAGGTAAACCAGTAGGTAGACTTTAGGAGACAGAGTGTTCTAGGCATGGGAGACAGTAGGAGGAAATGCCCAGAACTCAGAGATGGAGGTTTTGTTTGTGAAACAGTAAGGAGGCCAAAATCACTGGATTGGAGTAGATGTTGCACAGTGTGGCACACTGGAAAAATAGTATGACAGAAACTAGGCATAGACCAACATCTTACATTGTATGCCAAGATAAGGTCAAAATGGGCACATGATTTAGACATAAAAGGTGATACCATAAGCAAATTAGGAGAGCAAAGAATGGTGTACCTGCCAGATCTACAGAGAACAGAAGAATTTGTGATCAAACAAAGGGTAGACAATATTATGAAATGCAAAATGGATAATTTTGATTACATTAAATTTAAAAAGTTTTGCGCAAACAAAACCAATGCAGTCAAGATTAGAAGGAAAGCAGAAAGCTTGGAAACAGTTTTTACTGCCAGTGTTTTTGATAAAGGCCACATTTCTAAAATATATAGAGAACTGAGTTAAATTTATAAGAATACAAATCATTCCCCAATTGATAAATGGTCAGAGCATATTAACAGGCAGTTTTTAGATGAAGGAATTAAAGTTATCTATAGTCATATGAAAAATAATGTACTAAATCATTATTAATTAGAGAAATACAAATTAAAACAACTCTGAGGTACCACCTCACACCTCTCCAATTGGCTAATATGACAAAACAGGAAAATGACAAATGTTGGAGAAGATGTGGTAAAAAGGGAACACTAATACATTGTTGGTACAGTTGTGATCTGATCCAATCATTCTGGAGAGCAATTTGGAATTATGTACAAAGGGCTATAAAAGTATGCATACCCTCTGATCCAACAATACCACTTCTAGGTCTGTATTCCAATGAGATAATTAATAAAGGGAAAAAGACCCATGTGTCCAAAAATATTTATAGCATCTCTTTTTGTGGTAGCAAAGAATTGGAAATTGAGGGAATATCCATCAATTGGAGAACATCTGAACAAGTTGTGGTATATGAATGTAATGGAATGCTCTTGTTCCATAAGAAATGATGAGCAGGCAGATTTCAGAAAAACCTGGAAAGACTTACATGAACTGATGCTGAATGAAGTGAGCAGAACCATGAGAATGTTTTACACAGTAACAGCAACATTGTACAATGATCAACTTTGATAGATTTAGCTCTTCTCAGCAATACAATGATCAAAGACAATTCCAAAAGACTCATGATGAAAAATACTATCCACATTTAGAGAAACAACTATGAAGTCTGAATGCAGATTGAAGCATACTATTTTCTCTTTTTTTCTTTCTCATAGTTTTCCCCTTTTGTTCTGATTCTTCTTTCACATCAAGACTCATTTGGAAATATGTTCAGTATGATTGTACATGTATAACCTATATCAGATTGCTTGCTGTCTTGGGGAGGGTATAGGAGAGGGAGGGAGAAAAAATCTGGAGCTCAAAATCTTCTAAAAGTGAATGTTGAAAGCTATCTTTACATGTAATTGGAAAAAATAAAATACTACTAAGTGGGGGGAAAGTAGATAGGAGAAACCAGATGAATTCTATGAAGCTAGAAATTAAAGAGATTTGAAATTAAAGAGATATGTAAAATAAAAAAATTAAAAATTAATATAATTTAATAAAGAATAAAAAATGAAAAAAAACAGTAAAAAAAAGTGAGTCATAAGAAGATTGGAAAGGTAGGAGTGGGCTAGATTATAAAGGTCTTTGAATTTTATATTTGTTCCAGGAGCCACTAGAGTCTATTGAGTAAGGGTATGGCATGAACCTCCAGACCGGTGCTTTAGGAAGATCACTTTGGTGGGTAAATGGAGATCGGATTGGAGTGGGGAGAGAGGTGAGGCAGGCAAACTGACCAGAAGATTATTTCAATAGTTCAGGCATGAGGTGATGGAGGCCTACCCTAGCATGTTGTGTCAGATGAAAAAAGGAGGTATATTTGAGAGATATTGCAAAGATTAAATTAACAGGCCTTGTCAACAGATTAAATACGGGAGGTGAGAGATAGTGAGGAGTTGAGGATAATTCCTAAGTTGTGAGCCTGAGGAACTGGAAACATGGTATTGCTTTCTAAAATAATGGGGAAGTTAGGTAGGGGGAGGGTTTAGGTGGAAAGATAATGAGTTTGGTTTTGGATATGTCAAGTTTAAGATCATCCAGTTTGAGATGTCTGAAAGGCAGTTGGAAATGTGAAGTTGAAGGTCAGTAGAGAGGTTAGGGTAGCATAGATTTGAGAATCCTAAGCATAGAGATGGTAAGTAAATTGGTGGGAGTTGATGTGTTTACTGAATGAAGTAGTAGAGAGGAATAAGAGAAGAGGGCCCAGGATAGAGCCTTGAGGAAGAACTATGGTTAGAAAGCATAATCTGGATGAGGATCGAATGAAGGAGACTGAGGAGTGATGTGATAGGTAGGAGAACCAGGAGAAATGATGTCCCAAAAACCTAGGGAGAAGAGATTATCAAGGAAAACAGTGATCAACAATGTTAAAAACAGCAGAGAGGTCAAGGAGAATAAGAACTGAGAAAAGGTCACTGGATTTCCAACTAAGAGATCACTGGTAACTTTAGAGAGAGCAGTTTCAGTGAAATGGTAAGGTAGGAAACTTGATTATAAGGGGTTAAGAAAAGAACGAAGGGAGAGAAAGTGAAGGTATCTATTGTAGGCTTTTTTTTTTAGGGAGTTTAGCTGCAAGGGACAGAAGAGATATAAAACAATAGTGATGATGGAAAGATCAAACTACGATTTTTTTTCGGGATGATGAACCAGGAAAAAAATAATGTGAAGTTAGCATAGAATGGTATTGGAGTTAGATTGTGAAGTACTTTGAATACCAAATAGAAGATTTTGTACTATGTTCTAGAGGCAATGGAGATATAATGAATATTCTTGAGGAGTAAAGTGATATTTTGTTTCATAGATAATAGGGTTTAAAAGTAGAAACAATATTAGGTATCAACTAAACCAACCTATCTGCTACACATGAGATTGGAAAACTCAAGGAATTCCTCGCCTTCATCATATTTGATGTTTCCAGAAACAGACTAATTTAAGTTCAACTCAACTCAATAAATAATTATTAAACACCTACTATGTTCAAGGTCCTGTGCTAAGCCCTCGGGATTCAAAAACAGCTAGATGGGACACAGACCTCGATCTCAAGGAGTTAATTACAATTTAATGCAAGGAACATACACATCCACCATTAAGTATAATAACACTTACGATACTTAAGTGCGAAGCAAGAGGCAAAAACAATGTTCTAGGAAAAATTTGAGAAATGAGAGCTCACTTTCCCCTGGAAGGTTTAAGATAGGGGTAGAGGTCAGTAAGATCTGATGAAAGAAATAAGGCTAATCTGGGCCTTGAATGTTATAGGAAGAAACTTCAACATACAGATAAGTGGGGAGCCATTTCAGACATCAAGGATAGTGTGAGCAAAAGCACAGAGATAAGAAAGGGAAGGTGATAGTGGGTGATGGAGAGTAGTCTGTTTCAGCAAAGATAGCTTCAGTAACTTTGAGTTACTTGAGTAAATATAACTTTTATACTTTGAGATAAGGCTAGATAACTTGGAGCCATTATCGAATCTTGAATGTCAAAATTAGTAGGTTATACTTTATTTAGAAGGCAACAAAGAGCCACTAATTAATTTTAAGTAAAGGATATCTAAGAACCTTTTGGGATCTAAAGCTATACTTCTATGATTTTATGCTCCTGTGATCAAGGTGATGAATTAGGAAGATTAAAGGATAGATTGTATCATGGAAACCCTAGAAACAAGAAGTGTAGTTTGAGAACTGTCTCCATAGTACAGCTGAGATAAGAGAGGGTCTTTGAGTGGGAAAGAAAGTAGTGGACATATGGGAGAGAATATCGTGTAAAGACAGAAGCAAAGGAAACAACTTTGCAGGCAAACCTTGGGGCACCTCTAAGCAATAAAGCCACCAGAGATTTAAAATTCCCTTAGCTTGTGTCCTTCAGCTCACAGGGTGAAGTTATTTTTGTGGTGAGGGCTAAAAAGTGGACCAAAATATCTCTTGCCTGCTTGTAAATTGCTACTTGGGAACATGCTAAATACAATTTTCCCTGTGGAAGTGCTGGTCTAATGAGGAGGAGGAAAGGGGCAGCTAACCTACAGTCACCTCTGTTTCCTTTGCTGCTGGAATGGCCTGCATGTGTGCACCCTTGTCCTCCGGAGACACAAAACCCCAACTTTTACTAACTTCAATTCAAAATGGAAAGTTTGGGGCCAGGAAACACCAAGGTTTTCCTCAGGGCTATTTCTTATTTCTAAGTGATTGTTTATCTGGTACAATCTGTGGGACATCACTAGAGGTCATAATATCATTGAGTTAGAGCTGGGGGGGGGAACCTCAGAGTTTATCTAGTCCGACCCCCTTATTTTACAGCTGAAGAAACTGAAACTGACAGACGTTAAATGACTTGCCCAAAATCACACAAGTAGTAATAGAGGCAAAGCTGTGATTTTAACTTAGATCCTCTCCTCTCACTACAAAATGATGACCAGTGATATGGTTGATATGAGTATAAAGTGAAATGATATTTGTGAAGTGCTCAGTACAGAGCCTGGCACATAGTGGGCATTTATTTCTTTCCTTTCTTTCTTTCTTCTCTCCTTCTTTCTATATTGCCTTTCTTCCTTCCCTTCTTCCTTCTTTTCTTCTTTCTTTTCTTCTTTCCCTCCTTCCTTCCAGAGGAAGCTTACAACTTGTCAGGAATGTTTTATCTTCTTATTCTTGGCAGATGCAGGTTGTACATTGAGGGCCCTTCTAATACAGAAGTTCTGTGAGTCTGCTGTCTTTCTAGGGACTTAGAAGGCCCATATCCTAAAATTTATCTCCTTCAACCATTTGTGTCACTGCCTGAAATTCTATGATTAAAGATAATTAATTCTTTTTGAGCTCCTTTTTATGAAATGAAAATGCCCCATGAGAAGGAGTTGAGTCTTAAATAATTATCAGCTATTAGTACCTTCTCCTGAATTAGTTTTTTTCAGATCAATTCTAATAATAGCTTATGTTTTTATAGCCCATGCTTTATATACATTATATAATATAACCTCTATCAACCAGGATATTATGTAATAGAATCATGAAATATCCAAGCTGGAAGGGGATATATGGATACATATGTGTGTATATATATATACATATGTATATATACACACATATATATACACACACATACACATATACATACACACACATATACATATATATTTTTGTGTGTATATACATATAGATATAGATATATATGTATGTGCATATATATATATATGTTAGTTTTGACCAAATGTACATTTTAATCTATTAAATTCTAAGGTCCTTTAAAATAGGGTCTCTTTCATTGTTGTTATTGTATAGACAGCATTTAGCACAGTGCATTACATATAATAGATGCTTGAGAAATGCTTGCTGAATTTATAAATGAGGAAACTGAGAACCAGAGAAAGGAAGTGATTTGTCCAAGTTCATACATCAAGGTTGAAGCAGAGGTAAGACTACAGCCCAGATTTCTTGACTCCCAATTCACGGTTTTGATCTTCACTGTTATGCCATTAGCATCCTTTGCAATGAATGTTTGATGGTGAAGAAGAAAGACCTAAATCTATAATCCTATTATCTTAGGTTATTATGCCATGACTTAATTTTATCTTATCTAACCCTTATACCTACATCATGTGCATTTAATACATAGTGCCGTGGACACAGTAGATGCTTAATGAATGTTGGTGAATCTGAGAATTTGAAAGAGATGACATTGAAAGTATTTTGTACTGGATAGCAGTGAGCTGTCATTGTTACTATTAGATAGTTAATACTCAGGATTAAATTCAGTCTAGTGGACTGCTGCTTTAGATCACACAGAGTCTTTAAGACCACCTCTACACACTGACACAGTAGGGACATTGTCCTATTTGGGACATTGTAGGAGGCATTCCCCAATTGGGAAAAGTTAGGTTCCAGCAGGATAGCCAAAGGAGGGGGGAAGTAGGAAGGAAAGCATCCTTATTGTGATGTTATATTAAGTCTTTAAATGAGTCCTTTTCTCACATAATGGTATTTATAGAGCTTAACAGTTTCCCACTGAAGGGTTCTCCCTCCCTCTCAACTAGAATTTATATCTGTTTTTATGTACATTGACTTCACAAAAAGCTTGGCAAGAGATCCAATTAAGCCAGATCATCTCTAAACTGTTTAAAAATGAAGCTGAAAGTAAGATAAAGAAAGACAAAACAAAACTGACCATATCCATCAACAATTCTATAACAAACTTTCTTCATCAGTGACAGGGGACTTTATTTTGGATTCTAAAATCAGAGTTCCTGATACATGACATGAGGAAATGAAAATGACACTTAGTAAGATAGAGATGGGAAGTACAGCTGAATCAGGCTAAATATACACTGAAGAGATTTGTGCTAGAGATGACACAGTTTTAGGGATGTTGAGGCATTGGTATTTAAGATACATAAAAGCAAAGAATATAATCAAGGCTTGGAAAAAACAGATGCTATCATTGCAAAAAAAAAAATGAGAGGATATCGGCCGCTATCAACTTGCTTTGTCAACATTACAAAACTTTTATAAGAATAACCTACACACGCATCAAATGTATCTTTGATTTTAAAAAAGAAGAAAATGAGAAGATAGTAGACAAATTTTCACAAGTGTTATTCTGTAGCACATCACATCTTTATAGTCATAAAACTGTCTGAAACATACAGAAAATACAAAATCCCACTTAATTGTTTGTCAACTTTTATTTTTAAAGTCTTTGATTTGGTTGAGCAAAACTCAGCCTTGAAGGTTTTCCTCTAACTAGGTGTCATCTGTTCAAATAAAATATTAATATCATATTAGATTCCTTGATAGAAGTAACAATAGAAATAAATTTATTTATAAATTTATTTATTTAGATTTAGATTTATTGATATCAAATGAAGCGTAAAACAGGGAGATGTAGGCTTACCAAAAGTTTTTTTACCACTGTCATGGAAGAGATCCAAAACAGAATCCAAATAAAAGAGAGATTCCTTGTAGATAATGAAATATTACAGATTCTCTGGTTGGTAAATGACATTGTGTTGATTGAATCAAGTCTGGGAACACAGCAGAGGCTTTTAAATGAGATTAATAGCCACTCCAAAGGATTCGGCCTAACAATCTACACAGAAAAAAAGTGGATGCTTATTGTTCAAAATATATTATGCAGTTATAAAGAAACTGATTGAGCCAGGTTATAAGTATATATGTCATGAATAGACACCTCTGATGAATAAACCCAAACTTCTTCTTGAAACATAGGAAGACCTAACTGATGACTCCTTGCTGTTGATTTAGAGTTAGGGGCAGAGTCACACAAGATGAGATGGGATGGATTGATCATGATCCATATCCCTGCAGGAATTACCTTTATGAAACAACATCTTTTTTTTTTACACCAGTATCTTTTTCTGCTGAGGCAATATGTCTGAAAATAACAGCATACACAATCTCTTGTAAAATGAAATTGCGTGTCACCCAAAAGACAATGCAGAATTCATGGGAGGCATAAATAGGTTGTAGCATTTAATCAATGGTTACTTATGAACAAGAAACAGTAAAAAAAAAAAAGATGCCACTAAATAAATGTGTGATCAATATAGGATGTAGACTGGTTGCGTAACTAGAGTGAAAAATAGCAGATGAGCAGTCTATAAGCTGCATTGGTACCCAAATAATGTTAAGAGACCTAGAAGGAGGACTCCTTGTTGGTGATTTATAGGACAGTGGCAGAGTCACATGATGAGATGGAATGGATTGGTTAAGATCCATATCCCTGGAGGGATTACACTTATGAACAAGCTCATTGATCTATTAGTATCTTGTAGAAGTTTATTGATGTATTAAGTGTTTTATAAGAGTTAGATTTAATGGGAAATATTTCAAAACAATAAGCAGAGAAGTCAAGAAAGGGCATATATTTTCATATATCCAGTATGCATATCGCTATTGCCTTCTTAGCATTGCCATTCCAGCACTAGTGAGTCCCATTAAAATGTAGTTGTTATCATATAAATTACAGTGTAATAATGTAAAGGAGTATTATGGCAACATAAAATGGCAAAAATGAAGACTACAAAGAACTACAGAAGGCCCTATGCAAGCAATACAAAGTGAAATAAAAACAATGTTTAAAATGTCATAAGCACTTACCACAACAATCTAAAAAAACTAACTAAGACAATACAACTTTGCATGAACACATGAGCAGCTTCAAAAAAAGGAAGCTTCACAAGGCAAATGAATTGTTATTGTTCTATACTTCAGTGGATCTTTGATCTCATCGCAAAGCAGACATCTCTTCCACCAGCACAGATCACAACCCATCCAAAACCTCCCATTCTCTTTGATTCTTTTCTAGGTATTCTCATAGACTGTCTCCAAAGAATATGCCCAGCATACTGGAGATCTTCCTCCAAATCTTCTTATACATCATGGGTAGCAATGCAGCATCTAGGCATTCTTTTTTTTCTTTCATCAAGTCTTTTTTCTTTCTTTCCTTTTTCATTCTTCAGGCTGTGTCCAGCCTACCCTTTTTCTGATCATGTATTCACATCTTTGTCTGATACCTCATCAAGGCATAGAGATGCTACTAGAGTCTAGAAGTCTATTCCAATAGAAGTATAAATACCAAAGAGTTCATCACCTACAGTCCACTTTACAGGGTGATGAATTATTTTACTATTGCAATTTATATGTTTTTATTTAATTAAGTGTATTATTCATTTTCTCAGTAAAAATAGAAATAGTTTGAATTTCAGTGTTTTGACTTATTCCATAATTGATTAATTTACTATAAAATTTATTATATTTCTTGAATGTGTTGTTCATAGCATCATTTTTTAAAGTAATATCCTAATGCAGAGGGGAGCTTAAGATCCAGAAGTGTACCACCTCCACATGCTTACACACACACACACAAACACCACCACCACCACCACCACCACCATTATCATCAGAGACAGAACTCTACGTAAGCAATAAATTTATCCATTGAGCATATGACACTGGACTTAGGGACTAAACAATCTTGCCTCATTTTACTGGGAAAAAAAACTAAGGCTGTTTTCTGAGATTTCCCTTTTTCTACCTCTTCCTTATCTCGTATCATCCAGATAGATGCCTTTTGCCCCTGTCTCCTTCATTCTTGTCTCACATGAAGAAATAGTCTTTCTTTCTACCAAAGTAAACCCCACTACATGTACAAGTAGTCTCATTCCATCTCTTCTTCTCTAGTGGACTGCCCCCTCAATCATTTCTACCTTCTCACTTATCTTTAATCTCTCTTTGTTTATGAACTACTTCCCTAATTTCTACAAACATGTTCATGTCTCCCCCACTATTAAAAGACACTTTATCTATCAAACCCTGCCAGCTATCATCCAATATCTCTTCTCTTGTTTGTGGTTAAACTTGAGAATATGTTCTATCACCAATATCTTCACTCCCATTCCTCTCACTCTCTTTAACTCTCTGTAATCTGATTTTTCTACCTTATCATTCAACTGAAACTTCTCTTTCCAAAGTTACCAATGATCTCTTAATTGTCGAATCTAATGATCTTTTTTTCCCCTAATCCTCATCTTCCTTGACCTCTCTGCAGCTTTTGTCTGTGTTGAATACCCTCTTCTCCTTGATGCTCTGTTATCTCTAGTTTTCTGTGACACTGCTCTATCCTCATTCTCCTCCTACCTATCCAACTACTCCTTCTTATTCTTCTTCACTGGATCTTCGTCCTCTATATGTGGGTATCTCCCAGAGTTCTGCCCTGAGCCCTCTTCTCTTCTCCCTCTAAACTATTTCACTTGGTGACCTCATCAGCTCCCATGTTTTCAATTATCTATGCACTAATGATTCTCAGATCTACTTATCCAGCCCTAACTTTTAGTCACACATCTCTAATTGCCTATTGGACATCTCAAATTGGATAACCCATAGACATCTTAAACTCAACATGTCCAAAACAGAATTCATTATCTCCCCTCCCCCCAAAAAAAGCTTCCCCTTTCCAAACTTCCCTACAGCTGTTGAGAGTACCATCATTCTCCTAGTCACCCAGGATCACAATCTAGGTGTCATCCTTGACCCTTCACTGTCTTAGCACAGTGCCTGATGCATAATAAGCTTTATATCAACATTTATTTCTTCCCTCTCTGTCACTCTCCATATCTAATTTGTTGCCATGGTCTGTCAATTTTATCTTCGTAACATCTTCTACATATGCTGCCTTCTCACCTCTGATGCTGACATACCACCCTGGCAAAGACTCTCATCATCTCATGCCTGGACCATGTTAATAGTTTCTTGATTGGTCTCTTGCCACATGTCTCTCCCCATTCCAATAAATATTCCACTCAGCTGTCAAATTAATCTTCCTGAAGTACAGATCTGACCATGTCTCCCCACCCCCAACCAAAAAATTCCAGTATCTCCCCATTACCTCCAGGATCAAATATAAAATCCTCTGTTGGGTGTTCAAAGACTTTCATATTGTGTTTCACCCTGCTTTTCCAGTCTTTTTATACTTTATGCTTCCCTATGTTTTCTGCAATCCTGTGACACTGGCCTCCTTTCTTTTCCTTATAGAAGACACTCCATTTCCAGATTGCACTTTTTCACTGGCTGTCTCCCATGACTAGAACACTACCCCTTCTCATCTCTGTCAATTAACCAAGCAACTTTAAAAACAATCTACTATGTGCCTAGCATTTTGCTAGGTTCTAGTGATACAAAACAAAAAAGAAACAAACTGCTTCTGGGAGCCAAGATGGCAGAATAAGAGGTGAGTCTCTCTTACTCTCCGCTATTAACCCCTGAAAGCCCAGAAAATATCACCCCAGGAAAAACCCTGCAACAGCTTAACCAGAAGAAAGAAGGGGTGCAGCAGTCCAGTAGCCCAGGTAGCTTGAGGAATTAACTGGAAAGGCCCCTCTTACCTTGGGGGAAGGGGAACAGTATAGAACGGGAGGCATCCCAGCAAGCTAGTGGAAGAGATCCTGAAGCCCAGGTGGTGGAGCAGGCAAACATCAACACCTAGACCTCCGAGTGCCTCATTGAGGGTAGGAGAACTGGTGGAAACCAGCTCAGAAAACTACCAGGTGCCTCAACATTCTACAACAACCGGCTCTCCCCATGCCTCAGCCAAACTAAGGGAAGAAGCTTTCCAAGGCGCCCCAGGTAGATAAACACCCTACAACATCCATCTGAAAGGAGCTGAAGAAAGCAAAAGGAAGGAAAGGCCTGAGTGAGCAGGAAATCTCCAGGAGCCACACTACCCAATCCTACCTCTAGAGTTCCAGTGTTGCTGATTCCAGCCGAATACCAGGTAAGCTGCCAGAATCCTACAGCCTCCAAACTGTCAACATCAGAGGCCCCAGCACACAAAGCCATCAAACATGCCCTAGGCTCCCAACACAAGAAACTTGGGTCAGTGCCCTCTGCTCCCCAGCAGGAGAGCCCAGTCTCTTTAAAGGCCAGGAAATAAGCAAACATCATGAGCAAAAAGAAATGTATGATAGATTCTTATTATGGGAAGAGTGAAGATCAAGGCAGAAATTCTGAAGAGGACATCATTGTCAACAAACCCACATCTGGAACCTCAAAAGGGAATATGAACTGGTTTGAAGCTCAAAAAGCCTTCTTAGAAGAGCTCAAGAAGGATTTTAAAAGTCAAATGAGAGAGGTAGAAGAAAAAATGGAAAAAGAAATGAGAGGTATGCAAGAGAGAGTCAATAGCTTGGAAAAAGAAGGACAAAAATTAACTGTAGAAAACAAGTCCTTAAAAAATACAATTGGCTAACTGGAAAAAAAAGTACACTGAAGAAAATGAGTCCCTAAAAAATACAATTGGCCAACTGGAAAAATAGTACACTAAAGAAAACAAGTACCTAAAAAATAAAATTGACCAAATGGGGAAGGAGGTACAAAACCTAATAGAAGAAAACAATGTGTTAAAAATTAGAATTGAGCAAATGGAAGCTAATGACTCTATGAGAGAGCAAGAATCAGTCAAACAATAACAAAAGAATGAAGAAATAGATGGAAATGTAAAATACCTCATTGGTAAAATAACTGACCTGCAAAATAGACCCGGGAGAGACAATCTAAAAATTATTGGTCTACTTGAAAATCACAATGAAAAAAAGAGCCTGGACAGTATCTTTCAGGAAATCATAAAGGAAAACTGTCCTGAGGTCCTAGAACCAGAGGGTAAAATAGCCATAGAAAGAATCCACCAATCACCTCTTGAAAGAGATCCCAAATTGAAAACACCAAGGAATATAGTAGCCAAATTCCAAAATTACCAGGTCAAAGAGAAAACACTGCAAGCAGCCAGAAAGAAACAATTTAAATATCATAGAACCACAGTCAGGATTACACAGGACCTTGCAGCTTCTACATTAAAAGGCCATAGGGCATGGAATATGATACTCTGTTAGGCAAAGGAGCTTGGATTACAACCAAGGATCAACTACCCAGCAAAAATGAGCATGATCTTTCAGGGGAGGAGATGGATATTCAACGAAATGGGGGACTTCCATCCTTCCTGATAAAAAGACCAGAACTCAACAGAAAATTTGATCTTCAAATACAAGACTCAAGAGAAACACAAAAAAGTAAATGGGACAGAAAGATACAATATGTTGGTAATAAGAGCACTTACAAGGGAAGATGACACTTGTAACTCTTGAGAACTGTATTGTGATTACACCATGTTAAAGGGGTATACAAAAAGGGAGTGGGTATAAATTGACTTTGATGTAATGATGAAAAAAATACAATCAAGTGGGTTAAATGTATCCAAGTAAGTGAATTAATCTGATCTAACTAAGAAAATGTACTGAGAGAAAAGGAAAGGAGGAGGCAGACAAGGGTAAATTATGGTAAATCACAGGAAAAGGCCCAAAATCCTATTACAGCAGAGGGAAAGAAGGGAGGGAGATGAGCACGGCTTGAACCTTACTCTCATCAGATTTGGTTCAAGAAGGGAATAACATAGTCAGTTAGGCATAGAAATCTAACAAGCCCTATAGGCAGTAGGAGGGAAAAAAGAAAAGAAAAGGGAGGGGGTTAATGGAAGGGAGGTGGGACTGAGGGAGGCGGTGGTCAAAAGCAAAACATTAATGAGGAAGGAAAAGGAGAAACAAGAGAAAGAAAAGCATACATGGGGTGGGGGGGATGGAGAGAAAGACACAAATAGTAATGATAATTGTGAATGTGATATATGAATGTATTGGAATACTATTGTGCTATAAGAAATGATGAACAGGCAGACTTCAGATAAACCTGGAAGACTTGTATGGTTTGATGCTGAGTGAAGTGAGCAGAATCAGGAGAATGTTGTACACAGTAACAGCCACATTGAGTGATGACTGACTTTGATAGAATTAACCCCTCTCAGTAATACAAAGATCTAAGACATCTCCAAAAGCCTCGTGATGGAAAATGCTATCCACATCCAAAGAAAGAACTATGGAGTTTGAATGCAGATCAAAGCATACTATTTGCTATTTTTTCCTTCTGTTGTGTTTTGTTTCCTGTTTCTGGCAGTTCCTCCCATAAGTTCTAATTCTTACTTACAACATCACTAATGTGAAAATAAGTTTAACAGGAATGTATATGTATAGCCCATATTAGATTGCATGCCATCTTGGGGAGGGAGGTAGGGAGGGAGGGGGAGAAAAATTTAAAACTCAAAAGCTTATGGAAGTAATTGTTAATAAATTAAAATAAATTAATAAAAAATTAAAAAGAAAAAGAAAAACAAGCCATGCCCTCAAGTAGCTAGCATTTTATCTGGAGAGAAAACAAGTGTCTATGTAAGTCTGCACAAAATAAATTCAGAATAATTTTTGGAAGATACTAGAAGTTGTAGAATAGGCAAAGGCCTTCTGTAGAAGGTGATATTTGAATTCATTTAATTTTTTGAAAGAAAAGGAGATTCAAAGTGGTGGAAGTGAAGAGGGAATGTATTTCAGATACAGAAGACAGCCTGTGCAAGATACAGTTATTTCTTCAAATTATTTTTTTTCAATTAATAAGCATTCATTTTCTCTCCCTCCCATAGCTCCTCTTTCCACCATTGGAGAAACGGAAAATATACCTTGTAACAGACATTCATAGACAAAGAAAGCAAATTCCTACATTGGCTAGCTATGAAATTTTGCTTCATTCTACATATATTTCATCACCCTAATTCATACAAGTTTTTCCCAGGGTTGATAGGAGCAATAGTTTAATCCAGGGGTGGGGAACCTGTGACCTTGGAGGCCACAAGTGGCCCTCTAGGTCCTTGAGTGTGGCCCTTTTCCTTTTATTAAGGGGATTTGTTCTGTGAAGTTTGGATTCAGTCAAAGGGCCACAATTAAGGACCCAGAGGGCCACATGTGGCTAGGGCACAGGTTCCCCACCCCTGGTCTAATCTTTGCCACATGCAAGTTGTCTTAGCTTTTCCTAAAAATGTATTGGACACTTGGTAGACTCAGATCACTGAAGGTTCAAGTTATTGATATCATGTCCTTATAGCCTGAAGGGAAAATAGCCTCAACATGCTCCAGATATCCTATTTAATGCTAAGCTGTTGGAAAAACAATGGGCAAATCAGCCAAGAAATTTTGATCAACTGAATCTACTCAAGGTATCCTCTTTATTCCTGTTAAATACCTTTCTGCCATGGCTACTTAAATTTATTTTTATTGAATGATCTCTAAGTGTCTTCTTTTGTTCAATATTGAAAATGAACTAAGTTCAGTGTTGTAGTTGTGCCTGAGTCAGGCACAACTTTAACATTACTGTTCTCTAAAACTATACCTTTCATCATTTCTTGGAAAATAATAATATTCTATTACATTCATATACCATCATTTGTTCAGACATTGTGCAAATGATGGGCACCCACTTAGAATCCAGCTCTTTGACACCACAAAAAGAATGATTATCAATACTTTTGTACATATAAGTCTCTTCTTTCTTTGGGCCATAGGTTTTTACTTCAATCATTGGGTTAAAGAGTTCACAATTTAGTAATTTGAGTGGCAGGGTTCCAAGCCAGAAAGGCTGAACTGATTCATAGCTCTGATTCATTAGATAATTAGTTGACCAATAGCACACAAATATACTTTTATTCCCACAGCCCTTACAACATTATCATTTTTCTTTTTTTGTCAGCTTTGCCAATCTACTGGGTGTGAGATTGCTTTCAATAGCATTTATCTAATTATTACTGATTTGAAACATTTTTTCATATGGCTATTGATAAACTTGAATTTCTTCCCTTGATAAATATCTTTTTTTATATCTTTTGGCCATTTTTCAATTGGTAAATGGCTTTCATTCTCATAAATTTGAATGAGTTAAGAGAATTGTTATTTAATACAGTCCCACTCATCCCTGTTTTACAAATGAGGAAATTGACAATTCTGAGGCACAAAATTCAGAATCATAACAATGTAATACAATATTATGTGCAGTATATGTGTTAGGAATACAAGGAGATATAAAGTTTAGATAAGGCATAACACTTAACATTAAGGAGCTCACAATTTAACAAGGAATGAGGATTTAACAAAAACAACTATAATATACCACATTACATGATAAATAACACCATAGAGCTATAAAATAAAGTGCTTTGTGAGGTCAGAGGGGGAAGTCCTAACTGATGGGAAGAATAATAGATTTTCTGTAGGAAATCAATTGGGTTATATATTTTTTAATTTTTTATTAATTAATTTTTAGTTTTTAACATTCATTTCCATAAGTTTTTGAGTTTTAAATTTTCTCTTCCTTTCTCACCTCCCCTCTCTTCAAAACAGTGTGCAATCTGATATAGGCTCTACATACACATTACTATTAAACATATTTTCACATTAGTCATGTTGTAAAGAAGAATTAGAACCAATAGGATGAACCACAAGAAAGAAGAAAGAAAACAAAACAGAAGGAAAAAAGAGTGAATAGAATGCTTTGATCTGCATTCAAACTCCATAGTTTTTTCTCTGGATGTGGATAGCATTTTCCATCATAAGACCTTTAGAGATGTCTTAGATTTTGCATTGCTGAGAAGAGCTAAATTTATCAAAGTTAGTTATCATACAGGCTGTTACTATGTACAACATTCTCCTGGTTCTGCTCATTTCACTCAGCATCAGTCCATACAAGTTTTTCCATGTTTTTCTGAAGTCCGCCTGTTCATCATTTCTTATAGCACAATAGTATTCCATTACATTCATATACCACAGCTTGTTCATCCATTCCCCAATTGACAGGCATGCCCTCAATTTCCAATTCTTTGACACCACAGTAAGAGCTGCTATAAATATTTTTGTACATGTGGGTCTTTTTCCCTCTTTTAAAAAATCTCTTTGGGATACAGACCTAGTAGTGTTATTGCTGAGTCAAATGTTAGGCCCGATTTTACAGCCCTTTAGACACGGCTCCAAATTGCTCTCCAAGGGGCAGCTAGGTGGTGCAGTGGATAGAGCACCAGCCCTGAAGTCAGGAGGACCTGAGTTCAAATCCGGTCTCAGACCAAATACTTGACACTTAGTAACTGTGTGACCCTGGGCGAGTCATTTAACCCCAATTGCCTGAAAACAAACAAAAAAACAAAAAAAAAAACCAAATTGCTCTCCGAAATGGTTGAATCAGTTTCACAACTCCACCAACAATGTATTAATATTCCAATTTTCCCATATCTTCTCCAACATTTATCATTGTCCTATTTTGTCATGTTACCCAACCTGATAGGTGTGATGTGGTATCTCAGAATTGTTTTGATTTGCATTTCTCTAATCAATAATGATTTAGAACATTTTTTCATGTGACTAGAGATAGCTTTAATTTCTTCATCTCAAAACTGCCTGTTCATATCCTTTGACCATTTATCAATTGGGAAATGACTTCTATTCTTATAAATTTGACTTAGTTCTCTATATATTTTAGAAATGAGGCCCTTATCAGAAACATTGGTTATAAAAATTCTTTTCCAGCTTTCTGCTTCCCTCCTAATTTTTGTTGAACTGGCTTTGTTTGTGCAAAATCTTTTCAGTTTAATGTAATCAAAATTATCCATTTTGCATTTCATAATGTTCTCTATCTCCTGTTCGGTCATAAATTCTTCTGTTCTTCACAAATCTGACAGGTAGACTATTCCTTGTTCTCCCAATTTGCTTATAGTATCAGCTTTTATATTTAAATTGAGTGCCCATTTTGACTTTATTTTGGTATAGGGTGCGATATTTTGGTCTATGCCTAGTTTCTTCCATACTCTTTTCCGGTTTTCCCAGCAGTTTTTTGTCAAATAGTGAGTTCTTATCCTAGAAGCCTGGGTCTTTGCGTTTATCAAACAGTAGTTTACAATAGTAATTGTTGCTGTGTTTTGTGTACCTAACCTGTTCCACTGATCTGCCACTCTATTTCTTATCCAGTAACAAGTAATTTTGGTGATTGTTGCTTTTTAATACAATTTAAGATCTGGTATGGCTAGGCCACCTTCCCCTGAATTTCTTTTCATTAGTTCCCTTGATATTCTGGACCTTGTGTTCTTCCAGATGAATCTTATTATTCTTTTTTCTAGCTCTATGAAATAATTTTTGGTAGTTTGATTGGTATGGCACTGAATAAGTAGATTAACTTAGGTATAATTGTCATTTTTATTGTATTAGCTCAGCCTACCCATAAATAACTGATATTCTTCCAATTATTTAGACCTGACTTTATTTGTGTGAAAAGCGTTTTGTAATTGTGTTCATATAGTTCCAGAGTTTGTTTCAGCACGTAGATTCCCAAATATTTTATAATGTCTACAGTAACTTTAAATGGAATTTCTCTTTCTATCTCTTGCTGTTGGGTTTTGTTGGTAATTAATATATGGAAATGCCAATGATTTATGTAGGTTTATTTTATATCCTGCAACTTTGCTAAAGTTGTTTATTATTTCAAGTACTTTTTTTATTTGATTCTCTAGGATTCTCTAAGTATATCGTCATATCATCTGCAAAGAGTGATAACTTTGTTTCTTCTTTGCTTATTCTAATACCTTCAATTTCTTTTTTCTTCTCATTGCTAAAGTTAATGTTTCTAGTACCATATTGAACAACAGTGGTGATAACGGACATCCTTGTTTCATCCCTGATTTTATTGGAAACACTTCTAGCTTATCGTTATTACATATAATGTTTGCTGAAGGTTTTAGGTAGATGCAACTTATCATTTTAAGGAAGACTCCACTTACACCTATGCTTTCTAGTGCTTTTAATAGGAATGGGTGTTGTATTTTGTCAAAAGCTTTTTCTGCATCTATTGAGATTATCATATAGTTTCTGTTAGTTTTGTTGTTGATATGATCAATTTTGCTGATAGTTTTCCTAATATTGAACAGCCCTGAATTCCTGGTATAAATTCTGCCTGGTCATAGTATATTATTCTCGTGATAAGTTGCTGTAATCTTTTTGCTAATATTTTATTTAAAATTTTTGCATTTATATTAATTAGGGAAATTTGTCTATAATTTTCTTCCTATTTTGATTCTTTATGGTTTAGGTATCAACACCATGTTTGTATCACAAAAAGAATTTGGTAAGACTCTTTCTTTGCCTATCTTCCCAAATAGCCCATACAGTATTGGAATTAATTGTTCTTTAAATATTTGATAGAATTTGCTTGTAAATCCAACTGGCCCTGGAGATTTTTTCCTAGGAAGTTCACTGATGGCTTGTTCAATTCAATTGGTCTTTAAAATAAGAGTAGTAAAAACAAAAATAAAAAAATAAAATAAGAGAAGTAATTCAACTGGTGACATGTTTGAAAGACATCTCAGTCATAGGACATAGCATAAGCAAAGATAAAGAGACAGAAAATCATGGGCTACATTCAGGCAACCCAGAGTAGTCCAGTTTGATTGTAGGATAGAAAAAATGGAAGAGAATAATGTGAGAAAATAATAAAAAGTTGGAGTGATGTCAGATTGTGGATGCCCTTGAATTCCAGTCAGGGAAGGTCAACCTTTATTTAATAGACAAAAAGGAACTACTGAATTTTAACCTTTTAGAGAATAATGAATTGATCAGTTCTGTATCCAAGAAAAACGATGGGTCATAGTGGGGAGAAATTGGAGTTTGGAAGTTTCGATAGGAAGTAATTCCTAGAGTCAAGTGAGTTATAATGAAGGACTGTCATAGGGTGGCCACAGTGGGAGAGGTGTAACAAATATTCCAGAAGTGGAATTCACAGAAGTTGGCAACTGATTGAAAATGAGAAGTGAAGGGGGGAGGGGAGTGTTAAATATAACCCCAGTGTTTCCACCATAGGAGACCAGGTTAATAGTGGCATCATGGACGGAGACAGTGAAGCTGGAAAGAAGAGCAGATTTAAAGGGACTGATAATGAGCCAGGTTTTCTATGTGTCAGTTGAAAGTGCCAGTAAGTTACAGAATGGAAGATATCCTATAGCCAGTTGGAGATCCTGGTCTGGAGCTCAGAAAACAGGACAGTATTGGAGCTAGAGATCCTGGGGCTTCACCTACCTAGAGGAAGTAATAGAAGTTGTGGGAGTGACTGAGATTGTCAGTGGACAGAGAGAGAGAAGATTCTGCCATGTTCACTGGACTTACTAAGGCATGACAATGGACTCATGCATTGTAAAAAGTTTTTCAACAAGAGTTTGGAAGCAAAAAGTGTTTTCCATTGACTTCTGTTAATTAAAAAATTCGGTCAACCTGAAACCAATATCTAGAAAGCAACCCATTCCAGCTCTAGTGCAGATTTACTGTGTCAGGAGCTAAATAATAAAAAAAAAGGTAACCACCTGTGTGCCACCTGCATTGTCATTGTGTGCCACTCTAGAAGCTTGATGCTTTAATGAGATTTTATTGCTGCTTAGCACCTACATTTTCTTCCTCGGGGCTACAGTACATACTTCAGGTTTTCAGATTTTGCCAGGCACAAAACAATTGCATTTTGCAGTTCTCCAGCTCACTACAGTCACACACACATACACAAATAAGATAAAAAAAATCCACTCTGTCTGTAGGTTCATTTTCAAAAGAAGAAGAAAAAAAGGAAGAAAAGCCAGTACAAAAGTATGGAGTTGAATGATACCGAATTGCAAAAGCACTTGAATCTGATGAAAAAGGAAGAAAGATACCTATCTTCAAGCAACAAAGATTTCTCAGGTGGCATTTAACTTTCATAAAGGACTCAGGTGAGGCACCACTCTGAGCTTTCCTTTGAGAGCTGGATTCTTGAGGAAACAAGCTTGGTATTTCACATGCTGCCTTGGAACATCAATAAACCTGGTGGGATTGGGGAATTCCATAGACCTCAGTAAGATATGTTTCAGGGCTAGAATTAATTCAACAAATGCTTACTGTGCACCTACTACATGCATGGCACTCTTCAAGGCACTAGAAGAATCCCTGATTTATAATATAGTCCATGTACTCTAGAATCTTGTGAAGGATCTTGAATGCTGTGCATTCCAAATGAATAGGAATAATAACATGTAAGCCAGATAAATATAGAACTAATGCAATGTATTAGAAAGAGCACTTATTTGGAAGTCAGAAAGAGGAATGAGGTTCAAGACCTGGTTCTGATCCTAGTAGTACAACCTTTTTGAGCTTTTGTTTTTTCATCAGTGAAGTTACATCATTATAGAGTGGAAAGTGTGCCACATTTAGTCAGAATCTGAGTTAAAATCTTGGTTCAGCTATGTATTACATTGTAACTTCAGGCAAGTCAATTATCATTTCAGACCCTCAGTTTCCTCATCTGTAAAATGGTATCACTGAGATTCTTTTCAGCTCTAAATCTATGATGTTGTGAAGAAGAAACAGTAATATTTTCACCACCTATCTCCCGTGATTTTGGTGAATACCTATGCTTTAAATAGTATGACTCCTAAGAAACGAGTCTGAAGGATTTTCAGGAGGCACTTAGGCAGTAATTGACTTACCCATGATGATACAGCTAATAAGTGTCAGAGGCAGGATGTAAACCCAGGTCATTCTGCCCCCAAACCCAACATATTGTCCATTACACAATCTTTATAAAAAGTGGGATAGTGCTTCACAAACTTTAAAGTGCCAGACAAACAAGACCTATGATTACTACAAGGCAGAATATAGCCAGTTCTACAAATACAGAGAGGGTTCATACAGAAACCAAAGAAGCATTATACAGAATACCTATTCTGGGCTTCCAATGTTTATCTGCTAGACAAGTGGCCTGAATTTCATGTTTGCTGACTATGCAAAAGGAGTATAGCAAGATAACTGGATCCTGTGACTTTTCTCTATATTGTACTTGCCACCTACAGCTTCTCTGAGAAGGTCTCATTAAGGATGAAAGCCAATGGAAAATTCCCAAGACAGGCTTCTCAGGAGTCCACTAGTGAGTTCACCATATGGCAAGAAGATTGGCTTATGTGAACTATAGAAAGTGAGCATGTATCCAACAGCATAAATGCATTGCACTGCTTAATGCTTATAGGTAAGAACACCGCAAGAAATGGTGATGACTTCCCTTGATTCAGTTCTTTCTTTTCACTCTCAAAATCCACCAGGATTTACCTACCTATCTACTACTTACTAAACCCACTAAGTCTTTAGTTTGCATACCACGAATATGATTCTTTGAATACAGAGGGTAAGACATCAAAAATGTCAATACTAGTTAATAGGTAAACAATGGATTTACATAGGATGTATGTGGTGAGGTGGGAAGGGACAGGTGAATGTGACTTCCATCTAAAGGAAATTTCAATTTTAAAAAATGAAGCTTTTTATTTTTAAAAATAAGTAATTAATTTGACATGCATATATCATTTGTCCCTCATGCTGCGCATCCACTGAACAGTAAATGAATAATAAAACCTTTATCACAAATATGCATAGATTATCAAAACAAATTCCCACATAAATCATGCCTGAAAATGTATGTCTCTCTATGCAAAGTTCATTACCTCTCTGGTCGGAGATGAGTGTGTGTATCTTCAATCATCTGCACTTGGATTTATCACTTCATTGATCAAAATTCTGACATCTTCCAAAGATGTCATTTCTCTACATTATTGTTGTGATAGTGTAAGCTGTTCTCCCAGTTCTACTCACTTCTCTCTGCATCAGTTCATAGAGGTCTTCCCAGTTTCCTCTGAAACTCTATTTCATCATTTATTATGGCACAATAATATTTTATTACATTTATATATCATAATTTACTCAATCACAATAACAGGACAACCCCTTAGTTTCCTGTTTTGAACTAGTATGAAAAGAGTTACTAGAAATATTCGTGTACATATAGGTCTTCTTTTTTTCTTTTTCTTTGAAAAAATACAACTTTAACTCTTTCCTAAACCAAGGTACTTCTTATACGTCAAAATTACACGAGATTCCATGACATACAACCAAAGAAATAACTTTTGTCTTGTTTTTTTTTTTTTCTGTGTGCAGTTGTTCCTTCTGTTTGTTATTGTTGTTGTTGAGGCCTCTCAGTTGTGTCTGACTCTTAGTGATCCCATTTGAAGTTTTCTTGGCTAAGATACTGGAGTGGTTTGCCATTTACTTCTCCAGCTCATTTCATAGATGAGGGACTGAGGAAAACAAGATTAAGTGATTTGCCCAGGGTCACACAGTTAGGCATTCTCCAAGTCAGGAATGTGCTCTGTCCTCATCTCTCTCTGTATCGGAGCCCCTGGTTTACTTCAAGACTCAACTCAAGAGCTACATTCTGCTTGAGGGCTTTCTTAGTCCCCTTTTCCCCAGCCATTGGTGCCTTTCTCCCCAAGATTATTACCTTGTATTAGTTTAGTATTTTTTTTGTATAACTATACACATGCATATAAGTATATACATGCATATAGCTATATATAAATGGGTGTATACAGACACATATTTCCTCTACACTTTATAAATTTATGTAACTATATATATATGTGTGTGTATATATATATATATATATATAAAAGCTCTCTGTATGTGTGTGTTGTTTCTTCACTAAGCTACTTAAAGGAAAGGGCTGTTTTTGTTTTACACACCCCAGTACCTAGCACAATGCCCTGCATATAGTAGGTGCTTAATAAATGTATACTACTTGCATGTATGCATCAATCAATTGATCAATAAGTATCTATTACTGCTACTAATAATAATAATAACTAGCATTTATATAGTGCTCTAAGGTTTACAAAAATGCTTCACACATATCCCATTTGATCCTCACAACCTTTTAAGATAGGTGTTATTATTATCCTCATTTTATAGAAAAGGAAACTGAGGCAGGTAGAAGTTAAGGTACTTGCCCAGGGTCACACACTGAATTTGAATTCAGATTTTTTTTTTATATTCAAGTCTGGTGTACTACCATTGCAACTACCTAGCTGGCTCTCTTATTAAGTGCCTTCTATGTGCTGGGTATTGGGCTAAGCACTGGGGATACAAAGAAAGCAAACAAAATAAGCCCAGGAAAGTCAATGTGGTACAGTTTAAAGAGTGTTAGATTTGGAATAGGAGACCCTGAATTCAAATTCAGACTCTTCTCTGCACTATCTGTGTGACCTTCCAGAGGTTCCCAAACTTATTTGGCCTATCGTGCCATTTAAAAAAACAAACTACTCAGTGTTCCCCCCTTGAAAATCTACTTTCTTTAACCTTTTAATGTTTTTTTTAAAATTTGTGTCACCTAAGGCTACTACCACCTCCCCCCCATCATTCCAGTGCTCCCCAGGGTACAGTAATAGCCTACTTCAGGAACTTCTGTAGGCCAATCAATCACTTTATATCTCTGGGTTTCAATTTCCTTATTGGCAAAATGAGAGGGTTGAACTATATGGCATCTATGTCTTTTACCAGCTCAAAAACCAAGATTTTATCACTCCATGATCAATATATAAAAGCTTGTTGATTGTATGGATATGTAGAACCATCATTTAGGGCCTGCCCATGGAAGCTTGGCCACTGAGTCAGTGAAACTAGGGACTTTCTTGAGGCAGAGGCAGCAAGGTGGCACAGTGGATGGAGTACCAGATCTGGATTCAAAAAGACCCGAGTTCAAATCTGGCCTCAGACACTTGATAGCTGTGTGATCCTAGGCAAGTCACTTAAACTCATGTCTGCCTCAATTTCCTCAATTGTGAAATGGGGATAATAATATCATGTACTCCTGGGGTTATTGTGAAGATCAAATACGATGGTATTTGTAAAGAACTTAGCACATTGCAGGAGCTTAATAAATGCTTGTTTCCTTCCTTTGGTCTTGCTGGTGGCAAACTTCTCCCTAGCATTTTCTTGTGGCCTTGTACTTGAACTGGGGGCAGATAAGTCAGAATGTCACTCACCTGGATCTTGGAAACAGAGGATAATCATGGGGCTATTGCAAGCAAATAACCATGAGAAGCACCACAAGCAAGTATTAAGATAGAGGAATGCCAAGCTGCCAGTTAATACAACCCAAGGGGCTGTGATGATTCCTCAAGAGCAATGGAGAATGATCTGAGGGGGTGAACTGTAAGATGAGCAGAACCTGCACAACTGACAAAGATGGTGGGTGGGAAAGAAAGATGTCAGCAAAATCTTCCACTCCCACCTTCTCTGCTCCAGGGAGAAGCAAATTGCCTTGGGGTGAGTTAATCCCTTTACTGTGTCTGTTCCATTGGCCCATCTGGGCTGTTTGAAAAGGGCAGCTGGGTATTTGAGAGCAGTAACCTTTCCCTGCAATGTTTACTTTTATGCCGAAGCTTATGTGGCCACCAGGCCTCCTAAGCTGTATGTTGTATTTGATTTAATTCTCAAAAATAGAGAGCAAAAGAATACTTTAGAGGTTTATCTCATTTCTGGAGAGAGAGAGAGAGAGAGAGAGAGAGAGAGAGAGAGAGAGAGAGAGAAAGAGAGAGAGAGGAAAAGAAAGAGAGAGAGAGAAAGAGAGAGTGAGAGAGAGTGAGAGAGATCTTGCCTAGCTTAGCTAGGCCGGGTAGGAAAACCTGTGTTAGGTTTTTATAAACAAACCAAAGGAATGTGAGAAAAAAACATACCTGGAGGTCCTCATTCCTTCATGTATACCAGCCTGTACAACTCTAGGCTAGGAGCAAGCAAGGTGAGGGGTTATTTTCCTTTCCCTGAAAAGCAGATTATATTGTATTTGAAAGGAAAGCCATGACACCCCATCCCCACCCCCAGAAGTAGAATGGGTTGCAAGGAAAGCTCCGTCTACATGAAGGAAGGAGGAGTCAATTCCTGGGGCATGGACAGTCAAGGTCAGAAGCTCAGGAGTAATGTACGATGGAGTCCACCTTGTTTAACAGCTTCACCTAGTGGTCATATTAACAGAATGTAAATACATTAATGATATATAATAGATGATATAGAAACAGGACTATCTATCCACATGTATATTTTGTTCTAGACCAGTAACTCTAGTCATGTAGGAAACAGCAAGTATTGAAATTCCCTGATGCAGATCAGCAACTTAGAGGTTTTAAGATCTGCCAGATGCCCTCATAAGTTAAATGATTTACGTATGTTCACATAGCTAATATGTGTCAAAGGCAGGCCTTGAGTCCAAGCCTTTTTGATCCCAAGGCAAGCTTTCTGTCTTTTCTGTCATGTTTTCTCTCTTAAGAATAGATACGTGCTTAATGTAAACCCCACATTTCTCCGTGTATGGCAGTGTCATCTATCTTTTGCTGTGGACACGTAAGGCTCCAGGAACAAGGCCGTGTAAATGACCTTACACAATGCTTAGCTCAGTAGGAAAGAAACATGCATTTATTAAACACCTTCTGTGTGCCAGGCACTATGTTAATTGCTTTATAAATACCTCCTTTGATCCTGGCAACAACCCTTGGAGGCAGGTGTTATTTATTATCCCTATTTTATAATTGAGGAAACTGAAGCAAACAGAGTTTAAGTAACTTGTTCAGGGTCATATAGGATCATTTATGTAGGTTATCTTTATCTTCTCTCAACTCTTCTAGCCAATCTCTGCAGACCACATTTATACTGTCTCAGTCTCATTGTCACCTAAGCTTTGCTTTCCTAACATAATCAAGAGCCCTTAGAGCTTTTATTCAGCCATGTATCCCCCATAGCACTTAGCACAGGGACAGGCACACTTCCGGTGCTCAAAAAATGTTTTAGATGCCTGGTGAATCATTCTGATGATAATTCCCATCAGATTCTACACCTCTGTTTTCCTTTTAAAATTTCCATCTTCTTTTCTCCAGGTCCCTTCCCCAAGCTTCTTTCAATTGGCAGAAAATGAAAAAACAAACAAATAAAAACAAAATTACCATTTGGATATTTCCAGGCAGAGGACATTTGCATCATATTTCAGTCTTTAATGGATAGGCCTCCCTATCAGGAGAATGCATCTCAGCAGATGAAAGAGGAATCAAAAGGAGTACCATATAGGCACACTATGCACGGAATGTGCTCCTGTTGATGGATAGCACCAAGGATCCTACACAAAGGATAAAGATGCTTTGTAAGAACATAGGAGGACATTTCCCCCCTGTAATTAATTTGTCATATGTGCTCCAAAGTGCTAACCTGAAGGCAAATCTCCCTAACTAGGCCATGCCAGGGCATAGGAGTCAATGGCTCAGGTAAAGCCAGACCAAGAGATGCCATGTCTAGTTAAGTAGGGGAATCTGGAAGATTCCATAAATGTAGACAATCAATGAATATTAACTATAGTCTGGGAGAGGGACTGGGGGTGTCAAAATATTTCATATTGTAGTTATTAAATCTTGTCTCTCCTACCAGCTTCTAAGTCCCCTCAGGGTGTGGGCTGTGTCTTAGACAATTTGTATTTCCCTCAGTGCCTAGCACAGTGCCTTGCAAACAGGAGCTCCTTAATAGCTGAATTAATTAATTTTTAGCAAGCAAGCACCATAGATCTAAGCAGGAAACAGGGTTTAGAGTAGAGGAGGGATGTAGAAAAAGAAAGACAGCTGGGTACCACAGGGTCCATATAGATGTGCCGTATCTTAAATCTGGGAAGATTAGCAAAGACCATGGGGATTAACAGTGACAACAGCAGTACCTTTATTTATTTACCAAAAAAAATCATTTTATCCACCTACACAATAATCTGCCAAACATTAAACATAGAACAGTGGGTCAGTCACTGGTCCCAGGATATTTCTATCAGAACTCTAGCAAATATAAGTGGAGAAAAATAAGAAAAAAAATAGATGATATTCTAGAGTTTACGATTTTTCCTGAGTGAAATAATGAATAACACTCAAAGGGTATTGGAGAGGTACATGTTGGATATGACCAGGGCTGCAACATATCATGAATAAGGAATGATGAACCAAAATAAAGGTTATCATCCAAAAAATATATGATTGAAAAAGAAGATGGGATGGGCATGTACTAAGAAAGATGAATAGCTATCTTTCCTACTAGTGTTTTCATAAAGAGAAGGTGAAGAAGGCTCCCAGCTTGTTGGACAGACCTCCAAACTGTACCTACGAAGCTAGATGGTATGTGGTAGATAGAGTACCAAATTTGGAGTCAAAGATTTAATATGTTCTAATCCTACCTCAGACACTTACCAGCTATATGAGCCTGGGTAAGTCACTTAACTCCCCTGTGCCTCTGTTTCCTCATCTGTAAAATTAGGGGTTTGACTCAATGGTTTCTAAGATCCCATAAATAAGAGTCACACAAGATGGGCAGTCATGAATAGACTGCATTCCACATCACCGGAGAGGGCATCAGTAACTTACCCATGTTCACAAAGCTAATAAATATCAGAGAAGAGATCTGAACCCTGATCTTCCTTAATCTAAGTCCAGGACTCTACGCACTAAAACATCATACTGGCCCCTGAGGGAGGACTTAGTGATTAGGGCTACAATGTTTAATCCTAGGAAACAGGCTATTTGTTCTCTACCCTGCCTTATGTTCCATGGTAAGTATAAAGGTACAAAAATTTATCCAAGCTATTGTCAATTCCTTGTTGGTTCTAGCACAATAATATCTCTAACATCCATAGCCTCCTATTGCTGCCTCTATTAGCCAGTCAATCAAAAAGCATTTATTAAGCACCTAATCTGTTCCAAGTATTATCTAGTTAGTACAAAGGGAAAATATAAGACAAAAATAAGGCTTTCCACATGTTTACAAACAAATAAATAAGAAACATATACAAAATATACAAAGTAATAAGGAAAATTCATCTTCTTGAAGGAGTTAGTGCTGGAGTTAAACTCTGATAGTAGCTAATCTAAGAAGTACAGATGAGAAAGGAGGAAGTTTCAGTATTCAGGGGTGGGGGGAGGGAATCTATACAAAGGTAGAAAATAGAATGTACCACAAACAAGTTGGCCAGTTTGGCCTCAGTATAGATTGAGTGAAGAGGAGTAAGATATAATCAGACTGTAAAGGTAGGTTGAATTATGAAGGGTTTTAAATTCCAAATAGAGGAATTTTTTATTTTAATTTAAAGGCTTCTTGAGTAGAGGAATGAAACGGTCAGAATGTACTTTGAACGTACCAATTTGACACCTGTGTAAAGGATGAATTAGAGAGGAGAGAGACAAGATCCCAGGACACCAATTTGCAGGCTATTGTAATAGTCCAGGAGGTTAAGAAAGTCCAGGTATAATGAAAAATAGTACTGGATTGGTTGCCCGAGGACCCAGGTTCAAATACCAGCTCTGACACTTGCTACTTCTGTGACATCAGGCAAATAACTTCACCTCTTTTTTTGCTTTATTTTCCTTATCTGTAAAATGCAGAGGTTGGACTAGATAGTCTCTGAGGTCCATTCCAGCTCTAAGTCAAAGATACTATTTTAAGGGAGGAGTGGCCCTTAGCAGTTCACTTGTCTGGGGGCATAAGTCTATTTTACAGAAAAGCTTTTTCTGAGTTAACTCCATCTTGACAGTTCACTAATCTGGGGCATGGTTCTTTCAAATTTCTAACTTTCTGAAGTTGTCTGGCACAGAATTCTAAGATAGCAATGGTTCACTTTGAATGTGACAAGCTATAGAATACAGGAGCAAATGTAGAAAACAGTCAACCTCAATGATTTTTACATAAAAAGTGAAGAATTTGAGAAATTTTAGGTTAAATAAAGAAATGTAGATATTAGAACTGTTCTATGATATAGAACAAATGTTTTTTAACCTAATCATAGACAAAAGATATGAATTTATTTACCAACTATAAACTAAAGTAGTTTTTCCCCCTATAGAAAAGACCCTGAATCTGAACTCAGAAATATGAGAGGCCTAAAGACCAATTTCAGAACTCTTAAAAAAAGATCACTACTTTCTCTTGATCCTGTCACTCATGGTTGTTAAAAGTAATAAGTTCACATGACTAATATGGGAATATGTTTAACATGATTGTACATGTAAAGCCTATATCAGATTGCATGCCATCTTGGGGAGGGGAGAGGGAAGTGAGGGAGGAAAAAAATCGGAACTCAAAATCTCATAAAAGTGAATGTTGAAAACTATCTTTGCATGTAGTTGAAAAAAATAGAATTCTATTAAGTGGAGGGGAAAAGTAATAAGTTCAGGCCGAGCCAAGAGGGTGGAGTAAATAAAGGCAGGAGACTTGCCTTAGCTCTCCCCCAAGCTCCTTCAAATACATTTAAATAATGACTCTAAACAAATTCTAGAGTGATAGAACTAACAAAAAATGACGTAAAACAATTTTCCAGCCCAAAACAAACTAGAAGGTCGGCAGGAAACATCTGTTGCACCAGGATGAAAGAGGAGCACAGTCCAGCAGAGGTGGAGCCAGCACAGCCCCAGCCCCAGTAAGCCAGATGTAAGCCTTAAGGTGACTGTATTGGGGCAGCAGTGGCGGTTTCCAGACCTTTCAGCCTACAGATGCCAAAGACAGCTTAGAAGGTCAGCAGGAAAAGTTTGGCTCACCTGGGTCAGAGTGAAACGCAGTCTAGCACAGGTAGCCCTGGAAACAACAAACCAGGAATAATTCTTGGGAGCCACTGAGTCAGCAGCAGCAGTACCTGCTGCTGCTACTACTGCTACTGCTGTTTCTGGAGCTCACAGACCACAAATGGTAAAGGAGTCAAACAACTGGTCAGAAGAAGGTTGGAGAGGTCACTTTGCTAGCACTGAGGCAGGACTCTGTTTCTTTGCCCATACTTGGGTTCCAGTCGCAGTCCTGGGTGGCAGTCCCAGGATGAGGAAGAGCATGAGTACAAGAGAGCCACAGTGGAGCAGGGACCCTCCTCACAGTTCCAGGGCAGAAAAGAGTGCTTGTGGTCACTCACAGACCAGAGCACAGGCCAGGAGAGGAGTAAACACCTCTCCTTACATCAAAACACCTTGCAAGAACTGAAAACTTACAGGTCCCTAGAAGTATTTCTGAAAACAGCTGCACAAAACCCCTGAAGCTTGGGACAGTATGCCCTCTACCCTGGAAGCAGAGCCCTACTTTAATAAAGAGTTAAAAAGTCAAGTAATTGGCTGGGAAAATGAGCAAATAGCAGAAAAAACCCTCAGACTATAGAATCTTATTATGGTGACAAGGAAGATCAAAACACACACTCAGAAAAAGACAAAAAAGTCAAAGGTCCTACATTCAAAACCTCCAAGAAAAATATGTATTGGTCTCAGGCTATGGAAAAGATCAAAAAGTATTTTGAAAATCAAGTAAGAGACATGGAGGAAAAATTGGGAAGAGAAATGAGAATGATGCAAGAAAATCCTGAAAAATGAGTCAACAGCTTGGTAAAGGAGACACACACACAAAAAAATAATAATGAAGAAAATAACACCTTAGAAAACAGAGTAGGCCAAATGGTAAAAGTGGCACAAAAAGCCAATGAGGAGAAGAATGACTTAAAAAGCAGAACTGGACAAATGGAAAAAATAAAAACAAAAACAAAAACAAAAAAACAAATTCACTTTTAAAAATTCCTTTAAAAGTAGAATTTAGCAAATGGAAGCTAATGACTTTCTAAGAAATCAAGAAACAATAAAATAAAGCCAAAAGGATGAAAAAAATAGAAGACAATGTGAAATATCTCATTGGAAAACAACTGAAATAGAAAATAGATCCAGGACAGATAATTTAGAAATTATTGGACTACCTGAAAGCCAAGATCAAAAAAAAAAAAAAAAAAAAGCCTAGACATCATTTTTCAAAAAATTGTCAAGGAAAACTGTCTTGATTTTTTGGAACCAGAGGGTAAAATAGAAATTGAAAGAATCCACCTATCCTTTCTTACTTCCAGGAGCCAAGATGGTGGAGTAAGGAGTAAACTGCTGCAACTCCCCCATACTCACCTCCAAACAACCATAAAAATAGAGGACCCAAACAAATGCTGAAATAGCAGAACTAGCAAAAAAGACAGAGCGAAACAGTCTTTTATCCCAAGAAACTTGGAGGATCAACAAGAAAGGTCCACCTCACTCAGGTGAAAGGGGAGCACAGCACAAGAGGGGAAGTATCCTACCTAGCAAGCAAGCAGCAAGCCCCACCTCAGGAAACCAGGGAAAGATCATGAGTCCCAGTGTTGTGGAGGAGGCAAACACCAACGCCAGGACCCCCCACATGCCTTAGCATAGCCAGGGGAATCAGCAGACTCTAGTTCCAAGAACTACCATGTGCTTCAGTGTAGACCTGGCTGGGCAAACAAGTAGCTGCCAGACCTCCATGTGCTTCAGCACAGCCCTGGGTAGACAGGTAAACAACAACCCTACAGCTATCTAAGCAAACAAGCAGCTACCAGCCAGCACCAGGCCAACCACACTTCAGTGTAAACCAATGGAAACAAGTAGCTTCCAGTGGCCTGACCACCACGTGCTTCAGTGTAGCCACTGGGAAATGCAGAGATACCTCACTGGGCCTCAGTACATGCCAGACACCACCACTAGGACCCCCACACAGAACCAGGTAAGCTGCCAAACCCCTATGGTCTCCAGCCAACCCCCACCCCATGCCTTCAGTGCAGCACCAGACACAAGGGTCTTCCATGAACCTAAGGGCAACATCAGTGCATCTCCAGGTAAACAGTCAGTGCCTATAGCCACTAGCAGAAGAAGCCAGAGACAGTGCCCCTGCAACCCTGGGATCAGAGCTCAAATTTAAAATAAAGGAAAAGGGAAGGAAAAAATGAGCAGAAAACAAGAAAAAATAAAAAATCTGAAAATAGAAAGTTATGGTGACAAGAAAGACGAAGACACGAACTCAGAAGAGGACAACAATATCAAAATACCTATGGGCAAAACCCCAAAGAAAAATAGGCAGTGCTCTCAAGTCAAGAAATATCTCATGGAAGAGCTCAAAAAGGAGCTTAAAATTGTATGAGAAAGATAGAATAAAAATTGGGAAAAGAAATGAGAGTGATGCAAGAGAATTATGGGGGAAAAAATCAACAGATTGGAAAACTGATTAAAAAATAAAAGTGGCCAAATAGAAAAGTAGATACAAAAATCCACTGAAGAAAATAAAAACTTAAAAACTATAATTGACCAAGTGGAAAAGAAAGTATGAACACTGACTGAGGAAAACAATACCTTCAAAGTTAGAATTTGGCAAGTGGAAGCTAATGACTCTACAAGATATAGTGAATTAATCAAACAAATTCAAAAGAATGAAAAAAATGGAAGAAAATGTAAAATACCTCACTGGAAAAACAATTCACCTGGAAAATAAATCCATGAGACACAATATCAGAATCATTGAACTACCTGAAAGTCATAATCAAAAGGAGGACTTGGACAGCATCTTTCAAGAAATTATCAAGGAAAATTGCCCTGATGTCCTCGGCAAAATCGTCATTGAAAGAATCTACCAATCACCTCAGGAAAGGGATTTCAAAATAAAAACCCCAAGGAGCATTATAACCAAATTTCAAAACTATCAGGTCAAGGAAAAAAATAATATAAGTGGCCAAAAAGAAACAATTCAAATATCAGGGAGTCACAATCAGGATCACACAAAACCTAGCAGCTGCAACATAAAAGGATCAGTGTTCATGGAACATGATATTTTGGAGGGAAAAGAGCTAGGACTACAGCCAAGAATCACTTACCTGCCAAAATTAAACATAATAAACCAAGTGGAAAAAATAATCATTCAATGAAATAGAAGGATTTCAAGCTTTCATAAGAAGACCAGAACTAAACCAAAAATTTGACCTCCAATATCAAAACCCAAGAGGAGAAGCATAAACAGGTAAAAAGAGAAAAGAAAACATAAGAGATTCAATAGAGCTAAACTGTTTACATTTGTACATGGGAAGATGATACTTGTAACTTAAAAATTGTATCATTGGCAGTACAGATGGAAGGAATACACAGACAATACAAGTATAAGGTGAATTTGATGAAATGACAAAAAAATTAAGGCATGAGAAAGGGGAGTACAAAGGGTGCAGAAGGAAGGGAGAGGTAAAATGAGGCAAATTATCTCACATGAAGAGGTGAGAAAGACCTTTTACAGTGGAGGAGAATATAGGAGGGTGTGTGATGAGCATCATGATCCTTACTTTCATCAGTAGTGACTCAAAGAGGGAATAATATACACAATCAGTTGAAAATAGAAATCTATCTTAACTAACAGAGAATTAGGAGGGGAGGAGATTAAGTAAAAGGGGGAGATAGATGGAGACTGACATAAGGGAGGACAGATCAGTGGAAATGAAAGACAGAAACAAAAGTCTGGTGGGAAGAGGTGAAAAAAGAGAGAGGACAAACAGAATGAAGAATAAGAAGGAGGGAAATACACATGTAGTAGTCATAACTATGAATGTGAATGGGATGAATTATCCCATAAGACAGAAGCAGATATCAGAGCAGATCAAAAACCAGAATCCTGCAATGTCTTGCTTACAAGAAACACACCTGAAGCAGAGAGACACACATAGAATAAAAATAAAGGAGTATAAACTGATACAACAACTCTGGAGAGCAATTTGGAAATATGCCCAAAGGGCAACCAAACTGTGCATACCATTTGATCCAGCAATACTACTACTAGGTCTGTAACCCAAAGAGATCATTAAAAGGGGAAAAGGACATAGATGTGCACAAATATTTCTAGCAGCCCTTTTCATGGTGGCAAAATATTGGAAATTGAGAGGAAGCCCATCAATTGGGGAATGGCTGAACAAGTTGTGGTATATGAATGTAATGGAATATTATTGTGTAATCAGAAATTATGAATAGGCAGATTTCAGAAAAAACCTGGAAAGACTTGTACAAACTGATGCAAAGTGAAATGAGCAGAACCAGGAAAATATTGTGCACAGTATCAGCCAACATGTGTGATGATCAACTATAAATGACTCAGCTCCTCTCAGCAACACAATAATCCAAGACAAATACAAAAGACACACGAAGGAAAATGCTATCCATATCTAGATAAAGAACTGATAGACTCAAATCGAAGCATTTTTTCCACTTACTTTATTCTTTCTCATGATTTTATTTCCTTTTGATTTGTTTCTACTTCCACAACTATAGCAAATATGGAACTGTGTTTTACATGACAGCACATGCATAAAGTATATCAAACTGCCTGCCATTTTCAGAAGAGGAGAGGGGAGGGAGGGAGGGAGGAAGGAAAAATTGGAACTTAAAATTGTGTAAAAATGAATGCTAAAAATTTTCTAGATGTGTCATTAGGGAAAAAAATAAAATACTATTTAAATAGGAAAAAAAAAGAATCAACCAATCACCTCCTGAAAGAGATCCCAAAATGAGAACTCCCAGCAATATTATAGTCAAATTCCAGAGCTCTCAGGTCAAGGAGAAAATATTGCAAGCAGACAGAAAGAAACAATCCAAGTATTGTGGAGCCACAGTCAGGATAACACAAGGTTTAGCAGCTTCTACAGAATTGTAGGACTTGGAACATGATATTTTGGAAGGCAAAGGAGCTAGGATTACAAGCAAGAATCACCTATACAGCAAAACTGAGTATAATCCTTCAAGAGGGAAAATAGATATTCAATGAAATAGAGGACTTTCAAGCGTTCTTGATGAAAGGACCAGAGCTGAATAGAAAATGTAACTTTCAAATATAAGACTCAAGAGGATCATAAAAAGGTAAACAGGAAAGGTAAATCATAAGAGATTTAATAAGCTTAAAATGTTTACATTCCTACATGGGAAGATGATACTTGTAACTCATAAGAACTTTCTCATTATTAGGGCAGTTATAAAGAGTATATGTAGACAGAGAGCACAGTTATGAGTGTGTACTCATACACACACACACACACACACACACACATAATGATCTTTTAGGATAATCAGGGCATATCGAGCATGATCGTGGTGAGTAGAGAGAAAGAGATATATATAAGAAAAGTTGAGAAAGTGAAGTAAAAAGATTTGGAAATGAGGAGTAAGCAGGGGGGAAAGCATTAAGAATGACTCCTAAGGTATCTTCAACAAAAATAGAGAATCTAGGAAGATGGTGGATTTAGGGGGAGATTATAACTTTCATTTTGGGTATGTTGAGTTTGAAATGCTCATGTGACATCCAGTTGGAGGTACCAAATTAAAATTAGGGCAATTAAATGCTAAATTGAAGCTCAAGATTGAGATGGAGCCTGGACATGTAGATTTTGGAGTCATCTGCATAGAGAAGATATTTGAATCCATGGGAGCTAGTGAGATCACCAAAAAAAAGTGTAGAGAGAAGAAGAAAAAACCCAGGGCAAAATCTATAGATATATCCATAAATAGGAAGCAAGATATAGATGAGGAATCTACATAAGGCACTGAGAAAGATTAGTCTAACAGATATGAAGAGAAACATGACAGAGATTTGTCATGAAAAGCCACAAAGTATTTTGAAGGAAGGGTTGATCAATTGTGTCAAAATGTTGCAGAGAAGTCAAAAAGGATAAAAACTGAGAAAAGGTCACTTAGGTTTAGAAATAAAGAGACTATTTTGCTAACCTTGCAGAAACCAATTTTCATCAAACGATGGGAACAAAAGTTAGATTTCAAGAAGCTGAGAAGTGTGTGGGAAGTGTGAAAGTAAAGACAAGGAGGGTAGACAGTTGTGTTTTGTTTTCTTTTGCTTTGCTTTTCTGAGAGGTCGAATGTGAAATGGAGGAGAGATTTAGGATAATAGCTTGAGGAGATGTTAGGTACGAGTCAATTTTTTTTTGTTTAAAGACTAGGACCAACAGGTCATTTTTGAAAGTATTAGAAAAAGAGCCAATAAAAATGAAGAGATTGAAAATTAGGTGTAATGAAAATCTAAGTTTACATTCCTAACTATAAGAGAAAGGTTTGGGGTAAAGAGAAAGACTACAGTGGGTTTTGATGATTTTTTTTCTTTTTCCTTTTATAATTTTTTTTTTTGTTATAATGGTTAACTGTCTGTGGGGAGGGGGAGAGGAAGAAAGAGAGAAATACAGGGGAAAATGTAAGTGATATAAAAAGTCAATAAAACATTACAAATGAGAAAATTAAGGACAGAGAGGGAATGATTAAGGGAACATTCTTCTGGAAGAGATATGAAGGGATAGGTTCAAGAGCATAAGTAAAAGGATTGGAAATGACAAAAAGAAGGACCATCTCTTGCTTTGAGGCCAGTGCAAGGAATTATTCCTCACCAAAATAGGAATGATATTGAGGTGATTTGAAATGTGGAATTTAGGGGGCAGCTAGGTGGCACAGTGGATAGAGCACTGGCCCTAGAGTCAGGAGGACCTGAGTTCAAATCCAGCCTCAGACACATAATACTTCCTAGCTGTGTGACTCTGGGCAAGTCATTTAACCCCAATTGCCTCACTTAAAAAAAAAGAAAAAAAAGAAAGAAAGAAAAAGAAAAGAAATGTGTAATTTAGAAGAAGAATTCTTGACATGCGGCCTCAGTTGCTTGAAGTATTAGACAAGACTCTCTGATTAGAGGAAGAGAGAGGAGGTAGTGGTATAGGAGACTTGAAATGAGAAGGTTTGGAACAGCTCCTGTGAGGAATTCAATGGAGAGCAGATCCAGAAAGAATAAAGATCCCAGATATAGAAGTAAAGGCCCAGTTGAGAATAAAAATCAAAAATGTTTAGTGCATCCAGTCAGCACACTTACATGACTTCTAGAAGAGATGTTCAAAGCATGTGAGCAGCAGTAGCAAAGAAAATAGGTGGGGAGAATCATGCAGGGTTGAGGTCTAAAAAGTAACACTTGGGGATAGGTCTAGTGGTAAAGGATTTAAGAGTCAAAGTTGAATTATTTAACTGTAAAGGTGAGATTTTGAAGGGATGAATGAGAGTCCAGACCATGGATGATGGCCTGGGAAAGCAGAGAAAGAAGGAGTAGAAGTTGTGGTGAGCGCAAAGAATGGATTTAGGAGGGATGGGAGCTTACAGGGAGAGCTTAAATGTGAAGAAGTTATGATCAGATACAGGAATTTAAGAGTTCTGGGCTATTGAGGTATAAATAATACTTAAAAGTGATGATCATATAGAGGGTTTGATATAGATCACAAGAGTTGAGGAGGTTGGTGAAATAGGAAGCAAGGTATTTGAATGAATATCAACATGAAACTTGAAATCCCTAAGTATATAAGAGTATAAGGGCATGATTTGTAATGTAAATGAAGATTGTGGCCAGGTAGTGAACTCCTTGAGGAAAGAATAAGAGACCAGGTACAAGATCCAGTTTTAAAAGCCCCTAGAATATAGATTGGGTGATATATCTGAATGGAGTGAATCTCAAAGAAGGAACATGCACTGAATGAAGGTGGTAGCCAAGAGGGCCTGGAAATAGCCTTGAGAAATTGGAAAGATGGTTACTATCCCTCCTGGCTCAGTATTCTGGGTTGGATGGAAAGAGAAGAAGACAGGAAAAAAGTACATTAATTACTGGAGAGAGAGTGACCAGAATAACAGTTTATGTATTCTAGGCAAATCTAGGTTTCCATGACTGCAAGAAGATGGAACGGTAAGAGGAAGAGGTCTAATTTGAAGGAATGTTTATTAAAAGGAAAAATAATAGAATGAAGAGTTCCACATAACATAATGGAAGGGACAGGTAGAACTGGACAAGGAACCACAACAGATAGGAATATCAGGCATGGGAATGGGGATAAAGGAAAAGTTTTGGAGTAGGTAGTTTCCATACAGTCTCCCAAAAACTTTTACAACCATAACACAGTAAAGTGCCGTTTTAGTTCCTAGAAGGGATGGTAATGCTGATTTTATTATTATTTTTGGAGTAAGAAGTGTGTGTGCTGGGAGTGAGAGGCAATAATGCATGTGACCACAAGTCAGTCAAAGAAATGCCTGTGTGGATATCCCTGTAGAATGGTTGGATTGGATGAAGATGAAAGTGTTTTCATAAACACTATCTACCTGGACTATTGCAAAAAATCAGACAGTCAATAAACATTTCTTAAGTGCCTACCATATACCAGTCTCTTGCAAGTCTTCCCACCTTTACTCTCTTCCCTACTCATTAATCAATTCCCCTTGACACCATTAGACTAGTTTTCCTTAGTCTGCTCACATTACTCCATGATTCAAAAATGCTTTTGGTTCCTTGTTATCTACTGAAGAATATCCATACTGCTCCATGTGTCTACCATGTTCTTCCACAATCTGATGCCACACCATCTTTACTGCCTTACTCCATGTTACCTCTACTTTTCTTCTATACACCCATCAAATGTGAGTTTCTGTACTCTTAATCCACCTGCTACTTTCTTATATCCATACCTCTGCCCACTTCATTTCCTCTGCCTTGAGATGCCTTCTTTCCCTCTTTTTTTTCCAGATAAATTCCTACCCATTCTTTAAAGTTCATATTAAATTCCACCTACTCTCTATGAAGATTTCTTTGGATGACCCTATTGACAACCACCTTTCCCCTCAGACCTCACCTAGCACTTTGCTTTCTGCACCTATCCAATAATATTAGCATGTTATGGTATGAATTATTCAATATCTGTGCTTGTTTCTAATTCCTCCACTGTAGTGCTAGTTCCATGTCTCCCATTTCTCTGCAGAGGCACACAGTAGGTACTTAATAATTATTTCTAGAATATTGAAAGAGCTTGTAGGGGTGTATGTGTGTGAATGTGTGGTGTGGGTGTGTGTGGGGGGGGTGTGGGTGTGTGGGTGTATGTGTGTTTCCAGCCAGGGAAAAACAGAGCCTCTCAAATGCCAATAGATTTTGATTAAAGCTGGGATAGAGGTCTAGGACTTGAGGTTGGGCGTGTTCTTACAATGTTGTACTAAATAGATTGCATTTATCCCCTTTGTCCAGATTTGAAATTCCTCTGATTTCATTTCCTGTTTTGTTTCCCTTAATTCTCATGGAAAATACTAGTCTTTGCTGATTCTCCTGATTGCAGAAAGCCTCTTCACATGTGGGGTATTTCAAAGATTGATACCAAAGAAGGTCATAATAAGTCTTTCCTAAGTTACATGATTAATGTACTTTGAGGTTTAAGAAAAAGTTTGTAATTGGGAGGGTTTAAGTGTATGTCGAGCAAATTCATTGCTGTCAGAGACAATTCACCATCTCACTGATGGAGCAAGCAGTAGCCCTTCTGAGAGGAAGAAATTGCAATAAATCTAAACAGGAAAATATCAGAGTTTTGCTACCACACTGCATAAAATATCTCCTCCTAGAGCTCAAGGTATTTTTCAAAATTACATTAGAACCCTACCTGTGAGCAAAACCAGACTCTATAGAAAATGAGTAATAGAGAGAACATTTCATTTTGCCCTTTATAAGTCCCCCAAATTTGACTTTTCTTGGAACTTCTAGCATCTAGCAAAGAACTGTCTTAGAGGTCTTGAACACAGAGTTTATATTTGATTTTGATCCAGGGTGGGAAATTTCTGCTAGTGCTGTGTGTGTGAAATATTTTTCTATTGTGAATCTAGATAGAATCACTCCCTCCTGGGGAAGGTGGGAGGAGGCATCTGAAAAATTAGTAATCAAAGAATAAAGCAGCATGGTGCAACAGAAACATCCAGTTTTGTGTTTGGTTGACCTGGCTTTGAATTCACACTCTGCCACTTCCTGTGCGACCTTGGATTAGTTTCTACATCTCTTGGGGGCCTCCACTTTCTTGTCTTTAAAATGTTGAACTAGATAAGCTCTGAAGTCCCTTCTGACTTTAAATTTATGATGTGAACACCTGGCAAGTTACACTGATTATAAGCAGGGTTCATATGCTATCTGTCATGTGAGCTGTGAGAGCATCCCACCCACCAGAAATAGGAACTTAGCAAGAGGCATACACTTTGAAATACAGTTGGTTACTCATAGGAGTCTGCCAAAAAATCTTTATGAACTTAGAAGATAGTAGACTTTCATTTAGGATTTGAGAAATTTATAGGACAAGGAAACTATGTTGTAGACTTTTAATTGCCTTTGCAGTAGAAGGTGAACATTCCTGTTGTCCCATTGTTAGACAGATTAAAGATAGCTGATTAAGTCTCTATAACTGTGGTTTCCCCCAAGATAAATTGGTTGGTTTGGAGTCATCAGTAGTCCCTCTTAGAGGATGTGTTTAATTTATGAGGAGATGGCCACACAATGAATCGGTTGGTAAAATCGATTCTTGGAAAATCAAATTCTATTGAGAAGAATTGTTCTTTCACTGCCTTTCTTCTTCCTTTCTTTCTTTATTTCAGAGAGGTCCTGATGGTATAGCAGGTGGCAAGCTATATATTTTGTGGAAGAAGAAAGGGGGTGATGAAAGAGATATCCTCTTCCTACTAGGATCTCTTAACGATGGGTTTTAAAAGATGTATAGTAGACTTAGATATGTTCACCTATGTGCCTGGCCAATGGGAATTCCTAAAATCATTCTTTCTAGAGGAGTTCTTGAGGGTTGCCTCTTTGGAACTCTACATTTGAGTCCTGAAAGACAGAGTTTTATGTGGAGAATGGGAATTTTATCAATAATACAATCCTAGAATCTCACTTTATAATCAGATACAGGAGATTTCTTGGTCAGGTCTGGACTCAGTAGGGGCATCATGAGGAGTCCTAAATTTAAGAATTTAGAGATCAATCAACCAGTCAATATGCATGTATTAGGCACCTACTATGTTGTAGATACTGTGCTGGTTGTGACCTTCTAACTGAAGAAAGGGGATTTCCTCAGAAACATGATTTTTTAAGAAAAAAATGACCACTCAAATGCCTCATCCCTTCAGTGGGAGGAGCAACTAGGGACCAAGACAACAATATGAAAAAGCAAAAAACCTGAACTTTGTTTTTTGATATCACTCTGAGTTGGACAATGAAAGTCTGATAGGAGAGAGTTACCTATATAACAGCTTTAAGTGTGTTTTCCTTCTGGAGGAGTATAAGTCCTAAGAATGTTTTTACATGGGGAAGAGAGAGACCTGCTAGAATATCAGGCTGTTGCCAATATAATAATATTGAATGTTTCTCATCTGGAGAGTGATACAAAATGCAAGGTAGAATTGTAAATTTAGTGGAAAATGGGGAAGGCTGCATTCATTCCTGTGATAACAAGGAGTTACCAGAATACGGGTAAGAGGTATGATAGTCTCAAGTTCAGTTGCCTTCTGAAGGGAGTTCAATCACAGGGCAATGGAGTCTGAAAGATTGTAGGACATTGTGGAAAAGTGTGATTCAAAAGAAAGGAAGAGAATTGTGTGACTTGATTATGGACTATTATAAGACTTTTTATGTGTTTTATCTATTGTTTATAGGTTTTCCCAAGTTTTTTACATTGTCTATAGGGCAAAATAAGAGCTTTTTATACCCAATATACATTTATTACCTTAAGTATGTTTACAAGATTTGAGGACCCTTTTGCTAGCATTTTTTCAAAGAATAAGACATGATCTATAGAGATTTCTCAAAGTAAATTCTGGGAGGGGACATAAGCTAAAGATGTACTTCTTTTTTAGAGTAGCTTCCAATACTGAAATTAGTTCAAGTGAGTCCAAAGCTTTGGTCACTCTAGGATACAGGTCACAGAAATAAGAAAAGATATTTTATCTTTGGGTATAGGCTGGCATGTTGCTGCTCCTACACATACACATACCTTGAAAGTAAAAAAAAAAAGTAATACAAAGCCAAAAAACATGGTGAACTTCTAAAAATGTATGCAACATCCTACATGTGTGGCCCCATACTTCTCCAACAAAAGGAGAGAGGTGCATTGCTTCGACTCTTCTTGACAGTAAAGATTGGTCATTGCAATTACATATCTTTCAGTTTGGGGTATACTTTTCACATATATTATTTAATCATTGTGTGTATTGTTTTTCTGGTTCTGCTTACTTTAGTCAGCATCAGTTCACATAAAAGTCTTTCGCACGGTTCTCTGAGTTCCACATATTCATTATTGCTCACAACATAATAACAGTTCATTGTGTTCACACATTCTGATTTGTTCATTCCCCATTTTGTACCTAGAGTTTTTGCTGCTAAAAACATGTCAATATAATTTTTATAATATGGGTCTTTTCTTTCCTTTTGATCTCTTTGAGGTAGTATTTAGAGTATTCACTGAATTTAGAGTAGGAAGACATGGATAATCATCCTGCCTCAAGTATTTATTAGATGTGTGACTTGGGCAAGTCACTTAACTTTTACATACCTTAGCTTCCTCATCTATGAAATGAAGGAATTGGATTAGAGGATCTCCAAGGTCCTTTCCAGTTCTAAGTCTATGATTTTATTCTGTGTGGAAGGGTACAAAAAGATAATGACATTTCTTGCATAATTTCTGAAATGCTTGGATAATTCACATCTCCACCAATACCCCTCACCCCCATGGAGTATGCTCAGAGTCACCATTCAAGATTCCAGGTGGAATGGAAGCTCAGCGTGATTGTTTCCAACTATATGTGACTCATTGCTGAGATACTTACACTGTTAAAGGAATATCCTTATTGTATATGAAGCTGAAAGAGCTGATGACTCAGTAGGTGCACAAAAAAAGCGGCCTGCCCTTTCACCACTCTCTTGGCTTTAATTATCCTATGCAAAAAAAAAAAAAAAATGCCCTTAGCTATGACTCTGCTATGCAAAGGGATGGAAGTATTGGCAGTGCTCAACTCTCCCCTCCCCATGCCATACTACTCACCTCGTGGAGTAGAGATTCAGCTACAGTGACTCTGTCATAGGTCCCTGGCTACCTTCCTCACTTTACGTTTCCTTTGTTATGTCATTTATTGAAGAAATTTCTTGAGGTGTATGCATCCAAGCTTAGGGACAAACTTGTGAGTTTGCAAGGTCCAGAGGTTCTTGGTGCAATAAGTGAAATAGCTAGTTCTGCAGGAATCGGCTGACAGGACATCCACAATCAAAGATTTGGCTCAAGTTTGGTCATTCCACCAGCATATTTGTACCAAGAATGGCTTTTACAATACAGTGCTGAGGTAAAATGTAAAAAGCCCAATCAGTAATCCTGCCGATTGCTTTGTGTTCTAATGAGGCTTGAATATTTGCCTCCTTGCAGATTGTGATGGTAGTTATAAAATAAATTACTGAATCTTATTCTGGTAATTTGTATTTGTGAGTATTTTTAGTTTGTTTGTTTTGCCTGCCTTTTTGTGTAAGAATAAATTACCCGTTCCATACTTGATTCATTTTGTGCAGGAGGACATGATTTTTTTACTCCTCTCTTTTTGCGAAGGCCCTAGATAACATAAGTAAAAACTGTCCCTTAAGAATCTGGTAGGGGATTTAACCAGCCAAATGAGTGTGAAAATGGAGGCTAACCCTTCTAATTAGAAGCAAGTTCATCCAAGACTGCACCCAGTCCAAATCATATGCCTGGGTATAGAACAAGGAGTAGATGTAGTACCCCAAACTCTGTGGTCCCAGTAGAGATTCCCCAAGGTTAGTAGTGTATTGATATGCCTATCTTCCTGAAGGCATTCAGATATTGATGGTTTCCATCTTTTATTGTGTCTGTCAATTTTCTGAGTTTGAGGAATTTGTGTTCTTTTATTATTAGTGATTTAGAGAAATCTTTAATGTGATCGAGCAGAGTCTGTAACTCTTCTTTTGAAAACTGTTCATATCATTTGACCTATCTCTATTGGGGAACCATTCTTGGTCTTTTATATGTGTATTAATTCTCTATATAGCTTGGATGTCAGACTTTTATCACAGGGGGAAACCCAATTGACAATTTCTCTTCTTATTTAAACTGTATTGACATGTAAAAGCTTTTGATAGTTATGCAGCAATAAATAGTTTTATATTTTCTCATTTATGACCTTCTCTCTACTTTGGTTTAGAATTCTTCACTTAATTGTGTGAAAGGAATTCCTTTCAATTTATATATATATATATATATATACACACACACACACACACACACACACACACACACACACACACACACACACATATATATATACAGCCTTTTATTTTAAGGTGGCTTTCATGTTAGCCTCTGATTGATGCAGTTACAAGAGAGGAGTGAGTTATCCTTCAGAAAATCTGGCTTGTGTGCTTTTGTAGTTGACACCCAACCCTCAGAGGAGGCAGCAAGTGGGGAGCATGAAAAGATATAGTAGTAAGCTTGTTCCATCTGGAGGTGATGACCTAGAGTTCAGGTGAGAAGGTAAAAATAATAATACTGAGTATGCAGGGGTCCATTATATTAATTTGATAAAGAACTATGAGATATAGGGACACTGAACCAGAGGATCATCAAAGGAGGAAGCATGGCTGAACATGACCAAGACTGCCCTCAAAGAAGAGATATTTGAATATGTCTCCTTCCTTCTTTGAGGAGTGGAACATTTAATATACTATATGCTTTGCTGAAATTCTTTTCTTTTATTAATTTATTCTTTGTTTGAAGGATTGGTTCTTTGAGTGTAGGAAATGAGAAGTAATGGAATATAAATGGGAAACAACAATAATGTAAAAACAAAAGATATGAATATAAAGTCTCATTTATTATTTTATTATTTTCCCAATTACATGTAAAAACATTTTTATTACTTGTTTATTAAAATTTTGAGTTCCAAATTCTCTCTCTCCCTCCCCCCTCATGGAGAAGGCAAGCAATTTGACACAGATTATACATGTGAAGTCATGCAAAACACATTTTCATGTAAGCCATTTCATAAAAGAAAACAGACCAAAAAAAAACAAGAAAAATAAAGAAAAAATGTCTTTGATGTGCATTTAGGGTCTACCAGTTCTTTCTCTGGAGATGGACAGCACCTGTAAGTGCTATAGAATCATCTTGGATCATTATGTTGCTAAGAATAACTGTTATTCATACTAGATCATCATATAACATTACAATATTCTTCTGGTTCTAATCATTTCATTTTGCATCAGTTCATGTAAGTCTTTCCACATTTTTTTTCCCTGAGAGCATCCTGCTCATCATTTCTTAAAGCACAATAGTATCCCATCACAATCATATACAACAACTTGTTCAGCCATTCCCCCAATTGATGAACATCTCCTCAATTTCCAATTCTTTGCCACCACTAAAAGAACTTCTATAAATATTTTCGTACACATAGGTCCTTTTCCCTTTTTTTTTATCTCTTTGGGATACAGACCTAGTAGTAGTAGTATTGCTTGGCCAAAGGGTTTTATAGCACTTTGTGCATAGTTCCAAATTACTCTCTAGAATGGTTGAATCAGTATATGATTTTACCAATAGTACATAAGTATTTTAATTTTTCCACATCCCCTCCAACATTTGTAATTTTCCTTTTCTGTCATATTAGCCAATCTGATAGGTGTGAAGTAGTAGCTCAGAGTTGCTTCAATTTGCATTTGTCTCATCAATAGTGATTTAGAGCATTTTTTTCATATGACTATAGATAGCTTTGCTTGCTTTGTCTGAAAACTGCCTGTTGATAGCCTTTGAGCATTTATCAATTGAGAAATGGTTTTTATTTCTATAAATTTGATTCATTTTTCTATGTTTCAGGAATGAAGTCTTTATCAGAGAAACTCAATGAAAAAAAAGCTTTTTTCACAGTAATGATTACCAACTATATATTTCCCTCCATCCTTTTTTTCCCCAATTATCCTACTCTCTCTCCTTTTATGCTCTCCAATCTAAAAAGTATTTTGCTTATGATTTTTACGTCTCCCAAACTCCCTTCCCTTCTATCAACCCCCTCTCCTTGCCTTATTGCCTTCCTTTCCTACTTTCCTGTATGGTAAGACAGATTTCTACACACAACTGAGTGTGTATATTATTCCCTCTTTGAGCTGATTTAGATCAGAGTTACATTTATGTACTCCCATCCCTGCTTCCCCAATTTCCCCCTCAACTGTAAAATCTCTTTCAGGCCTCTTTTATGTCAGATAATTTATCTCATTCTAAATCTCCCTTTCCCCTTCTCCCAGTATATTCTTCTTTCTCATCCCTTAATTTTTTTTAGATAATTATACTATCACATTCAACTCACACCTCTGCTTTTTGTCTATATATACTTCTAACTTCCTTAATAATAAGAAAGTTTTTAGGAGTTATAAATATTATTTTCCCATACAGGAATAAAAACAGTTTAACCTTATCAAATCTCTTATGATTTCTCTTTCCTGTTTACATTTTCATGCTTCTTTTGCATTTTGTATTTAAAAGTCAAATTTTCTGTTCAATTCTAGTCTTTTCATCAGGAATACTTGAAAGTCTTCTGTTTCATTAAATATCTATTCTTCTCTTGAAGGATTATGCTCCATTTTGCTGGGTAGGTGATTCTTGGTTGTAATCCTAGCTCCTTTGCCCTCCAGAATATCGTATTCTAGGCCCTCCAATTCTTTAATGTAGTAGTTACTAAACCTTGTGTTATCTTGATTGTGGCTCCATGATATCTGAATTGTTTCTTTTTGGCTGCTTGCTTCTCCTGGATCTGGGAGGTCTGGGATTTGGCTATAATATTCCTGAGAGTTTTCATTTTGTGATCTCTTTCAGCAGGTGATCAATGGGTTCTTTCAATTTCTATTTTACCCTCTGGTTCTAGAATATTGGGGCAGTTTTCCTTGATAATTTCTTGAAAGATGATGTCTAGGCCCTTTTTTAATCATGATTTTCAGGTAGTCCAATAATTCTTAAATTCTCTCTCTTGGATTTTCCAGGTTAGTTATTTTCCCAATGAGATATTTCACATTTTATTCTATTTTTTTCATTCCTTTTATTTTGCTCGATTGTTTCTTGATGTCTCATAAAGTCATTGGCTTCCTCTTGCCCAATTCTAACTTTTAAAGAATTCTTTTTTTCAGTGAGCTTTTGTACTTCCTTTTTCATTTGGCCAATTCTACTTTTTAAGGAGTTCTTCTCTTCAGTGAATTTTTGTACAACTTTTTCCTATTTGGCCAGTTCTGGTTTTCAAGGCATTATTCTTTTCATAAGATTTTTATACTTCTTTTATCTTTTGATCTATTCTGATTTTTAAGGTATTATTTTCTTCAGCATTTTTTTGTGCCTCCTTTTCCAAGCTGTTGACTCCTTTTTTTCATGGCTTTCTTGTATCACTCTCATTTCTCTTCCCAATTTTTCCTCTACCACTCTTACTTGATTTTTAAAATACTTTTTGAGCTTTTCCATGGCCTGAGACCAATTCATATTTTTCTTTGAGGTTTTGGATGCAGGAATTTTACTTAGTTGTCTTCTTCTGAGTAGGCATATTGATCTTCCTTGGCACCATAGTAACTTTCTATGGTCATAATTTTTTCTATTGTTTGCTCTTTTTCCAGCCCATTTTTTTAAAATTTTTAACTCTATGCTAAAGTGGAGCTCTGCTTCCCAAGTGGGGGGGGGAAGCATTGTCCCAAGCTTCAGGTATTGTTGGGGTTTTTTGGGGGGGGGTTTTTGTGCAGCTGTTTTCAGAGATAATTTTGGGGACTGTTTTTTGTTCTTCCAAGGTGATATGATCTAAGGCTAGGAAGAAATGTGTTTACTACTCTCCTGTACTATGCACTAGTTTGTGAGTGACCACAAGCATTCTTTTAAACCCTAGAACTCTGACAAGGGTCCCTGCTCCCCTGTGGCCATGAACTCTGCTGTGCTAGTGCTCCTCCTCACACTTGGACTAAGACCCAAGACTGTGACCCAGATCCAAGTATAGGCAATTCAATATCTCTGGTGCCAGCAAAGGGACCCCTGTAAATCTCCTTCTGACCCATTGTCTGATCCCCTTACCATCTGTGGGCTGAGAGGTCTGGAAACTGCCACTGTTGTCACTGATTCAGTGGCCCTGAGGCCTGTTCCTGGCTTGCTGGGGCCCAGTCTGCATTGGTGCAGCCTATGCTGGACTGTGCTCCTCTTTCACCCTGGTGCAACAGACATTTCCTGCCAATCTTCTAAGTTGTCTTGGGCTGGAAAATTGTTCCATCTTTTTGTGGGTTCTGCCAATCTTGAATTTGTTTAAAATCAATATTTAAAGGTATTTGGAGAGGTTTGGGGGACAGCTCAAGCAAGTCCCTGCCTTTACTCAGCCATCTTGGTTCCACCTAGTAGTCACTCTTTTCATGAATATATTTTTAAAAGAAATAGTCATTTGTGGTAAAGCCCTGGTTACTTGGCTTGGATCTGGTGATACACTAACATCTAACTCATTATTAGATGAAGGTAAACCAGTAAAAGTTCTAGTGTAGTTCTAGTTGGGTTCTAACCAGCAGAGAAAGATTCCAAATGCATTCCTAGAATCTGCTATCTCAAAACCAACCTAGGGTAATATGGAGGATCACATCTCTAGGAAGTTGGTAAATAGAAGATGAATTATTTGACCATGATGACCCATGAAACAGAAATGAATGAATAACATCCCCCAGTCCTACTAACTTCCCCTTCCACAGAAACAGTTATATAAAATGGGGCAAAAGATTATAAGAAACATCTAGTCATTAAACTGTCTACAAACTTTAATGAAACCGTTAATACTCTTAATTTGATAACTTTGTGTAGTGAATAATGAAGTGATACATTGGTGGAAGAACTGAACTGCATCTACATATGCATTCTCATTATAAGTGACACCAGAAACAACTAAATGGAGGAAGATCATGTAGGTTCTCCTCTGAGAGGCAAAAAAAAAAAGCAGCATATCAAAATTATAGGCTTCAGTCAATTAACTAGAATTTATTAAGTGTCTTCTGTGTTCCAGGTACTGTGCTAAGTTCTGGGGATGCAAAAAAAGACCAAAAAAATACTGAACCTGCCCTCAAGGAACTCAGTTTTATTGGGAGGATATCATACATGCGAAAGGTATATTCGGAATCAACTGTGGTTGCTTCAGAGGAAAGGCACTAAGATTATGGAGACCAAGAAAGGTTTCTTGAAAAAGGTGGGACTTTAGCTGTAAATTGAAGGAATCCAGGGAAACTAGGAAACAGAGATCATAAGGGAAAGTGTTTTGGGCATGGGAGACAGCCAGTGAAAACACTCAGAGTAGAAAGATGAATTTTCCTATTCAAGGAATTGCAAGGAGGCCAGTGTCACGGGGTTTAGGAGTACATGATGAGGGGTGAATTCTCAACTAAAATTGCACCTTCTTCAGGAAGCTTTTCCCAGCCCCCTTAATCTTAGTCCCTTCCCTATGAGGCTTCCCCCAATTTATTCTGAACACATCTTTTTTCTACATAGTCATTTGCATGATGTCTCTCCCCTGGAAGACTGAGTTCCTTGAAGGCAAGGACTGTATTTTGTCTTTCTTCATATCTACAGTGCCTTACCATAGAACTCATAACCTATTTTGTGGTATAAGAAGACTTGAAAAGGTAGGTAGGCACCAGGTTATGATAGACTTTAAAAGCCCAAAAGAGGAGGTTCTTTTTGATCTTGTAAGAAATAGGGATTTTTCTAAGGTTATTAAAAAAAAAAACATAGCAGTCCTGGGAGACAGCGAATGCTAATATTACTTTGACTAATCTGTGATCTTCTTAGAATAATTACTCCCTTGAGTGGTAAAGATAATAACCTATCCATTCCCTACCAACCTCTTCTGTAAATTCTCTATATGATGTCCACCACCATGGGGTGGAAGTGGGGGAGGGGGTGTCAATTTTTGATGATTTGTCCTAAATCACGTGGCTAATGAAAGGCAAAACTTGGAATCTGACACCAATCAACTAATTAATCAATTAATATTTATTTATTAAGTGCTTATTATGTGCCAACACCTTGATATTACAAAGACAAAAATGAAACTGTCCTTGACTTTAAAATACTTACATATAAGTAAATACAAAATATACAAATAATAATATAAATATATAAAGAGCAAATCCAGTGCCCCTTCAACCAGATATGATAGAGCTTTCAAGGAATGGTAACCTTGGAGATTTCCAGGAAGGAAGGATGAAAGAAGTAAATCTTATGAAATCACCTGAAATCCATAGGAGGAATCATGGGCAAGACATGTCAGCTGCCTATTAGTATTTTTAAGGATCATTTCCTGGAAGAGGGAGGAAGCTTGGTCTGCTTAGCCCCAGAGGGCAGAACCAGAAGTAATGTTTGGAAATTGCAAGCAGGACATTTTAGGTAAGACCTAACAGAAGGAACTTAGTGTTATCCAAAACTAGAATAATTTGCCTTGGGAATGAGTGGGTTTGCCCATATTGGAGGTCTTTGAACCAAGCCTCACTGGCAGCTTACTGAGTAGAGTAAACTATTATTTTGTATATGGATCATAGGATCACAGATGTAGAACTGGAGGATACCTCAGAGGCCATCCAACTCAACCCCCTCATTTTACAGACGAGCAAACTGAGGTGAAGTAAAGTTAAGTGATTCTCCAAGCGTCAGAGAATCAACACTAGCTGGCTAGGGAGGTCCCTTCTAACTTTGAAATTCTTTGCCTCTGAATCATTCCAATAAGAAGTGATTTTTCCAAACAAGGAGACCCATCCCTGGAGATTAGATTTGGAAGCAAGTTCCAGAAGGGCTAAGGAAAAAAAAACCACCTCGTCAAACTGAATCCATCCCAGGTTATGAGTATAGGAGCCTAGATGAATATTTAACTCAGAATTGGAGCTGTTTAGTTCCAAAGACAAGAAATATAAGAAAGAAGGGATCCCTCCATAGCAGGGAGCTTTGAAACATCAAGACCTCATTCTTCCCCCACTTCAACAGATGTAGAGAAGCTTGCGTTTAGCTTTTACGGCTTTTGTAACTTTGCCTTTTGTTTATTTTAACCATTCTGTATATTTCCTGACGGCTAATAGTAGGAAAAAAACCTTATAAAAACTGAAGAAATCTTGTGGGCCTGAAAGACATCAGCAAAGGGGCAACCCTGGAACTTTAAATTTCCTTCCAAAAGAAAGCCAAGTTAGGAAATCCCAGGAGTAGAGAAGAGCTGTTGGCAGTTAAGACCTGTCAGGCCACCAAGCCCAGAGAATAGAAGGTAGGAGAAAAAGAAAAGGCAGACCATGCTAAATAATGATGACTCACATTTCTATAGGCCTGGAAGACTTTTTTAAAAGAATTTTCTCACAGCAACCTTAAAATGAGATATTTATAAAGCCTTTAGCATAGTACCTGGCACTTAGTAAGCAGGTAATAAATGATTGTTCCATTCTCTGCCCTTCCCCACACCTCCCAATCCTATAAGACAGGTAATGCAAGCATTATTATCCAATGATTTTCTTGGGGTAGGAATTCTATACAATTTGGTCTAACCCAACAAAACTTTAATAAATGCCTCCTATGTGCAAGATTGTCAATCAACTAGCATTTATTAAATGTTGTGAACCATCCAGGAGCCTTCCCAAACCAGCTCGAATGTCCCTCACCTGAGAAAGGCCTAAAACCTGAATTGGTCAATCAGGAGAAAGACAATTTTTGACCCACTCTGAGCATAATTACCATAATGCTTTGCATGCTCTGGCATAACAGACATACTTTGCTTTGGTCTCTGAGTAAAGCCAAAATACCCCTCCCTGTGTCAGCAACTACAAGGCTGGATGAAGCTGACCAGGAGCATTCTTTTGTTTATGACTGCCAAGGACAAGGAAGTTTGAACCAGACATTATCTTGAATAATGAGACTTTTTCTTATCTTCATATTTTATGGACACATGTTATGCCATATTAATATGATAGAAGAAACAGACATCCTGGAACTGTAATTTCAATTGACACTTTGACACTTCTCTTATTTTTATATATTTACACTCTATCCTATTAAGAAAATTCCTTTCTCATATTATGTTTAACACACATGGAGACTATAATTTTGGCTGACACAGGCATCCTGAATCAGAGGGAGAGAAAAGGAAACACTTCCTCACTCTATGGATACATCATCAGTGCAGCCCAACACCAAAGTGGGCTCATTTCCACAATGAACTCCCATACATATCTCTATAAGCATGATCTGCCAACTTTGAGAGAAATAAACTTGCACATGCAGCCTGATTTTGTTTGTCTTTCTTAGAATGAACTCTTTTTAAAGGCTGACAGTGCCTACTATGCCTCAGGCACCCTGCTAAGTGCTGAGGATACAAAGAGAAGCAAAGACAATCTCTGTTCTCAAAGAACTCATAGTCTAATAGGGGAGACAAGTAAACAACTATGTACAAACAAGTTATATACAAGATAAATTGGATAATCAACACAAGTAAAGTAGTAGAATGAAGGGGGATAGCAAAAGGCTAGAAGGTAGGGCACTATGCTAGGTACTGGGGGATGTATTGAAAAATAATTGTAGTAAGTCTCTCATGTACTAAGAACTTCCATTCTACTGGGAGGGGGGAAGGGAATTCAGCATGTAAACTCCAATGCATATCATAACCCATATACAATCGATATTCTTAGAAAGATGTCTAAAACTCAGAGAGATGAAATGACTTATAAGATCCCACAGCTCATAAGTGTCAGAGGTCAGATTTGAATCCAGGTCTTTCTCACTCCAAGGTCAACACAAGGTTGGAGGCATCATTTATTTTAACAGAAATTTCTATAGCCCTTCAAGGATTACTAAGGAACCCCTGACTGAATTAGATAGATAATATAATATATGTATATAATGTATATAATACATACATGATGTATATACATAATATATATACAATATATAATGTATATAGCATATATACAATTATACATACTATATATACTATATATATACACAATATATACATATATATACCATATAATGCAGAGAATATAGATAATTATGTAGCTAGATATTTGATTTATTTGTATAGTGCCTTATGGTTACCAATCCTTTTAGATACATTATCTCATTTGATCCTAAAAACGGTAGATAATATAGGCATTATGTTCATTTAACAAAGAAAACTTCAGGGATTGAGATTCATATAAGTTAAGTGACCTGCCCAGGGTCACAAAGCTAGTAAATATCAAAGCTAGGACTCGCATTTCAGTCTTCTGATTAAAACAGGCCATTCTGAATCAACCCCCTCATATTTAGATGCTTCTCCTTAAAGTACCACTTGCAAACTTCCACGAGAAGACCATCTCAGGCCCTAGCCAGGAGAAAAAGCCAGACAGAATCATCACCCAGTGAAACTCCAGTTCCCCTTATATTTCCCAAAGTACATGCCCAACCTTCCTGTTAATGACCCCATCCTATTTTCCTCTTATGATTTGACATCAAGCCCCTCATCCTAGCCAGACTGAACCCACAATCCTCTCTGACCTGTAGATCCACTGTCTCCTTCCCAATGAGAGAGGGTGACTCCTGTGTTGCAAACACCCCATGCACCCAAAGGACTTGTAGACCTTTACCATGGACCTCAAGATTAACTCAGAACTCCTGAACTTTTCCATCCATCCTTCAGCTGAAATATGTTATCTTCCCTAATTATAGGGTTAAATTCTGTGAGAGCAGAGATTGTCTTGCTTTTCTAATTATATTCCCAGAATTTAGCACGGTGCTAGGCATGCGGTGAACGCTTAATAAATGCTTTTTTTCCTATTCAATGAATGTAGTTGATGTTACAGGAAGCACATTTTAAACTAAGGTGGGATACCAAGATTTTGGTTGCTGGTAAGGAAGTAAGGCAGAAATTATGGGCTCCACCAGACCTACTAGACCCTTTTAGTTTTGCTCCTGAGTTGATTTGCATAATGAAGGGTATCATTCAGGTCAAAAAGAAGCTTCTCATTCTAGGAGTTCAAAAGATCTGACTTCAAGGCCTAAAGGATTTGCTAACTTCCTTTTTCCCCCTGCTACTCTTTAGGGGTCTCTCAGTCTAAACTCTTTCCTGACTCAAGCTTTTAATTATTGCCATACTTCTGCTTTGCTAGCTGAGCATAGTTCAAATCCTTTTAGGGTCTCCACTTAACAAAGCTGCAAAAGAGCTGGGAGGATGTGGGAGGGGAAGAGATTCTCTTTAACCTCTGAAATGCCCCCTGGTTACCATACAAATCAACTTAAAAGCAAGACTAAAAGGAGCCAGATGGGGCTGATGAAGCTGGTGATCTGCTCTGTAGTTTCCACCAGCAGCCAACATCAGTATATACTCCTTATCAGAGGTATGATTAGTTTATTTTAGCAATTGCCTTAAAGTATGTCTTTTCCAGGAAGTCTAATCCTATTAACTGTCCCAATGTCCTCTGTTGAAAGGAAAATTCTTCATTTGGGCTTTCAGGTGGCTTAAGAAGGTAAAACTCAGGACAAAGAGAATTGAAATGACTTTATTATAAATGTGTCTAGGTAGCAACACATTCAAGGGCTGATCAGTAGAGATCAGCAATGGCTTCAAGGTGGGGTCATCTTTTATTGGTAACTTTCTTAATGAGATAAAGACAATTCAGATAAGTTCACATGGGCAAAAGAGGTTGGGCCCTTGCATCTCAGTTCCTCCCCAAGCCTAGCAAGTATATGACAATCTGTAGGTAGGGGTTGTTAAATACCAAGGCTTTCCCTGCACCACTGGGCTCCTTGATATAGGGAGTTCCCACATTTATATGCCTTTTTCCTGTAATAAATCTAGTTGCAATGCATGTCTCATGGACTTGTGATATTGTTTTGAGTTAACAAGGTATAAATGACATAGGTGGAGGTGCATTACAAAGAGCAGGTTATGGAAAAAGCTGCAGACTAGGTGTCACCTTATCCTATAGAGACTCCCCCAACAATGATTAACAAGCAGGGCTGAGCCAACATAACTTTCAATAGCCACTCCTGACCCCCTCCCCCATTTACAAACTCTCCTTTATCTTCCAGTGAATTTTGTCCCAGGATGTTAGAGCTGGAAGGGACCCTAGAGGTCAGCTAATCTAACTTTCTCATTTTACATACATGGCGTGGTGTGGAGAAATGATTTATCAGAGATCCCACAACTAATAAATTACAGAGAGAGGAATTTGACTCCAAATCCAGTTTTCTTTCCCCTTGATGGTGCCAATTTATAAGCTTTCATACAACATATTGTGTATAGGTAATTTATGTGAAATACAATAAAATAGTAGAGGCAATATGGCTTAGCTGATAAGATGCTGGACTTGAAGCCAAGAAGCTCTGGATTCAAATCCCACCTCAGACACTCACTATCTTATGAACCTGGCATTTGACTACTTTGAGCCTCAGTTTCCTCATCTCTACAATGAGGGATTTGGATTCAATAATCTGTATGATCCCTTCCATTCCTAAGTCTTTGATCACATGATAATAAAATACAAGAATAAAATAATGAATAAACAAGGAGCATAGGTTTGGAGTCAGAGGACTTGGGTGTGTATCCTGGCTCTGCCACTTGTGTGACCATGGACAAGTCATTTGGCCCTCGATTTTCTCCTCTGTAAAACAAGGATTAGGACTAAATGATCTCTAAGCTCTTTTTTGGTTGGAATATCTCTGATCTTAACATATCTAGTAGGATCAAAGTCCTTAGGGGACAGGGAGCATGTTCCCAGCTTCAGCATAGCCTACAAAGTGCTTAGCACTACTTGACACATTGACTCTAATGTCATCAGGGCATCCCAGGAAGCCATCATGATAGCAAATGTAAGATTACAACCTGACAGCCTCTGCTAGGAGAGATGTGCTTACTGGATAACTGTGTACTCAACAAAAAACAAACAGCTCCCTGGCAGTGAGTGTGGCAATGTAGGCCTTTCTCTCTGCAAGGACATGCTTGCCTAAAGGAAAATAATTATGGAGTTATTGCAATAAAAAGCAATTTACCCCCCAAAAAGAATGGTTTCCCTCTATGTTGAAAGGGTCCCACCTTTGCAAGGATTAAAGGTAGTTACAGCAATATATCTGACACAAAAGAGAGGAGAAAAAGAAGAGAAAGAGGACAAATATTTCTTTTTAGAGCTGCCATCAAAGGGAATGATCTGATACTTACAAGGACATTGTTTCAAATACTACATGACTCCAAAGCAGCAACATCCTTTCCATATTTAATGTGTCTTTGAACAAAATTAAATTTTAAGGAATTAAATTTTAAGGTCACCCAGTCAATATGCCAACTCCTTTTACATTTATTTTCATCTTATCTCTCAATTTTGTCACCAGTTACTTCCCTTCTGTCCATTTCCATAAATAAACTGTGTTGACTCCTTAACTTACTGCCACTCTCCTGCTTCAATTACATCCCCTGATAACAGATTCCTCCCCCATCTCCATAATGGAGTCCAATTATTGCCTTTAGAATTGTCCCTGGCTTCCTCATTTCCTCATCACATACCCTCTGCTTAGAACTGGCCCCGCAATCTCCCTTTTCTAACTTCATAAAAGCTTCCACCACTCAGAATGGTGGAGCTGGTTGGGGCAATAGAGATCCTTTAGCTCCACCCACTCATTTCACAGATAGATAAGTGACTTGCTCAAGTTCACATATGTGCAATGACAGAGAAGAACTGAAAAAAAAAATTTCAGTTTCCTGTTATCAGGTCCCAGTTAACTCTCACCTTGCCAGTAAAATATAAGGCTGAATGAAAATTCAAATTTAAGCAAGAGGTAACATTGAGTACTTCAGTAGAGACAGTCATCAAAGTGTTGGGGCCTCTCTTTTCATGATTACTTCTCCATTCCCAAAGTTGCTAAAAACAAATTGTTGAGAAACAGGTCACTGTCTCACATGCTAGCATTAGCACCAAAAAGCTCTTTAGTCATCATCTGATCCAATTCTGATATGAAGGGTACATGAAGCTGAGCTGAGGTTACTCTGGCTATGGGAGGAGGGAAGGAAATGAGATGAGCACAGAGGACTGAGGGATAGTGATGCAATTTCCTAGAACCCACGGTGGCAGCAGAGGAAGAGGGATACATCAAAGAGTACAGGCCACTGAGCCAGGGAGAGCAACCCCATCAATAGTCTTTAAAGAGAGGGATTACTTCAATCTTTAGCACATCTTCTCTCTTCTTATCTGTTGAATACATGGGGACTATATGAATATCTCTCTTGGATTTCCTGTGATGTAGAGGAATAAGCTCCCCTCTTTTCCCTTTCCCCTGCAGTTAAGGTGGGTGTCTGCAGATAGCAACAGTGACTAGATGAACTCAAGGCCTTGGCTGCCTCTTCTGCTTTGTGGGGTTTTTTTCCTCTCTATAGGTGGCTGAACAGTAATCCTGAGACAGGAATTTCCATCTTTGGAGACATATTAAGAATTCTTGGGGTCCTCAGTCAGAGCTGACTGGCAGCAGGAATAGTTTCTGCAACTACATCCTTCTGGGGGAGGATGGTCACTAAGAGAAGGATGAGTCCTAGCCATGTCCTGGATAACTCTAAGACATAGACTTCTAGGAGGGTGTTACTCATTAAATACAGAGACAAGATAAAGATGAAATGATTGCTCAATAGTTCCACAAAATGTTTCAGGTTTTCATACTTTTAGCATCAACTTCCTGGGAGTATAATAGAAGTTACAGGTTACTATTTCATGTTTTATGTCTTTGTCTATGTATGCTTATGAATCTTATGTGTTTTGAGCATGACTTTCATGTGGAAGAAATTAAAATGCTGTTCTGTACCTACCTCATCTACCTCTTACATTATTCTCTTTTGTAGAGACCCCAGACTAAGTAATGAGTGAGTTTCCCTGGAGCACTTGTGTGGGGGGATAAAGTTCCAGATGTAATAAAAAAAGAACCTGGCTCCTCTTTTTAAAGGCTAGGTTCCCCCAGGCCTGAGGCCGGTCTATGTATACCTGAGAACTTGCTCCCCTTAGTGGAAAAGGGTGAGTGATACTGTAGGATTGGTGAACTGCTCTCCAAATTGTTGCTCATGAACTCCTCCCATTGCATTTCCTTTTACTAATCAGCCAAAGGATAGGTTTTCAAAAGTGATTATACTCAATGCAATCCTGCTGTAATAGAAAGAACAAGAGAACATCCCAATACTTCTTACTTTGAGTCCACTTCCACACAAATACACATATAGTCTGATTATGCTGAGTGCACAGAAAACACTCATGGAGCATAGACATTTAGGGAGTACGTTTGGCCAAGACACACATAGGAGCAGCTCACAATAGCTGCTGATTTCTCCCAGTGATATCATTTTGCTGATCTCTGCTTGGCCTGCTACCTGCTAGGTATTAATTTCTACTGCTACCCAGATGTGTGCCACATCTTCCTAGCTACTTGCTGGGCATCACTCTCTGCTCTTCCCCACTGGGTATTAAGTCTCCATGGGGCCATCTCCAGTCTTCCTGATCTACATCTTGCTGCTGGACCCAGATGACTCTGGAGGAGAAAGTGAGGGTGGTGACCTTGCACAACTGTCCCCCACTTAAATCCAATTCACTTGCAAGTCATGGCATCATCTTCCTGATGTCATGGTCCTCTTGAAGAATGAAGGACAAACAACAACCTGTGAGTAGTCTGAGCTGCCCCACTGGGGACCCAACTGGCCAGTTCCAGTTGGACATCTCAGCTCCTTCCTTCCTTCCTTCCTTCCTTCCTTCCTTTCTTCCTTCCTTCCTTCCTTCCTCCCTCCCTTCCTCCTTTCCTTTCTTTCTTTTCCTTCCCTTCCCTTCCTTTCCCTTCCCTCATCATCTCCCTCTGCCCACATAGGGTTCCACACCCTTATCTGCAGGGGCTCTGCCCAAAGGAATGTAAATTTGGGTGGCTGAAACCTAGCAAGATATATTGGGGTTTACTGGCTAGATTTCTTTCTTAAGACCATGCCTTAAACCCAATTCATTCTGGCTCTTTTTGATAGGCCAACAATAGGCCCCAGCTCAAGCACCACTTAGTGCAGCCATTTATTAGAGATTCCTTTGACATTCAATAGAATTCTCACTTGTATTAAAGTAGCAAACCTAACTGAAACAAAACAACACATTGACTGCAGCTGAAAATGTATGTCTCATTCTTTACCTACAATCCGTCATTTTTTCTGCCAACAATTCACCATCAATACTGTGGAATCAATACTGGCTATTACAGTAGTAAGTTTGGAGATACTGAATGCCTCCCCCACTTACACTATCATAGTCATTATTTAAGTTGTTTTCTTGGTGTTGAGCATATTGTTCTGTAACACTTCATTTAAGTCTGAGTTCAGTGCCAACTTAGTAGATATCCAATGGATTAAACCAAGCATCTCTGCTTGACCTTTTGCTTTTTAACATGTTTTGTCAATGACTCAGATAATGACATAAATGATACACTTTTCATATTTTCAGATGACACAAAACTTGGATGGTCACTAATACAATGGATGACCAAGTAAGGATATGAAAAGTTCTTGACAGGCTAGAATATCAGAAGGGATATAATAAGATAAAATTCATTGTGCATAAATGTAAAGTCTTTTTTGAGTTTAAAAAATAAACTTTACAAATACAAAAGAGTAGTTTTGTTTTGTTCTTTTTTAATTATATCTGGAGATCTTAGTGGACTACAAGATCAATATGAGTCAATAGTATGATGTGGTAGCTAAAACATGTAATGCAGTCTTGGGCTTCCAAGTTCCCAGGAATAAAGAAGTGGTAGTTTCTCTGCATTGTGGCCTAGATATATGTGTTCAGTTTGGAAGAACCACATGTTAAGGACATTAAAAAATTGTAAAGAATCCAGAAGAGGGCAACCAAAATGGAAAAGCCTTAAGTCTATGTCATATAATGAATTATTGAAGCAACCATGGCTATTTAGCCTGGAGAAGTCTTAATAGTTTTCTTCAAGTACTTGAAGGGCAGTCATGTAGGAGAAGGATTATTCTTATTCTATTTTACTTCAGAGGGCAGAATGAGGAGGACTGGGTAGAAAGGGTAGAAGTTAGGAAGAAAAAAATATAGGCTTAAAGTCAGAAAAAAAAATCTTAACTATTAAAGTAATCTCAAAACAGAAAGGGAGGCTACAGGTTACTGAGTGTTCTCCTTTATTGGAGATCATCAGCAAAGGCTAGATGACTCCTTGTCAGGTACATTATACTAGAAATTCCTTTTTTATGATTTGGATCAGATAACAACTGAGATCCTTCCAGCTCTAAAATTCTCTGATTCTGGGAGGTATTTTGAATTCCTCACATTTATCTCTTCTTAAAGGACAATAATATTCCATGTGAAACAAAGATTCAATTTGTTCTGCTTGGCTCCAGAGAAGAGAAGTAGGAATATTAAGTAAAAGTTTCAGAGGCAGGTTTAGATTTGGTGTAAGGAAAAACTTCCTAACAATTAGAGTTTGGCAAAAGTGAAATAGGCTGTCTCAGGAGGCAGTCTTTTTTTTTTTAATTATGTCTTCAAACAGAAAATGGACCACCACTTGTTGGTGATATTGTAGAATGGATTCTTGTTTTAACTCTTTGATCTTGTGATTAAGTGACTTATGAGGAATGTGCAATGATGCAAGTTTCTGGAGGAGGCCAGTTAGCTTATGAGATAGCTGAAGAGGTAGTAATAGTGACATTCATCTCCAAGTAAACCTAGAATTCCCTGTACCTTGAACCACTCTGAGAAATGAGCTAGGCAAAATTGTGTGGCTCATACTCCATTGGATGAGCTATTTCTGTGGTAGCAAAGGGAAGGCTTCAGAAGCAAGGTAGTCAAGGAGAAAGGATGAGGTCAATGATTTAGTGGGATTCCCTCAACAATTGTGTAAGGATGGGAGAAGGGAATGCTCATATTAAGGACTGGGTATCAACGGTGAGGAAAATATTTAGTGGAAAGGAGTGTCAAAGACCAGGAAGGTCTCTAGTAGCAGTACTACTCACAGGTAAGGAAAGGGTCAGGGATGTTTTCATGTGTGTATCATTTTAAGTAGGATATTGAAATGTTCTCTGCTAAAGTCCTGCTCCAGTGCCACATATCGGTGTGGAAGTGACCTTGGATTCCTGAAGGTTATTGCAGAAGAGTTCAAATTCTGATAGGTACTCAAATATGGGTGTCATATGATCAATTTTATTTCTTTTGGCCAAGATTCAGAGTAAGTTCATAGAAACTCACCATTAGTTGTCAAAACAATGATGATTTTTGTTTGTTCATAGCAACCATTGAAGGCCATTTGCCCAGCCATATTAGCCTCACAATCTCCTTCAGAATAGGAAGCCACAGCAAATAAATTATAAATCCTGAAATATTGAAGTATATTAAAGTTAGGATTGCTAAAGAATTCTTCCGACTTTCATTTTGAGCATAAATCATGTCACTCAGTATGTCTGAAACAGCTTCTGCTCTGGAGATTCAGATGCATTGGCATCCACTCATTGCCACAGTCTACCATTTTATTGTGTCTAGCCACAGTCATAGCATATTTATAACAATTTAGAATCAGAAAACCTAGATGTCCTATCTGAATTTTGTGATATCCTGTATCCTCTGATTGTTACCCTGAATCTCAAATCTCTAGAGCAATACATTAGTTCTTTCATTTTTATAGAGATTTTATTATAAATATAATCTTCATGCCACAGATCATATGGAAACACCTTGAGTAAATGATATATCTATTCTCATTACTTTTTTCTTGATGGAAATCAATATGGAACACTAAAATAAAGGTCAAGAAATCTAAATTTCCCCTACCATTTCTTCCACCAAATAGCACTGCAATCTCAAACAAGTCACTTTCTCTCCTTGGGTTTTAATTCGGATCTAAAAGACACCTTCTTTGACTTTTTACATTCTAGATTTTTTGGTTCCATAGTATTTTGAAACACTATCATCTGAAGACCACCACAAAAATCCCACTCTGAAGACTCAGTTTGGCAAGGGGTGGCCCTGGGTTTTTAAAGATTGTATTTATCAGTGGAATGAAAACTTGCAAAAATTCTTTCATGATAGAAAGGCCTAAAGTAGGATTCTGCCAACAAATGTGTCTGCTTTATGATGACAAATAAAGTACAAAGAGGCTCATGACCTTTAGACTAGCCACTAGGTGAAGAATTCTATAGCCTTGGCAACCAATGAAACAAAGAAATAGAGTATGTGTATGTGTGTGTGTGTGCATATATATTTGTATATTAGAAAATTAGGATTAATTATGAACAGAAATCTGGAACTATGTCCAAATATTTATTGCAGCACTTATCTGGTGTCAAAGAATTGGAAATTGAGGGGATGCCCATCACTAGGGAATGGCTGAACAACTTGTGGTATATGATTGTGATGGAATATTATTATATTATAAGAAATGATGAGCTAGGTGTTCTGAGAAAAACCTGGAAAGTCTGACATGAATTGATGCAAAGTGAAATGAGTAGAACTAGGAGAATATTGTACACAGTAACAGCAACATTGTAAGGTGATCAACAATGAGTGACTTAGCTATTCTCAGAAATACAACAATCCAAGACAACTCTAAAGGACTTATCAGGAAAAATGTTATCCATCCCCAGAGAAAGAACTAATGGAGTCTGAATACAGATGGAAGGATACCTTTTTCACCTCATTTTTCTTGAGGTTTTATTTTGGTCTGTTTTCTTTTACAACATGACTAATATGGAAATATGTTTTGCATGAAATACGTTTTACGCGTATAACATCAAATTGCTTAGCTTCTCAATGAGGAGTGTGGGGAGGAAGAGAGAAGATTTGGAACTCAATTTTAAAAATGAATGTTGAAGGGGCAGCTAGGTGGTGCAGTGGATAAAGCTCCAGCCTTGGAGTCAGGAGGACATTAGTTCAAATCTAGCCTCAGATACATGACACTTACTAGCTATGTGACTCTGGGCAAATCACTTAACCTCAAATGCCTCACAAAAAAAAATGAATGTTGAAAATTATTTTTATGTGCAATTGGGGAAAAATAAAACCCTAAATTAAAAGAAAATTAGAATTAGTTGACTATTAAGGAAAAAAGATGAGCCAGCTAGGTGATGTAGTGGATAGAGCATGGGCTCTGGAGTCAGGAGGACCTGAGTTCCAATCTGGCCTCAGACACATAACACTTACTAGTTGTGTGACTCTGGGCAAGTCACTTAACCCCAAATGCCTCACCAAAAAAAAAAAAAGATGCCAACTATTTTCTGTGATTCAGAAGTCTTATACCTATATATCTTGAATAATTTCTTTAAGAAGAGAGTTGATACCTTGATAAACTTCTTGTATAAGACAAATATCATTCTGATATCCAAACCATGGAAGAAAAAGAGACAGAAATATAGAACAATAACAATAATAAGTTGTTCAATGCTTCCACAGATCCATGTTGTAACCTTTGTGAAGGGGTGTATAGGAGCTAGCTCAAACTGGATTGCAAATGCTGATTGTTAAACTTTTAGTGTGAGCATTTATACTTCAGAAATAAGCAAATCCTACAAATCAGAGCTTGATTTATTGTTTTGTTGATTGTCTAGACTTAAGGTGATGGAGAAGATGTTAATAATGCAAATTAAGCTTTAAAGTATGCCATTTTTGAGAGCTATCATTGATAAAAATTTACCAGTACTGCTTTTGCTATTCTTACTCCAACAACGCAGATTATTCCCAAGCCATACCTTTTCCTCCTATGCAATTATGGCCCATGCCGTCTTGCAAATCCTCCACAGTGAATCCACCCAATATATTCAGGGGACTTCCTCAAAATACTTTGACATACAGAGTTATCAATGGAACAAGAAGGACATCCAATGATTAATTCTCACTCTTGACACATAATCAACTCACTTTCTCTTCTAGTCATGCATTTCTCTAACAATATTCTTTGTTCCATTTCTCTTGCAAAATTCTTCAATGGTAATACATTATAACCTACTCAACACCACCACATACCTCTGCGTTAATATTCTGGTGACCCTCAGTTTGAATTTTCCAGAGACTGTGTGATATGTTGTTGTTCAGTTGTTTTAGTCACATCTTAATCTTTATGACCCCACTTGGGGTTTTCTTGGCAAAAATACTGGAGTGGGTTGCCATTTCCTTCTCCAGCTCATTTTACAGATGACAAACTAAGGCAAATAGGTTAAGTGACTTGCCCAGGGTCACTTGGCTAGTAAATGTCTGAGGCCAGATTTTAACTCAGGAAGATGAGTGTTCCTACCTCCAGGCCTGGCACTCTATTCACTGTACCACTTAGCCACCCTATGATATTCCACAGCTTAAAATCATATAATATCACTGTTAAAATGTCATTAAAATATGCTCTTTTATTTCAGGGAGAAGCCTAATGTCATTAAAATACATGTATACATATGAGTGTGTGGATAGATAGATAGATAGATAGATAGTCCTTTATTTCAGGGAGAAGCCTAATGTCATTTTTTTAAAGAAAGAAAACCTTCATAATTTTCCAAAGGGAATCCAGTCTAGACTTTTCTTTTTGTTCAATTCTCAGTTCAGCTCACATATGAATATATGTGCATATGTGTGCATCTGTATATATTGTGTGTGTGGATGGATATATAAGTAGATAGATACATTGGTACATAGAAACATAGATACATAGACAGACAGACCAATCCTATATGTAATCTGCCCAGTGCATATCATAGTCTTGATGATAAACATTTATCATCCACTAGGTTTTTCCTGAGTATAAGTTTTAGGCCAAATTCTTTTTAGTGATTATGGATTTTATTTAGGAGGTTCTGCAATATTATAGTGGCTATGTAATCCAAATCATGTCATCTGCAAATATAAGCATTGATAGGAACTCACTCTTTCATTAGAACTCTGTGTTGGACTTCTTACTGGAGGCAAACAACTCAGGAGGATATGCATCTCTCAGTTTTATGCTTCACTTGGTCAACAAGTTTCTGAGTAGGGGATTGAAAAGGATATATATTGAAATAAAAGTGAAATATATTAATATTTTTTTAAAAATAAGATAAAATTTAGTTAGAAAAATTCAGTGTCATAAAACCTTTAAAAGTAATCAGTAGGTCATCAAAAAGGCTATCTTTTTTTTACATATTTCAAGGAATCATTTAACTTTAACACATATATGAGAGACATTCCAGGTAAGCCTCTATGGTAGCATTTTGCTTCAAATGCTTTTTTAGTAGTTAACAAGCAATGAATACAGTGGGATTTTATATGCTCTAGGTCTTCCAGCTAATTGTATGACTCTAAAGATATGGTCTGCTATAGCATGTAATTTATGAAAACATAACTATTCCTTTCTCATACCTTCATTAAAGATGTCCTCAAAGTGTATATGTGTGTGTATGTATATACGTGCACATATATGTGTACATATATATGTATATATATGTATCTTTATACTTTTCATTAAAATTTTGTAGTGATGGAGAAGTAAACATATGGATCAGTAGCTATTAATGCACTCTCATTCACTTTTGTACAATAATATCTGAGATATCTTCCTCAAGCATTTGTATCCTTGCCTAGATCAGCTATCTTGAGAATTGATGCCTCATTTCACTTAAACTTGTGTCATCTTTGGTATGGACATGAGTCATACATACTTGATCTATTACAAGTACTTTTAGCATCTATGTTTTCTCTAGTGCCAGTTCCACTTCCTCATATAGTATATTAGTTATTATAATGTTAAAATCCAGATCTGGTGGTTCCACTGTTGTTGATAAAGAAAGGTTTGTTATTTTAAAAATTACAAATCTTTAACATTTTTCACCCATTTCTTATCCTTCTTTCAGCTTTATTTTTAATGCTATGGGATGCTTTGGCTCCATCTCTTTCCAAAATTCCTATAAATATCTTACCTTTTCCTCCCATTTCCCCTTCTCCTCAAATGATGTAATGCAGGTCATAAACTTCCATTATTCTATTCTGAAAAATTTTACGTCAGTGTTGGCTTTGGTTGCCAAAACTCTCTTTGTGTCAAGGAGGTCAAATAGTTGCTTTCTGATGGTCTCCTTTTATGGCAATTTATTTATAATATTTAAACACTAAAGGCCAACATTATGTAGTGGATATTGAGTTAGCCTCAGAGTATGAAAGACATGGATTCAAGTCCCTGCTATGATAACTGTCTGTGTGACCTTGGGTAAATCACTTAACTTCTCATTGACCCAGACAACTCTCTAACACAACTTGTATAACAGTTGCTGATCTTCATTGGTACATGGATTTTCTTCATTGAATGTTCCCTACAACAATTAAATTACTGATCCAATCAAAAAGACCCACAATCTTCCTTAAGAAGTGAAAGCATTCAGTGTCTGTTCTAACCATTTCTCATGTTTCAGCATCAACAATTTATTTAAGTGCTAAGAACTGACATATGTATCTATATCTATATATCTATATCTATATCTATCTATCTATCTATACATATCTATATATATATATATAAATATATATAAAAAGAGAGAGGAGAGAGAGAGAGAGAGAGAGAGAGAGAGAGAGAGAGAGAGAGAGAGTATCTGATTCTACTTCTGGGGGGAAAAGATTAGAGGACCTGCTTCTGGGACAGTCATGATGTTGTATAATGGAAGTGTGTTGGAGAGCTTTAGAAGCATGCACAAATATTCTGTAACTAGTTATGGTCTACTAAGACTTGCGGGATAGTTGCCTCTTTGACTGGGGTGGACTTGAACAGATCTCAGTTAGCTTTGGACTCTTCTCTCTTGGTAAATTGACCTCTCTCTGGTTTGGACTGTTTCACTAATGGAATCTGGTAAGAGATATAGCTATAATGAGAGAGGCCTTGGGCTCTTTTCCTCCAAGGTCAATATATCCCATCATGAATATGGGCCTCCATTCTTTTCCTATTTTAGGATTTATTCTTTTGTTTCAGGTGGAAATTAATCCAGAGGCTCCCATCTTGTGAGTTTCAAAAGTTCAAGAAAGCAAGCTGCCAGGAATTCAAGTGTAGAGTCCATGCTGGATTTTGCATCCAGACAAGCATCTATGCACCTAGATTTAGAGAAAGAGCTTTGAGATCTGGCCCACCTGCTGAGATGAGGACTCATTTGGCCACATTGTTGCAGTTAGACCTAAATTTGGTGGGACCAATCATACATGAATCTGTGCTAAATCTGAGCCCATTCTCCCCCCAAACAGTGGTGATACAGGGTAAAATATGCCCCCAAAGTGTTAGGGAGAGATGTTCATACTTTTGTAACTTTTTTATCTTCCAAGTAAACATTCTTTTGTAAAGATTGATTGATGTTAAGATGCTCAATGGAATTGGAACTCTACTCCCTAGTGGAAAATGGTAGGGGAAGCACAAACCTGTGGTGCTTGAGACAATAGTGTTGGAAGAGATATGCAACAATCCCTCAGGGTATACCTAGAATCCTGAGGGAGAGATGTAGAAGCCTGATTCTGGCATAGTGGACCAGGGCAGTACTCACTACATAAAAATAAATCATTTTGAAGTTGCCTTAATTTTTTTCCATGCTGTTTTCTTAATTCTTTTAGTTTTGTATTGATTTTTGTCTTTGCCAAAATTCTTCTGGTGATGCTACGTGACTGCAAATCATGGAACATGACATGAGGCTTTGGATCATGGAACAACGCAATCTCTGAATAATTGAAATTGTGATAGACCCAAAGGGCATAGTTGGAGAAAATATATAGATGGCAACTTATTACCAGTGATGACTTGCATAGAGTCAGTGTTAGATGAAATCTAGGCAATGTATGGTTGAAAAATTAAGTAGATTGGTCACAGAACAAAAGTCAGAAATAACACATGGATTACCTAAGTTATCTTCAGGGATCCATAGTATGTTATAAAACCTAGAAGAAGACCCCTAGTATACTGGGTAAGATTTTTGAAGTTAAAAGAGCACAAAATGGGTAGTTATCTGCTTTTGAGAAAGAACTCAAATTGATGAAATCAGATTCACTGAAGCTAATGGGGTGGTCCTAAGCCTGTCATTTTAATGGTGTTGAGAACTCTTGTTAAGGAAACTTCCTCCACAAATGCAGATTGACACTTTCTATCTTTCTTTAAAGTCCTTTCTATCACCACCTCCAATTGTTAATGATCTCCCTCTCTAACTACCTTTTATGACTCATCTTGTATTAATTTCACATTTTTCCTGCATATGTGTGTATCCCACTCCTTTCATCTTCTGTTTATCAGAAAGACCTGGCTCCCCCTTGATGATGCAGCATCGCTGGCCACCCTTTCCAGTACTATCTACATTTTCAATCATTCCCCTTAGTTCGTTAGTTAAGGCAGGGGAGTTGAAATACTCCTTGATCCCCATTTCCACTTCTAGCTTCTCTCCCTATCTCTAACACTTAGTAACCAATCCTCCTTTGAGGGCCATACAAGCCATATCTTCCACCCAATCAAGATCTTCATAGCTATAGTCCTCTAGGACAATACCCTTCCTTCTTCAAGGAGTTCAGTACCTGGCTCCTTTCCAACACCTGCCTTCATATCTGGGGACTTACACATACATATTGACATTCTCTCAAATACCCTAACAGTTCAGTTGCTCAATCTATTCATATCCCCATGATGTACTACTCCTCCACCCTACCACATTCACCTGCAAAGATCGTCATGGTTTTGATCTAGTCTTCAACCACAAATGCACCACCTCCATATTCAAGAACTCAGAAATATCCTTATCTGGCCATAATCTAATGGCTTTCTACCTCTCTCTCTGCCTCCCCATTCTTGTCTTTATTCACACTGTGACCTATAATCCCTGGACTCCTCAGTTCTCTACCAGGCCATCATTCCTGAACTAGTAACACTCCTCTTTTCTTCAACTTAATGCTTTGGTGAATCATTCCACTCTACACTGCCTCTTCTCTGGAGTCTCTGGCCCCTTAATCATGTTGCTGATTGTACCCATCTAAGCCTAAGCCCAGGATAACTTCCACCTTCATTCCTACACATGCTGTTGGAAGCAGGTGGAGAAAAATCATGCACCCATTCTGCCTGGGTCTATTACAAATTTATGTTACACAACCTCAATTGGGACATACCTATGGCTTGGTAATACTCTTATACCTCTCTTATCAACATACTGTCTCACTCTTCACAGCAATTTTTCTTAATGTTTTTATCCCTTCTCAAACTTTCCATAGCTTCACCTCCCCAGAACTTCTCAGCTGAGAACCTTGCTTCATATTTTACAGAAAAAAAGATGAAAAGTGGCAGAGTAGAAGGAAGTAATGAAGCTGAGCTACCATCTACAAGTCCTCCAAACCGAGCTATAAAATATATCACACCAAATCCTGATGGAGAAATACAGGGGAAAAAAGTCATGGTGAGTCCTTTTTCTGGCCCAGACTGGCGTTTTGTTGTTGTTGTATAGTTATTTCAGTACTGTCTGACTCTTCATGATCTCAGTTAGGGTTTTCTTGGCAAAGATACTGGAGCGGTTAGCCATTTACTTCTCTAGGTCATTTTACAGATGAGGAAACTGAAGCAAACTGGGTTAAGTGACTTGCTTAGTGCCACAGAGCTAGTAAGTGTCTGAGGGCAGATTCGGACTTAGGTCTTCCTAACTTCAGGCTCAGCACTATGTCTATTGTACTATCTACCTGCCCCATCAGACAGGAACAGAAAAGGAGGTCTGCAGACACTGGAGATAGAGGAAGAGCTGCAGCATACAATACAGGGAGCACTCCAGTGCCCAGGGAGAATTTGTGCACAAGCATGGAGAAAGGTCCCAAACCCATCCTGGGGCAGCCCCAGACCCATATTAGGGCACCTCAATGGTACCAAGTGCCAACTGGCAGCTTTACTGACCGCAAACCAATTCTGAATTGTAGATACAGTGTGGAGTGATAAAGGGACCTACTGAACACAGCTTGGTGGTGATATTACCTTTCCCAGGTAGGCAGGCCCTGGGCAGTGGACCAATAAAGAAGGAAGTTCAGAATCCTGCAGCAACAGTGGTGGTGGTGTGGCACAGACCCCAAGCTGACAGTAAGGACACACTTCCACATCTAGCCCAATGTACAGAGGAATAACAAAGACAGGAAATCCAAACCAAAAGGGAGACTATAATTCTATCACTTTGAACCAAAAAAAAAACTGATAGGAGTGGAGTCTAGCAGAATTCTGTGCTTATATAAACGCAAAACCATATTAGGAATTTGCAGAGCTTAGACTGGGTGGATATGAGGGAGAGAGGAATCAATCAAAAATTCCCCTGGATAAGACCCATTTGGGTGTACTGAAAGTTTGCCAATTTAGCTATGACCTATTAAGGTGGCAGTAAAACTCGAGACAAGAATACAGAAGAGAATGATATCCAAAATATCTATAAGCAGTGCGTCTAAAGAAAAACACATTTGGGCACAAACTCAACTAGAAGTGTTGAAATAAGAGTCAATTGTTTTAAATAAATGGAATGAGAGCACTTGAAGGGGAAAAAAGGGAAAAGAAACGAGAGCTATAGAAGAATAAATTGGAAAAGGAAGAGGTATAAAACCTTTTCCAAGTTTCAAACTCCCTGAAAATTCAAGTGAACCAAATAGAAACCAGTAATTTTATGGAGGTAATGAAAAATATTAAAACAAAGTTGAAAGGCTGAAAAATTGGAAGAAAATATAAAATATCTTCTAATAAAAACAACTAACCTGAAAAGCAGATCAAGGAGAAAAAAAATCTTAGAATCATTGAACTATCTGAAAACCATGATCAAAAAAAAAAGAGCCTAGATGCCCTATTTAAAGAAATCTTAAAATTGCCTCGATCTCTTAGAACCAGAAGGTAAAGTAGAAACAGAATCTACTGCTCACCTCCTAAAAAAAAAAACCTCAAAATGAATACTCCCAGGAACATGACTGCCAAAATCCAGAGCTTCCAAGTCAAAGAAAAAATTGTAATAATAATAATTCAGGTAGCCAGAAAGAAAGAAAAAATTCAAATACTAAGGAGCCACAGTCAGGATGGCACTTGATATAGCAGCCACCACTATAAAGCAATGGTGAACTTGGAATATGATATTCCAGAAGGCAAAAATATGAACTTGCAGTCAAGAATAATTTACCCAACAAAACTGAGCATTACCCTACAGGGGACCTTTAATGGACCTTTAATGAAATAGAGCAATTCCAGGCATTCCTGATGAAAAGACTAAAGCTTCAGAGAAACTTTGAAATTCAAACACAGAAGTGAAGAGAAGTATAAAAAAGTAAAGTGAACATGAATAAGTAATATAAAGGACTAAAAAGGACAAACTCCTTACATTCAAATATGGAGAGTTAATACATGTTTCCCCTCTGAATCCTATCATCATCAGAGGTCATAGAGGAAGTCCAGCTAGACAAGGCCTGGGAGTGGTTTTATTATTTCTTGAAGATCTTGAGAAAAGAATAGATAGAAAAGAGAAGGGAAGGGAAAGGAAAGTTAGGGGAAATTATCTCACAAAATCAGGATGGACAAGTAGATTTCTATACGAACAAGGAGGAGGCTGTGGGGAAGAGTGGCTGACAGTTGAATCTTACTCTCACCTGAACTGGTCAAAAGAAGGAAGAACAGAGAGAGAGAGAGAGAGAGAGAGAGAGAGAGACAGAGAGACAGAGAGACAGAGAGACAGAGAGAGAGTTGGGTACAAAACTCCATTTCATTCAATAGGAAAAACAAGGAGGGAAAAGGGAGAAGGGGAAAGGGGAAAGGGGAATTAGAGGAAGAATAGGTTAAAGAGGAGATAAGCACTAAGCAAAATAAATGCAAAGGACATGCAAAAATGTTTACAATTTTTTTTGAGGTGGTAAAGCATGGGAATCTGAATGAGTGCCCATAAATTAGGGAATAGCTGAACCAGTTATAGCATATAAATGTGGTGGAATACTATTGTGCTAAACTCTTAACAGCACGATGACCAACCAGGACTCCAGAAGACTAATGATAAAACACGTTATTTATCTCCTAATAGAGAGGTGAAAAATAATACTTTTTGTGTTTTTTTGGTTGTTGTTGTCGTTTTTGCACATGATCCATGAAAAAATTTGTTTTGATTGACTATGCATGTTTGCAATGGATTTTGTTTTATTGCATGTTCTCAGTTGGGGGGAAGGGTTAGGGTAGGAAGGTGAGAAGGTGGATCTTGGATGATTCAAATAAATAAAATGTTTTTTTTAAATAAAAGCAAAATTTAGACCATTCACTAAGAGTTCTCTCTTCTCCCTTCTTCTTCATCTCACATCACTCATATGCTTTCTTCTACCATCTCCTCCATCATCCCAGTCTCACAGGAAGATGTGGCTTATCTCCTTGCCAAAGTAATGCCCTCTACCAGCACAAATGATCCCATTTCATTCCATCTCTTCCAACAGATTGCCCATCTGAAATCCCCACTTTTGCCCATCCTCAAAAATACCCCACTTGCTCTTTCCATCTCTGCTGTCATCCTCTATCTCTTCTGCCTTTTGTGGCAAAATTCCTTGAGAAAGTTGCCTACAGTTGATACCTCTACTTCCTCTCCTCTCAGTCTCTTCTTAACCCACTATAAACTGGCTTCTGATTTAATTGTTGCACAGAAATCGCTTTCTCCAAAATTATTAATAATCTCTTAATTGACAAATCTAATGGTGTTTCCTCAAATCTTGTCTTTCATTACTTCTCTGCAGCCTTTGACACTGTCAATCACACTCTTCTCCTTGACATTCTCTACTTTCTAGGTTTTCAAAACACCATTCTCTCATGGTTCTCTCTTTCTATTTGACTAATCCTTCTTAGTCTCCTTTTCTGGATCTTCATCCAAGTCAAATCCACTAACTGTGAGTGTCTCACAGAGCTGTTCTTGGCCTTCTTTTCTTCTCTTTTTTTACCATTTCATTTGGTGATCTCATCAGCTCCCATGGATTTAATTACCATCTCTATACTGATAACTCTCACATTTATCTATTTAGTCCCAACCTCTCTGCTGACTTCCAGTCTTACATCTCCAACTGCCTTTCATACATCTTGACCCCAAGCTATCCAGTAGAAGTCTTGAACTCAGCATGTCCAAAACTGAACTTACTACTTTCCCCCGAAACCCTCCCCCTTTCAAACTTCTGTATTACTGTCAAGTGTCCCACCATCCTCCTAGACCCCTATGCGTTATCATCAAATGTTCACTACCTCTCACTCCCCATATTCAATCCATTGCCAAAGCCTGTCAATTTTAGCTTTGCAATATCTCTCAAATATGCCCCCTTCTCTGATCTGATACTATCACCACTGGTACAAGCACTCATCACTTCATATCTGGACCACTGAAATAGCTTGCTGGTTGGTTTGCCTACCACAAAGTCTCTCTCCAATATAGTCCATCCTCCATTCAGCTACCAAAGTAATTTTCCTAAAGCTCTGGTTTAATCATGCCGCCCCCATACTCAATAAATTCTACTTTCTTCAGGATTAAATACAAAATCCTCTGTTAAGCATTCAAAGTCCTTCATAAGCTAACATTGTTCCCTCCTTTTCAAGCTTCTACACCTAATACTACTGCCCACATACTCTTCGACCCAATGACACTTGCCTCCTTGCTGTTCCACAAACAAGATGCTCCATCTCTTAGCTCTAGGAATTTTTTCTGGTTGTCTTCTATGCCTGAAATGTTCTTCCTCCTCATGTCTGTTTCTTGACTTCCCTTAACTCAGTCAACTCCCAACTAAAATGCCACCTTATCATGAAGCCTTATTCCTTTTAATTCTAGTGCTTTCCTTCTATTAATTATTTCCTATTTATACTGTATACAACTTGTTTGTACAATTTTTTTCTGCTTATTGAGTCCCCCATTATGTAAGCTCCTTGAAGATAGGTGCTGTCTTTTGTCTTTCCTTGTGTCACCAGCACTTAGCACAATGCCTTGTGCATAGTAGGTACTTGACAAATGCTTATTGGCTGACTATATATATGTGTGTGTGTGTGTGTGTGTCTGTGTGTGTGTGTGTACATATATATGTACATACACACAGAAAAATAGAGAGAAAATGTATGTTAATGTGTATGATACACATATATGTATGTGTATATGTGTTGTCTCCCCTAGGAGAATGTCAACTCTGTCTCTAGTGTCTATGACTACGATGATATCTGATATATAGTAGGTGCTTAATAAATGCCTGTATATTGATTCCCTGCACTTTATAGTCTTAGAGAGTTTCCTGAGGCACTGAGACATAAAATGATTACCCTACATCATATGTAGTCATGCGTCATAAAGAGGACTTGAACTCATGGGTCTTCCTGATGGCAAAGTCTGTTCTCTAACAACTATAAGGCAGCTAGGTAGCACAATGGTTAGAGCACTGGGTCTTAAGTAAGGAAGATATGAGTTTAAATCTGTCCTCAGTCACTTACTATGTCTATGACTCTGGGAAAGTCATTTATCTTTTATTTTCCTCAGTTTCTTTCATTGTAAAATAAGGATTATAATAATATCTACCTCCTAGGTTTGTTGTGAGTATCAAATGAAATAATATTTGCAAAGAGTTTAGCACTGTATCTGGCACATAGTAGGTACTTAATAAATGCTTGTTTCTTGCCTTCATATACAATGCAGCCTTTCATTCAGTGAGGAATTAATGACTTATCTTTCTAAAGAACTTTGAGGTTTACATGGAATTCTTCTCAGAGTAACCCTGGGAGGGAAGTAGTGCATATCCATACAATATTTCCATTTTGCAAATGTGGAAACAGATTGTGAGAGAGATTAAATCACACTGGGTCCCACAGCTAATAATTTAAAAAGCCAGACCCCAAACCCAGTCTTTTTACCCTAAAGCAGAGCTCATGATCCCTACTCTCACACAAATTTTAGCAGAAGGAATGGGAAACATATACAAACATTCGATTCAATGTAATTTATGTGAAACAATAATAATACAAAATGACCTATTTACTAATCTTACTCTCAGCCAGCTCTCAATTAACATCCAATAAGAAGTTAGACAGTAATAGCTTAAAGTTTTATCCCCTACTTGGATACATTACATTTTTGATTGTAAAGTGATTGGAAGAAATAAAGGAATAAAGTTCCAATTCTGAAGTTTCAGGCATCACGCACAGATTGAAAAAGTACAGAGAACCTTCTTAATGTCCTTCAAATTAGACCATGAGAGTGACCCTCATGTTCTGGTTCCTCATAAAGCTGACCCTCACTGAAATGATATGAGTTTGACATTACTCCAATTTGACAACATCATCAGTCACCCAACCCTAAACTCTTTGAGGGTAATGTTCCTAAGATTGTCTGGATCTCTCCGTTACAAAAACTCACATTGCTGTCTGTAAAGGGGAATTCTCTGGGGTTTTTATGTTAAACAATAAAAAAAAAATCTATGGATCAGGGAAATACTCAGAGTAGCTATTTCCATTGCGAGGGAATAGTAAAGAATTCACTACTAACTAGAGGTAGGTAGGTGCAATCTTTGTGAGGATTAATAAAAGAACCTCTCTGAACAGTATGAAGTACATTTGATTTGGGAAAACAATCCTCAGACATTTTTTTTCTGTTGCACTAAATGTCACTTTGCAGATGTAAGGGACAGAAAGCAAATGATTGCTCTTTGCAGTAATGTGGACTCCTACTGAACACCCTTTATCAAAGCTGGGTTATTTCTCCTGCCTCTTCTCATGCTGGAAGCTCACATTTGTTAAATTGTTCTAAAACGTCTCCAAGGTACAATTTTGTTTTATAGTCACTGTCAACCCAAACCATTTAATGTTAATTTCGTACAACCTACTCCACTGTCAGCTTTCCTCATCTTGGATATTTATTTCCCAGCCAAATGTGCATTTATTTGTTGACATTTTAATTAAATTAGATTGTAATAAATCTGCCTACATTTATATCCATTTTCCCATGGTGCCAAAGTATTCCAAGTAAGGTGATACATGTATTAACTGGGTAACCCAGGGCCCATGAACAATCAATGGCCAAGGACTGTGGAGTTAAACTACACAGGGAAAAAAAGCCCTTGGAGCCCCATCATAAATCTATGAGCATCCTGGGACCTAAGGGTTACCATATCAATCCAGCAATTAGAGAAGTTTTCCTTGAAGCCTATGAAAAGAGACACCAGTTAGAGCCCCCTGTTACTTATCTAGTTGGCAGGGGGTTTAAAGTATTGAGAAATAGCTTTCATAGCATATGACAGATATGTCAAGAGAAGCAAAATACAAGATAACATGGTTGGATAGTAATAACACTGGATTTGGAATCAAACGACCTAGTAGAATCTGGAGAAAAGTGGCTTTGTTGGGACAAGTGACTGAACCATTCTGGGCCACATTTGACCTTGAAGATCATCTAGTTCAATACTCTTATTTTTTAGAGGAACCTGCTGACATTAAGTTACTAGCCCAAGGTCACACAGGTAATAAGTACTAGAGCCAGAAGACGAACTTACATCTAGCATTAAATAGCGGAAAGAGCTCTGGCTCTAGAGTCAGAGAAGCTGGGTTCAAATCCTTCCTCTGATACTTACAGTCTGTAAGTACTTGGGCAATTCATTTTAAAGTGCCCAACCTTCAGTTTCCTCATCTGTAAAATGAAGGGGTTGTGCTACATGGCCTCTGAGTTCCCTTCCAGATTTAAATACATGATCCTCTTACTTCAAATCCAGTAAATCTCATACTATGCCACTTTACCTCTCAACCTTTCCTTCCACACTAATAGGAGTCGATACTATGTGATGTCTAAGGTCCCCTTTAGCTCTAAAGTCTATGAACCTTCAACAGATACACTTAAAAGGGAAATCTCTTGACCCTGTTCATTAGACTATTATGCTTTTCTCCAGATTTAATTTCTCTTCCAGCCCTATGTCTCCTCACTGCCACGTTGAGTTGCCACTCCCCTTAATACTATTTGTCTAACCTAAAGGGGCTACAGTGCATAGACCATGATTCACAAGCATGACAGAAAGCCCAGGTAAGCTTGAAGTGACTTGGTTTTGTGTTCAGGTCCAGATATTTCCAGTGCATTTGAGAAAATTCCTGGCACGATTGAGTTTTTTCCTGCTGAAATGCCTTGTTAGATGTTGTCCATGACTCATCTGAGAGGTAGCAAGCTGTAGTGGACTTGGAGTTAGAAAAAGCAGGTTTCTAGTCTTGCCTTTAACACATACTAGCTATGTGACCACAGACAAGTCAAAACCTCCCCTAGTACTTTATGTGACTCTCTAAGTTGCAGAGAAGTTGCTGACCTACATTAATTAGTAGCGTTTTCTCACCTAAAAGCTCCCTATGTTAATTAAATGATGAATTATTACTAATAATTAGAAGCTATTATTAGAATTATAATAATTATAATAATCATAAAACTTATTAGAAATAATTACTAATGAAATTTAGATGTAGTCATGATCATCAACAGCATTGTTATTATCATCATCATCCTCATCATCATTGTCATTGTCACCATTGTAGTTATTCATGATAACTTTGGGACATTCCTGACCAGGTTGCTTGGTCATACAGTACAACTACTTCACATCACTCCATAAAGCATTACAGAGCAAGCCATACATCACCAATTTGGGTCAAACCAAGATGAAGACAAAACACATTTTGAAATGAATGAGTTTCACTTTGGCTTTGGCTTTGGCTTTGCTAGCATTTACTCATAACCAAACAATATAATGCATGATCAAAAGTTATGTAGAGTTAATGTAACTAAGGAAGCATTTTATAGCCCTATCAAGCAAGCTATATTAATTTACTCCATACCTATATATGCATGTGATTGACTGAATAAAAGATTTGACTTCCACTAAAGTTACAAAGCAAATCACCAGTTTAAAAACATATGGACAAGCATTGAACACTGAGATCTAAATTTCCAGTGATTTTGTATCTCATTTCTATAGGAAGGAGAAAATCGAGAAAAGGCTATAAAATCAAATACTGTAAAAGCATAAAAATGTAAGTGTTATACAGGGTATTCTCAACCTGCTACACTTCCTGTCTCACACAGAGTGCTGTCAAGGACAGTCTGTGGAAAAAGTATGTCTTCTACAATGTCAACTTCAAAATCATACCCACCACACACACACACACACATACACACACACACACACACACACACACACACACACACACACACGCACACACACACCAAAAGAAAAAATCATTAAGTAAAGTTATGAAAAAATATTTTTCAATATCTAGGGTAGCCTGATATACAAGAAAGTGCCCCAGATTTGGAGTCAGGAGACCTGGACTCAAATTCCAGCTCTTCTGCTTACTAGCTGTTTGATCATGGGCACTTTACTTAACTTGTCTGAGGCTTAATTTCTCTTTCTATAAAACAGAAATAATTACCTATCTAGGGCAGTTAGGTGGCATGATGGATGGAATGCTGGGCCTGAAATCAAAAGGACCTGAGTTCAAATTCATCTTCAGACATTTATTAGCTATGTGACTATGGGCAAGTCACTTCACCCAGTTCCCCTCAATTCCTCATCTGTAAAATGAGCTGGAGAAGATAACCCACCCCAGTACCTCTGTCAAGAAAACCCCAAATGGGGTCATGAAGAGTCAGACACAACTGAAAATGACTGAAAAACAACAATTCTGTATGTAACCCTTAGGTTTGTTGTGACGAAGGTATTTTATAACTCTGAAAGCACCATTCTGGCTTTTACTATGCAATTCCATATTTTCCCTCTTCTGCATACCCTCCCTCCCAACTTCCCTATTTCTGGTAAGGGTATCACAATCCTTCCCATCAACCAGATTCAAACTCTGAGAGTAATCTTTAACTCTTCCCTTTCCTCCACACCCATTCTCCATTCCTATCTTATTCTTCTCTTCCTGTCTGCTCATATGACTACCAACCTGGTTCAGGTCCTCACCACCTCCCACCTATAATATTGTAATAGTCTCTTAATCTCTGCCTAAGCTTTGTATAGTCCATCCCTCACAGAGCTGCCTAAGGTATAGGTCTGATCATGTCATTCATTCCCTTCCTCAAAAATCTTCAGTGTATCCCTACGCCTATGAGAGAAAAATATAAACCCGTTAGCCAACCATGTAAGGCCCATCATAATTTGACTCAACCTACTTTTCCATCCTTATTTCACATTAAGGGGGAAAGGAATAAATATTAATATAACACTTACTATGTGCCTGAGTGGAGCATGCATTTAAGGTCTCAGATGGACAGGGTGCAGGTCCTGGAGTCAGGAAGAGTCATTTACTATCTGTGTGACACTGGGCAAGTCACTTAACCCTGTTTGCCTCAGTTTCCTCCTCTGTGAAATGAGCTGGAGAAAGAAATAATAGATCATTCTAGTATTTTTGTCAAGAAAACCCCCAAAAAGAGATCATAAAGAATCAGACTCAACTGAAATGATTCAACAACAACAACAAATGTTTCAGGCACTGTGCTAATAGCTTTACAAATATCATCTCACTTGATGCTCACAACAACCTTGCTAGGTAGGTCCTATTATTATCCCCACATTATAGTTGAGGAAACTGAGGCAAACAAAATTAACTTGCCCAGAGTCACACAGCTAGCAAGTGTCTGAGGCCATATTTGAACTTGAATCTTTCAGACTCCAAATCCAGCACTCTCTCTACTGAGCCACCTCGCTATCTCAATTATAACCCTTTATATACTTTGTATAGCCAAACTGATCTATTTACCATTTACCAGTTATTTCCATCTCCTATCTCCGTGTATTTGCATAGGGAACATATTCCCCATGTCTTCACTCCTTGTTATCTCTGACTGTTGAAATAATGTTTTTGCTTCAGGATTAGAACAGGCATCACCTTCTCAAAATCTTCCCTGATTCTCACTCCACATCCTGAACTGAAAGTGCTATCTCTCCCCTCGGATTTTCCTATAGCAATTTATCTCAGCTCTTTTGGCCCCACCACCTTCTTCCTTGTGTTATATTAAACTGTGTTCACATTTTCTTCCTCCTAAAGAGATTATAAGCTCCTGGAGGATAGCAACCATATTTCTATCCATCTTTGTATCCCCAGCACCCAACACAGGGTCTTCCACATAGTGGGAGCTTTATAAATATTTGTTGAACTTATTAAATACATAAATGTGAGTTATAACTGTAATTTGGGTTTGTCTGGGCGTGTCTAGATTACCTAACATGGGGGCCTCTGCATCCCCTACTACATGTGTTGAGGCAGCCTCCTTTTATTGGCTGCCTATGTATTTAAAACTGGCAAGACTGAATGGATCTCTCTTTTTTCAGACACTTTTTGACCACTCTTACCTGCTGCATCTAGAGGGTGAAGACTGCAGTTCACCCATAGAGCAGGCACCATGAAGTGAACCAATGAGGGAAAGACTTCCTTCCCCTGCTCTCTCTCTCTCTCTCTCTCTCTCTCTCTCTCTCTCTCTCTCTCTCTCTCTATCTCTCTCTCTCTCTCTCTCTCTCTCTCTCTCTCTCTCTTTCTCTCTCTCTCTCTCTTTTACCTTGCCTCTTAAAAATGGGCCTAGGTTCCCTGTATTCCTCTGTTTCAGGTGCTGGAGGTGATCTCTATAGGACCCAGGAGCTTGAGGCATGATGACCTTGGAGTCAAAATTCCTGTTGGGATGGTGCAGCCAACCAACCTAGCAAAGAAATCCTGATAGGCCAGAGTGCCTGGGACTTGGGCATAATGGGCATTTTGGACTTGGAACTAGGCCTGTATTCTATAAGAACTGAGCTAAACTATGAGCCTAATCCCCTTTACCCTCCCCAGAGACTGAGGTGATACAAGAGAGGAGAAGAATTAAGCCCCATGTGCTGGAAGTAAGTTTATATATTTATGATTGTAACTTTAAAGTAAATATTTCTGTGTAAAAGCAAATCTGTTAGTGGTTAAATGGAACTGGACTGTAGATTACTCCATATAACTGAGGGAACATTAATTGGAGCTATAGCCATTTGTACAGAGCCTAGACACTCCTCCCAATGCCCTTAAGGGTAACAGAGAACCCTGGGGTTGGGGTAAAATGCAACCTACCTAGTCGTCAGGCAGTGGGGGCCATGGTGGTCTGTGTTACATGATGATTTTTTTTTTAAGAATTAGTCAAAGACTTTTTGGACTGATTTTTTAATTCTGCTGTATTTAACTTTTATTACTTATAAGGATAGCAACATCCAGAGGTATACTTCCCACTCTGTAAGATGGCATTTTCTTATATTTGTCCCCAAACTCTCTTCTTCAAGCTTAAGAATGCCAGTGAGCCTCAAGTTTCAATATTCTGACATTTGATGAATAAGCCCACATTCACCACTATCCACAACCCTGCCTGATTATATAGAGCTTTATCACATTACTCCTCAGCCTTCATCCTCCCAGTTGAAGTTTTAACCTTTTTTAGTCTATAAATTCAGTTAGTAGTTGTTGTAATTAATGGAAAGGCATACCCTTTGTTCTCCATACCCTTCATAGAACCAGCCAAGTCCCTCCTGAGGAACAAGCTAAACTCATATTTCCCAAAGGAACCCTTTTCATCCCTCTTTCTGCAACTAAGAGTAACTATTCATTTCAGAACCTGGAATCCTTATCCTGGAAAATTGAGATCTCATGGAATCCCAGTATGAGAGGAAGCTACCATTAAGAAAGTAGCTGCTCCCTTGTCTCTGGGCAAAAGAGAATGTAAGCCTTTCTTTTTTTCCTTCCATATCCCAATATTCATGCCTCAGCATGTCACAGCATTTGTTTTCAATATCTCAGCTTTGTTGTTTTTTGTTCAGACCTATAATTCCATGGGTGGAGGGAATTCTCATTAAGGAAGCTTCTTCCAGTGAAGACCAACAACTGCTCTGCAATTTATAATCCTAGAAAGTTGCCTAGGACAAAGACGTATTGGTTAACCTACCTAGATTTACACAGTGAGGACATGGTAGAAGACCCTGATCTTTTTAACTGAGTCATGCTCACATACTCTCATTTCAAATGTGTGTGTACAGATGATGAAACTGAGACCCAGAAAGCTAAGTATTGGAGCCAGTACTCAAACTCAGGACTTAGGAGAAAAATTAAAATGCTTTTTTATGACTGTTCAGCTCTTACCATTGTACCCCTCTCCAAAGCATGTTGTGAGTTCTCTATCCCTTTGAGAATTCAAGCAGAAATGTCTACTCTCTTAGCTTGCTCTCTTTTCTTCTCTTTCTTTCTCTAATATCCTCTTTGAGTTTAACCCTGACCTCTCCAGTTGATCTGACCTTCTTCCTTGTTGCCTTAATCATTCAGAACAATTTAGCCATTCTCCTCATTATTTCAAACTTCACCTAGGAACAGATCATCTCTGCAATAACCTTCATCCTAATTTCTCTCTTGCTGCCATTATTATCCCATTATGATTCAATTGTTTACAGTAAACTTGTAAACATATGAAAATGTTTCTTGCTTGAGTGATGTTATATGAAATGCAGCTTCATTTTAGGAATGTTTTTTTCTTCCTCGTTACCATATATAAGTTTTTTTTAATCTTAAAATATTTTGTGTAGGACAAACTACTTAACTGAAATATTGGTATAGCTTTATCAGGGATTCTTCCTCCACTTTTTAAATGAATACTTAATGAAATCACTTTGATCCAAAATATGTTTACAAGTGATTGATTGAAATGATCATGATGACTAACATGTTTTTTCTCTGCATAGGAGCTAATGCCAAGAGTCATTTATATGTATAGTACCATCCTAGTAAATCCTAGTAAAATCTTAGAGCTGGAAGAGTCCTTAGAGATCATCTGGCCTAATGTCCTCATATTTCAAATACAGAAACTGAGGCTAACAGATATAAAGTGATCTGTTCAAGGTCAGACATTTAGTTAGTAATTGAGTCAGGATTTGAAGTTGATCCTTTCAAAGTTCAGTGCTCTACATTATCTACTACAAGAAACATTTTAGATGAAAACAAATGTTGGTTTCATACTCAATTCCTCCACTGTCCTCTCCCAATGGCGTGGAGGCTATGCTGGGTTCTCAAAAACTACACTAGCAGAGTACAGGCACTGGAACATTCTACCGATATTCAAAGGCTTTGAATAAGAGCTCCATGAAGGACTGTGAGCCTTTTTTTATAGGACAAACCTAGCTAAGTGCAGAAAGACTCATCACCAGAAAGTTGCTCACAAGATGAGGAATTTTTGAAGTCATAGAAACTCATGAAGACTATCCCCCAAAACATTAAGGGATTTCAATCTGTTACAATCTTCATTGGTGGAAGTAATGCCCACATAAATGAAATCAAGTTTCCTTTGATGTATTGAAGCATGAAAAAACAACATTTGAGTTGTTTCAATACTTAAATGCTTCAAAACTTTAAACATTCAAAGTTTTGAATTATAAAGCATTATTGGTATTTGAGACAGTATCAAAAATTGCTCTTTGGGGATTGAATATGGAGGAATCTCCTCAATAAAGTAAGCTTCATTTAGGGCAAACAGAAAAAAGTGAAGGTTCTATAAAAAGTTACGATAGTAACTGACAGGCATTGCAAGTGGCACACGATAAGGTCTTTTGTAATATCACACTCATTCAGGAAGCAAGGCACTAATATTCTGAAGTAGGACCTGAGGAATTGGTGACATCCAGGTATAGGGAGACATCAGATCCTAATGAGTGACAATTTTCCAATACCCCTGTACCATGGGAAGACAAGACATTAAGGATACTTTTGGAAAAGAACTCCATGTCAAGTTTGAGTAAGAAGTAAAAAAAGAGAGCATTATATAGCTTTACAGGATTTAGATCTTAGAGACCTTAGTCTTAAAATCTACCCTAAGTTCATCTGGTCCACCCCCATTTTACAGATCATGAAAGTAAGGCTGTAGTGGGGGGAGGTTTGCAAAGATTTTTGCATCAATGCTTAACCTGAATTAAAACAGCAAAACTGTTTTTTTTCCCCCATGTTGCATCTGCCCTGCCAATAAAGTTGGGTTTCCAATGCCTTCTGACACTTTCCCATAGTCATCAATTCAGTCAGCTAATGTTACCTTAATAATCGGTAGAATAACTATAGGAAGAAAATTAGAAGTGAATCATTTTTTAAATAAACTACCACATGTGGCTTCTCATTTTTAGAGTAGATTACATTTGCTACCAACTTCAGGCTGAGCCAATGACAAGCAAGAGAAGAATTACTCTTTATTATGGAAATTCAATCTGGTTTGATGCTTGGAAGCACAGTCCCATCTAACATGGTAAGTGACAGGAGCATTAATATGTCAGGCAACTGCTCAGCAAGCATGGCCCAAGTTTTACCTCCATTTCTGATGGAATACTTGGTGATCATTGTTCTGTTGCTTTAGCTATGGAAACTGATATAGTGCATGATGTTTTTGCAAACACTTGAAGGGATAAGGTAGGAAATGATCATGTGTGCTGCATCAAACCCTCATTCAATAGTGTGATTGTACATTTCACCTGCCTAGGGCTGGGGTTGCTCAAAGGGACTTTAGGGATCTTTTGTTCAAGCTTTTCTCAGGGGTTACTACCTTGCGAATGTAGTCCCCTCTAGTTCCCTAATATCTTATGGAAAGCCATGATGCCATCACCATGAATCCAGGGCTGTCTTCTTGGGAAATTTACCAATAGTGAGTATGATGAAAATGAAAAATATCAGAACTGCTATTTCCCAGAATGCAGCAGCCCTGAAGATAAAGTTGGGTTTCTAATGCCTTCTGACACTTTCCCGTGGTCATCAATTCAAAGTCAGTTAGTGTTACCTTAATAGTCTATACTTGATGTATAATCTTTACAAATTAAACATTTAGAGATTCATAGAACAAATAGTTCAGATTTGGACTGTTCTTTACTAGTCTACTCATTTGTTCTATATTCCTGTCTTGATTCATTATATCCAGTCCTTGGTTCAAGATTCTTGCCTGACTCTCAGAGAAGGCTATGTTCTTTCTAGTCTTATTTTAAAGGTGGGCAGCACCTTAGACATCATTTAGTCTAGCCCCCATATTTGAAAAATAAGCTTTCCCAATCCCCTTATCTTACAAATGAGGAAACTGAGGTCCAGGAAGGGGAAATAATTTGTCCAAGGTCACACAACTAGTAAGTGACAAAGCAAGGGATTTGGGTCCAGGTTTTAAGGTCCAATGGTCTCTCTGGTACATACTACCCTTTTGAACAATGGTATAATAGGGATTAATCAGGGGGATCTTTTCTCCTTAATCAATTTGATGAGATTATAGGATATGGACATTGCTATAGGTTTCTGAGGGGACATGGAAGTGGACTTGTTCACTGACGCTTAACTGATTAGACTTCCATGAGTTGGGCTGCTTCCTGATAATTAGTTGACAAATTCAGGAGGATAAAGTATTGTTGAAAGAGCTTCCTCCTCCTCCCCCCACCTCATTATTGTAGGAGATGGAATTTATAGAACTTTATTTGGAAAGCATAGGTTAACAAGGGAAATCTCTCTCAATTTCACCTATAGTAGTATCTACTGTCTGAATTATCAATACCTAATCAGCCAGGATGCAACTGCAGCTTGAACATTGATGGCTAGCAGAATTCCCTCATGATAATTGTAATAATTACCTGGAGACCTACATAACTCTCAAAGTTGCATAACTAGGGGTGGTATGAATAAAAGGGACTACCCTCACTAAACTCACTGAAGGGGATCCATCCAGATAAAGCCAGTGAGGAAAATTCCCCTGAATGAAGCTTTTTTGTAAGGTCTTTACAAGGGTTTCCATTGCTAGAAAGGTGATTTTATTCCCATTCAATATAAGTTCTTTTTACTACCATGTTGCTGTTTTTGTTGTTTTGATACTCCCATGATTGTAATCCAAGCCTTCTTTGAGCTACAGTGGTTTATAAGAGTGAGCTGTGAAATGGTTCACCCATCTCTTCTTTTCACTGTTAAATTCACTCACAATTTCACTCTTCCATTTCTAAATTGGAGAAAAATAGGGGAGATAGAGAGAAAGGGGAAGGAAGTACTTTTCCTGACTATAATTGCTGGCAGACTTCTTTCTCTTTTCTGTTTCATTTCCTTTTAAAATTTTATTTAATTATTTCAATTAACACAATGATATTATCTCTATCATTACTCCCACCTGTCTGCACTGGAAAAAGAAAATCTTTTTAACAAGTACACACAATCAAGAAAAACTGTCTTGCATTACTCCTGTCTATAAATGTATATCTCAGTCTGCATCCTGAGTCCATCACCTCTCTTAAAGCTTCATCATGGATTCCATTTCTTTTTTTTATTATTTTTTAGGCAATTGGGGTTAAGTGACTTGCCCAGGGTCACACAGCTAGTAAGTGTCAAGTGTTTGGTCTGAGGCCAGATTTGAACTCAGGTCCTCCTGACTTCAGGGCCAGTGCTCTATCCACTGCACCACCTAGCTGCCCCCCATTTCTTTTTCTGAACTAGTTAAAGACCAGCAATCCTGAGAATGGATATTTCAAGCCTTGGGGGTTTTACCTCATGAGTAGTCCTAGAACCAAAGATTCCCAAGTTTGAATCAGAAATAATGAAACTTAATAACTCCAGTTAAATAAGTCTGAAAGTAGAAATTATCAAGGGAAACATATCCCTATTAGGCAAGAACTTAGTAAATTGGAAAATAGTTCAGCAGGAATAAGCTTAGATCAACATTTTATAATATCCACCACAATAAGCTCAAAATGGATAAGTGATGTGATTATTTAAAATCACACCATAAAAAAATAAATAAGTACAGAGGACCAGAGCACGTACCTTTCACAGGTATAGCTAAGGGAAAATCTCTTAATCAAAGAAGAGATAGAGACAATCACAAAGATAAATAATTTCAGTTACATGAAGTTGAAAAGCATTTGCAAAAACAAAATAAATCCAAATAGTATAAGAAAAGAAACAATTGGGAAATAATTTTTTATCAATATCTCTAATAAGAGTCTGACACAAAAAAATTGTGTAGGAAAACAAAACAAATACATAAAATCAAACATCACTCTCTACTAGATGTGGTAGAAAAAATAAAAAAGATGTCCCATGCATGATATTTCACTTTTTTCCCCCCAGAGTGGACCTCGTTATCCATGTATTGAAAGAACTAAATAGGACTCACACCTAAGCTATATTTTAGAGTTACAATTCCAGGTGGGTACAAAATGAGCCAAAGAGAGATATGGTTTCCCTTGGGATCAGGACCCCAGGATCATATTGTTTAGGTCTATGTGACCCTGGGGACTTGTGGGTAACAATGGAAGCATAGAATTTCAGCTCTCAAGGACCTAAGAGATCATCCAATTTACCTCCTTTTTTATATACTATGAATTTAGGACTCAGAAAGATGAAGTGACTTGGCTGAAGTCACATAGTTAATCAATGGAAAAACTAGGACTAGAAACCAAGATTCCTAACTGCAAGTTCATTCTTCTTGTTCCTATGACATGTTTCCTCAACTCAGTTTTCTCATGTCTAAAATAAAGTGACTGAATGAAATGATCTTGAAGGTCTCTTTCAGCTCTAAATCCTATGATCCCATAATCCCCTTGAATTAAGATTCTACCTCCTTTTGAACTCTCCTCCTATTTCCCTGAAACTTTTCTTTTAACCTTATGCATTTGAACCTTCTCTCACTTCTTCCACCCCTCTCCAACCACATACATACCATTGCCATTGTTTACTAGACAATGACAGCCATCCAGTCTTTGAGATACCTCTGGAGAGGGAGCAAAGAGCTGCTTATACAATCCATAATCACCTCCCCTGCAGTCATGCACAAGCTATTACTATTTATGTACGTATAATTGGACACACTCTAGGTGCTATTGGGAAAAGAAATACTCTAAGAGGCAGGACAGTAAAGCAGAAATTACATTGACTTTAGAGTCAGAAGATCAGTGATTGAATCCTAGACATGGCACTAACTTGCTATATGGCCTTGAATAAGTCCCTTCCCTTCTCTGTGACTCAGTTTCCTTATTGGTAAAATAAGAATGTTGGGCCCTCTCTAGGGCTGGGGAGATAGGGAAGAAAAAATAAATTTTTATGATGATTTTATCATATGTTTGAAAGGAATAGCAAGTTGTTCATAGTGGATTTGCAGTTTCACATGCAACATTTTTATTGTACTATGTTATGGAAATGCTTGTTTTATTCCATAGATTAAAAATAAAATAAAATATAAAAAAACACAAGAGAGTTGGACTAGAATCTGGTGTTCTTAACCTTTCTTTGTATCATGGACCCCTTTGACAGTCTGATGGAGCCTATGGGCCCCTTTTCGGAATAATGTTTTTAAATGAATAAGAGAAAATACAGAATTAACAAAGAAAACCAATTACATTGAAATACAACTTCCAAAATATTTTTAAAAACAAATTCATGGACCCCAGGTTAATAACCCCTACATGGCCTCTAATGTGATATAAATCCTTCAATACTTTTAAGTAGTAATTAGAGAAACAAAAGAGAAACCACAGTGTACCAGGGCTGGGCTTCTGGCCCCTCCCCTCCTTTTTGGAGATTTGAAATCCTGGCCATTTATAATCTTATATTAAATTATGTAAAATGATCAGACTCTTAGGTCATCCTCCCTTGATTGGGAAAGTGAGCTTCATCACTACTGCCTAGCCAGGAACCTCAGTTTAACATACAATTTTAATTTTCTCTTCAGGTGTTCATGACAATTAAATCAGATCTTGATGAATTTGGAGGAAAAACCCCTCAGCACAGTGATTATGAGTACTAATTAGAAAGCAAAATAGTGGCTTTGATGAATCTGTGCTTGGTTTGTCACTTAATTAATTGACTGACTGCTATTGCTTTGCGGCTGATTGGTTGAAACATTCCATTTACACCAATTCCGCCTTGGTTCTTTACTTAAAGGGACAGTTTTCTGAGGGGTATTGAAGGTAAACGCGTCCTTTTCTGGAAACAAAGAGATTTGCTAGAGCAAGGTCCTGAGCTGTTGTCCTTACAAACAAAGAAGTCAACTTGTGCTGCTGTGGAGGACTGAGGGACAAAGGCAAAGAGCAAACTATACGATGAACAGGCTCCCATGCTAACAATTCCTCCATGTTTAAGGGCAGAAAGGCTACAAATATACTGTGACTTTTTTTTAGTATCTTAGCTACCTGGATGACTGCTGGTATCCCCTCTACTCAGGCCAGCAAATGTCATACGCTGACACCAAAGGGATTCAAGAATGTACATAGTGGAATCAAGAATTTACCTGGAGTCAAGAGACCAGCATTCAAATCCCAGCTCTGATATTCGTTTACTGTTCATTTCATCTCCCTTAGATTTATAGGACCTCAAATGTAGCACTGAAAGGGACCTCAAAAGCCAAACTATAAAACAAGGATTATAATACTTTGACTCATTACTACTTCACAGTATTATTACAGGAGAAGCACTTTGTAAGCTTAAAAACATTATATGAATGGGAGTTATTATTACTATATTCATCATTATCATCATCATCAATATTCACATTCACATCATTATTATTATTCACAGAAAGACAATGTGTAATAGTGAATAGAGAGTCCACTTAAGAGTCAGAAACACCTGGGTTGGTTCCCACGTCTAATATATGCTGGCTTTGTTACACTGGGTAAGTCACTTGACCTTTCGGTGCCCTAGATTACTCTCTAAGTCTGTAAATTGGAGTATAGTTGCTGGTCTGCAACAGTAAGAGTTTCCCCTTTTTATTGAGAGTTCTCCATACCAGTGAAATCACAGTACCAAATGTCATCATCATCATTATCATCATCTTGATCATCACCATTTATCATTATTCATAGGCCAGGGATTGACGGCTGGTCTAGAAAGTCACATGCTTAAAAAAAACAACAACAAAAAGAAACCCATAATGATTGTATATTGTTTCATAGCTATACCACACCACGTACTCTATCAAATGTGTTAATCAACGTAAAGTGTTTTTGCAAATCCCCTTTAGGGGAAACTCACGGACAGAGTCAGATGACCTGGGTTTGAGGCTTGACTGCTAATTGCTTGGTGAGGTTGTACAAGTTACTTTACTTCCATTGATCTCAGATTTCTCATCTGTAAAATGAGAATTTAGACTAGATGACCTCTAGAGCTATGATCCTATGGTCCTTTATGTGTGTGTGTGCATGTGATTGCTATTATCTAACTTAGAACAGCCCCAAGAAGTAGATGAATAAAATCTTATTATAAACCAGCAATTACATGGGATGAAGAAACTAAAGCTCAAAGAAGTGATGTGGCTTGCCCAAACTCACAAAGTAAACAATAGGCAAGGTTCAAATCAAGGTCTTCAAACTCTGTCTTCTTTCCACTAACTGGACTCCCCAAAAATCAATGTAACCATACAAAGCGCACAGGAACATCAATGACTTTTTATCACCTCCACAATTAAGTTCAAATGCCTTAGTCTGTCATTTAAGGTCTTCCACATCTTGAGCCTCCGCCTATATACCCAATCTTATTTTCTATTATTCCTTAACATGAACTCCCCATCCTACCCAAACCAATCTTTTTTCCCCATGCCTTGGAGATGCTTTGGGCTTTCTTACTGCTTCCACTCCTCTGCCAACATGACTATCCCTGGGAATTCTCTCCCCATCACTGACAAACAAGCAGGAGGAAACTGTCCTTTAATCAGTGATGCCTTTCATCCATAAAACCTAATTCTACACATTATTAAGTCTACCTCCAGGAAGTCTTCCCTGACCATCCCAGCCTATGCTGGTATCTCCTTCCTCTGAATCCATCTGATGTCCATTATACTCACTTGGCATTTAACAACATTGCTTAGGATCACTAGTCAATGTCTCATGTGTATATCTCTTTTGTCTAACTAGATTGTAAATTTCTTGAACACAGGAGTTATAGTTTATATTTCTTCCACTCCAGCTCTAGCAAAGGACCTTTCACAGAGTAGCCATCAATCAATCATAGGTACATTCAATTTGGGGAGCAGGAAGAAAGCATAGACATCATCCAGTCTAAGCCTCTCATTTTCAGAGGAAGAAACAGAGGGATTGGGGGACCCCTTGAATAGTCTTGGGGTCATAGGGTTTACTTCCAAGACTCTAAACCTATTTCAGAGCTAAGAGGTGCTTCTGATAGAAATATAGAGATAATGGTCAAGAGAATCTCTGAGTAAGTGAATCAGTATCAACCCCAACTCCAGGTTTCAGATCCCCACATGGTTCCTTCTTAAGCTGACAAACCCCAAGGAGATGAAATACCTACTGGAATTCCTCTATTTGTAATGCTTAAAGGCCAAGAGTGATTTGTCTTGCCCTTCAGACTCTAATTTTTTAAGCCATGGAATGCTATATCATTATAATACCAGGCAAGAGAAATATTAAAACAAAATCATATTTCTCTAACACTTTACAATGTTATTTTCACAAAAGGTGGGTTACGTACTTGTTTTACAGATTCAGAAACTAAGTCACACAGGTGAAGTAACTTGCCGATGGTTGAATGTGGCAGATCCAGGATTTAAATCCAGGTATGACAGCGCAATAGATAGAGTGCTAGACTTGATGTCGGAAAGACCTGAAATCCTACTTCTGACACTAGCTCTGTGACCCTAAGGAGTTAGGTAATATAGTGGATAGAGTAATGAACCTAGAGTCACAAAGACCTGAGTTCAAATCCAACCTCAGACATTTACTAACTATATGAAACTGGGCAACTCACTTACCTTTCTGCCTCAGTTTCCTCAACTTCAAAATGGGGATAATAACAGTACCTACCTCACAGAATTATTATGAGAATCAAATGAAATATTTGTAAACCACTTAGCATAGTGCCTGATACAAAGTAGATACTATATGAATGCTTGCTCCTTCCCCCCTACCAGTGACCCCAGGAAAGGGGTCATATAGTTATTGTGATAATCAAATGAGGTAATGTGTGTAAAGTGCTTTGCAAACCTTAAAACTCTGTTCAAATGTTGGCTATTTCTATTATTAATGTCAAATCCAGAGGTCTTTCCATTGTACCCTGCTGCCTCTCAAAAGTCTGGTGAACATTTTCCTATATTCATCAGCTCAAATGAGGAAAAAAATTAAATACCTATTGTGTACAGAGCACTACACATTTTGCAGGCTGGTATACTTTAAAAATTTATCTGCAGGGGCTCTCTTAGTAAGTTCATTTCATTTTTATTTGAGCCTGTAAATTCTGTGTGCATTGTTTTTCCAGCAGAAGCAAGGGCTTTAAAAAAGAATGAAATTATATTTAGCTGAATGTTCAAAACCTGTGTGAATATCTCTCTTTGGAGAACCTACAGTGATACTGGATATTTTGCTTTTTTGAAATATGTTTGTTTCTAGTCAAAGATGCTTTCTCAAAAGAAATAGTATAACTGAAGGATGTAGCACCTAATGATTGGGGAGAGGGGTCACCTACCTTCCTCCTCCCACCTGTCTCCCTGAGATAGAAGATTTATGGAGTCAAACTCCTATGGGTCCTGTGTCAGTCATGTTGATGTGGTCCCCTTATTTGATGCAGAGAACCAAAATCTCCTGGGTAAATCAGGATGATTCCCTACAGATTATGGACACTCATAACAGATGGTTAGAATCTCTTACAAACTAGAAATTTCACATTTATTTCAGGTACTTTATGAACAAAAATTCTTCATTTAATTCCAATATTAACTTCCTATTGGATCAAATCACTATACTGGGCATAAGGGATATAAAGATAGATGTCATATAGACCCAGATTTTAAAGAGTTTAAAGATCCAACATTGGAAAAGTAACAAATATACAAATAACTGAGATATGAGGGAGAATAAGTTAAATACAAAGTCAATTCTAGACAAAGTATTGAAATGTGGTGACAGATCACTTTCACCTTGGAGGATCAAGGAAGTCTTCTTGATCAAGTAACATTTTAATTGAACCTTAAAGGAAAGCAGAGATTAAAGCAGAAAGGAAGAAATGGGAAGGAATCAATTTCAATAATGGAGGACAGAAGGTAATATAAGGGTCAGGATGAGAATGAAGGAGGGCATGTTGGGCAAGAATTGCCTAATTTGGCTGAAATGAAATATTTGAGAAGAGATCAAAGCAAGAGCATTGATAATTTGGCAATAAGGGATTGATTATTATCAGATCTCTGTATAAGGAAGATTATTCAGGCAGTAGGATCAAGGATATAATGGAAAATTGATTGACCAGAGATAGAAAGGCCAGTTAGAAGGTTAGTAAATAGTTTATATGAGGAACAAGGAGGGCTTACAATAAAGTAGTTGCCATGAGAATAGAAGGGAAGAGCCAAATGTGGAGAGGAAATATTGAACTAGAATTAAGAAAACTTGACAAATGGTTGCATGTGGGAGATGAGGGATCATAGGATCACAGAATTAGAAATAGAAGAAACTTTAAGGGTCATATAGTCCAGTTCCCTAGCTTTACAGATGAAATCTCACAGAAGTTAAATAACTTTCCCGTGGTCACTGAGCTATTTAAATGTCAAAGGCACAATTTGAACCCATGTCTTCTGGAATGCAAGACCAGTGACCTCTCTATTAAACCATGTTATTGAATTTGTAGTTTGGAAGATTTACATCCAAATCCCACCTCTTATACTTATTAGCTGTGTCACCATGGGCAAGTTACTTTGTCTCCTAAGGGGAAAGAGGGTCAAGAATCAAAAATGACTCATATTCTGAATGTAGAGTGTTATAAAACTGGTGATACAATAAACAGGAACAAACAATTAAAAAGAGAACCAAATTTGGGGAGCACACTAAGATTTTTATGCCACCAGCTCATTTCAGTAGGGAAGGAGGAAGGGAATACACAAACACACACACACAGACACACACACACACACACACACATATACATACATACATATATATATATATATATATATATATAATCTACTATGTGTTAGAGAATAGGCGCTATGCTAAGTACTTTTAAAATATTATCTCATTTGATCCTCACAACAACCCTGCAAGATCCCCATTTTATAGTTAAGGAAATTGAGGAATATAGAAGTTAAGTGACTTACTTTGGATTACACAGCTAGTAAGTATCTAAGGCTAGATTTTAACTTGGGTCTTTCTGCCTCCAGGCTCAGTTCTTTATCTCAATATAGTACCTAGCTGCCAGAGATGTTCATTTTACAGTTGTAAAAAATATAAAATCAGAGTTAAAGAGAGACATTGAAGATGTGTATATACATATATATGTATGTATGTGTAATTTCTTTACAGATAATAATAAACAGCCCCACAGGAATAGATAAGATTAAAAAGATAAGTTTAGGAAAATGGCAAATGTCTGGACATCAGGTAAAATATACCTTAAGAGGCAGTTTTTGTATGAGGGTCCAGCCAAAAAAAATCAAAAAGTAAATGAAGAATGGTCAGAAACTTAGGAAGAGAATCATGAGATGGAAAAATCATAAGGAAAGAGAAATAGTAGTCCAAAATATTATGTCATAGTCAGAGAAGATGAGGACAAAAAAACTTAATGATAGGAGGTATATAGTGATCTTGAAAAGTCTTTTTCTATAGAATGGTAGGAATGGCAATCAAATTGCAGGAGTTTAAGGAATACACATAGAGATGGTGCATGTAGGCCACTCTAACTAGAAGTCTGGCATTCAAAAAGGTGAGAGAAATAAAACAATAACTTGAAAGGATAATAAAGTTAAGGTAAGATTTTTTCTTTGTGTTTTTGTTTTGGTTTTAGGTTGAAGAAACCTGAGCATATACATAGACAGAAGTCAGTGAAAATGAATAAGTTTAACATGAGTCAGAGAAAGGATAAAAATGGTACTCAGAACATATGGGAGTCAATGGAATTGAGGGCACAGGGGTAGCCTTGTCAAGAGGGAAAGCTAACACATGCTTTGAATCTGAAAGGAAGGATGAGATTGGTAAGGATCCTAGGATGTTTCAAGGAGAGGAACTGAAGGAGTTTAAATGGTCTTGATCTTCCTAATAAGACAAGTGGCAAGATCATCTTTTGGGAGTGAAGAGTAATATGTGGAACTGGGTTCTTGAAGAGAATTGAGGAAAATCTGAACACCAGTAGACTCTCAAAGTACATGGGGGGGGGGGGGGTTGTGCCAAGGAGCTCTCTGGGGTCCTGAACTTTCCCTACTTTAAGCATATGTGGAGACCAGAACCCTTTTCGGTAACTTACCTGCTGCTTCTGTTCATTTTGACTCTTTGTCTTATGATTTAAACTGCTGTAATATCAACTATCTAATCCAAGTGCTGCTAATATGACTATTATTGGTCTTCACTATTACATCTTTCTGCCACCTACTTTATTCACACAATTCAAGTAGATTGTTACTGATTTGTGTTTCAAAGCCTCTAAAGATCATAGGCATTGGAAATGCCCCGACTCACCAATGCAATCTAACAGAGAAAAACATATATATGAAGAAACAAAACCATAGATAAGGTAAAATTCATTTCTATTTTACTTGGATATGCAGTCAAGAGAGAGATCAAAGCCATGTTAATGAACAGATACCAAAACACAATTCAACTCTGTGCGTAGCCCTCTTCTTTATGACCTCTAATGTTTTAATCTATATTACATATACGAACTCTGTTTGGGGAGAAATCAAATAAAATCCACAAATTAATCAACCATTTATTTGCTGAGTTCTTAATTTGTACTTATCATTGTAGAGGGCACAGACAAATTGCATAGTCTCTTTCCTTTAAAAAATTTACAGTCTAGCTAAGATAAATACACATAAAGCAAAAGTAAATTATATAAGACAATAGTCAAGTGCTAAATTACATGGTATGCATTATAAATATTGTATAAATATAATTTTCTCTACTAAAGGGATCCTCTAATTCCTCTGCTGTGGAGGGAGCCCTGCATTCTTGAAGGCTATGTCAAAAGAACACAAGCTCTTTCAGGTCCTACCAAATTGGAAAGGTTCTTAAGTGCAGTCCCAGTGAAAGACCATCTGTTGTATGTGAATCCATTTACTTATGGACATATTTAATTTATCTGAATTATAAATTTTGTAAATTATAAAAATAATTTAATATTTAACTATTATAAATACAATTATCATATAGGATTTTTATTTTTTAAAACTCAGGTAAGTCAAAGGCTTATAGACTATTGAAATCCTCATTACCAGAAGGTTGAGCATCAGGTGATGAATCATTTAATTATGGAAATCCATGAAACAAAAAAAAAGTCAAATATTCATGTTCCCTTCTGCTTTTATATTAATGGTGACAAAATAGCAGAAAAGAGGGAAGAAGGTACTAAGAATTACAGTTTTTGAGTCCATAAACATTAAATTAGCTGTTAGCACTTTGTATGTGAGGCATTTGTCAAAAGACCAATAGGTTGATGTTTGACTGCGGGAATTAAATGACATTAATATTGAAAATTTTACTATATGAAATAAGAAAACTTTAAGAAGTTTCTGCTAAGTGAAAGGATGGCTCACAGGATTTTTCTGGAGAGAAAAACAAGAGCTAATAAAGTGAATTCCATAATACAACCAAAGGGAATTAGCACTTATATAACATCTACCACATAGATGCTAATCACTATGCTCAGCACTTTTATAGATATTATCTCACTTGATCCTTACAACAGCCTTTCAAGATTGGTACTATCATTATTTCCATTTTTCAGTTGCAGAAACTGAGGCAAACAGAGATTAAGTGGCTTGCCCAAGTTCACACAGCTATTAAGTGTCTGAGGTCATATTTGAACTCAGGTCTTCCTGATCCCAAGCCCAGAACCCTATCTGCTGTGCCACCAAATACCTCTACCTCACAAGAAGAATTTCATAAGACATGTGGTTATCTGGCTTTGCAGTGCTTATGATAAACATAAGCAGAAAACCCCCATGAAGACTGAAACTTAAGTGTCACCATATGTTGTAGATGATGAAGAGGTAAAGGAATTCTAGAAAAGCCTTTCACAAGCTTCTTCAATGCAAGTCAATCTATACCTTGATTCTTAGCAACTTCAATGCAAAGGTAGAAACATGAGAGGACAGTGAAATATATTTTGAAATAATATGATTTAGGAAAGGTGAGGAATTCTGGGTCATGTGAGCAACAAGAAGGAAAACTAGCATTTTTTTTTCTGATCCCCATGACCTCTCTAACCTCACCAAAAAAGAAATTATGTGTCAAAGATAAAGTAAGTTCAGCTGTCTCCATGGTTCAGGATACCCAGAATCCAAAATAAGTTCAAAACAAAGCAAAATAAAAACTCATAAACTGATACTCACTGTCCCTGAGCTGACTCAACACTCCTCACCCACCTTTCACCCTACTGGTACTATGAGACTTAACGACCTGACAGCACATGGATGAAAGCTCTCAACAAAACTCATGCCACTGTCTTATCCACCCCCTCGATTTTTCCAGTGCTTTGGAGACTACAACTCCAGGCTAAAGAAATCTGACCTCAGTAAATCCCTGTAGGTCAGCCTCCAAGCTAGGAAGAGAAGAGAAAGATCTCTTCCCCTCTGGGATCCTTCTCCTTGCCCAGCTCAGTCTTCAGAGGACCAAGGCCGGGACAAAGCAGGGAACCTGGAGCCAGAGAGAATGGCCTCTGGGAGCAGCAGCCCCTGACCCCAGGAGTTGGTGACATATTCAAGGATGTGGCTGTGGGCTTCAACTAGGAGGAGTGGGGCCTCTTGGATTATCCTCAGAAGGAGTTGTACAAAGAGGTCGTGCTGGAGAATGCCTGGAACCTGCTCTCCCTGGGGCTTCCAGTTCCCAGAGAAGATGTGATCTTTTATTTTGAACAAAGGGAAGCACCATGGATTCTGGAGCAAGGCCTGAGGAGCTGCTGTTCAGAAGAGATGAAACATGAAGTGAAGGAAACTACCACAAAGCTAACCCTTTCTGTGGAAGAAACTCACAAGCAAAGATTCATGAGTGATGGTTCCTCTGACTTCAATTGGAGAGAAATCTGTGCAACACATGAGAAAATCCACACTGGAGAGAAACCTTATGAATGTAACCAGTGTAGAAAGGCTTTTACACGAACAGACTGTCTTACTCAACATCAGAGAATTCATACTGGAGAGAAATTTTTTTACTGTAATGAATGTGGAAAGGCTTTCAGGCAGAGGGCCAGTCTTAGAGTACATTAGAGAATCCATACTGGAGAGAAACTGTATGAATGTCATCAGTGTGGAAGGACTTATACACAGAAGGACAGTCTTGTTCAACATCAAAGAATCCAAACTGGAGAGAAACCTTAAGAATATAATCAATGTGGTAAAGCCTTCAGACTAAAGTCAGTCCTTGTTTATTATCAGAAAATTCATAGGAGATATAGAAATCTTATAACTGACCTGAATGAGGAAAGACATTGAAATAGAGTACAGAGCTTCTTAGCAAAAAATTCACTCTGGGTACAAGCCATCTATGGACTCAATGTGAGGAGGCCAGAGGTCATCTCTTATTCTCTCATCAGAGGATTTATAATTAAAAGAAACCTTATGAATGTGTTCAGTGGGGACATGTTTTTCTCTAGAACATGGAGATCACTGGTAAAGGTTAAATTTTGTGTCTGACTATAAGAAAAAGGTGAGATAAGGAAAATAATTCATGCTGACCCTCCAGTTTGCAAAACAAGCAAAAGAGATAATAGGCTTATAAACTTCAGAACTGTGTGAGAGAATACATCTGGATGTCTTCAGAAATACAATGTCTTCAGAATAAGCAAAAGACCCTATGTCAATATTATGTTATGGGGAACCATCTTTGGTGAAGGGAAGTATTCAGATTTGTTCAATCAAGGGTATAAAAATTGGGACAATTTAGGGGAATTTCATATTCACCCATGGGCCACCTCCCACAGGAGGTATGTATTCAGCAATTTCTATCTCAAAATCTTCCCATGGTTGCTCCTGCTCTGTAAGTCTGGAAAATATAAAGAAACTCAATTCCATATCAGAGGCATCTATGCTTCTTGTCACATCCACCCTATAAATCTATGAAGGGCTCAGGTCCTGATGACATCATCCTCATTAGACTAAAGGTTTCCCATTCATAGACCAACAGGTTGGACATAAGGGAGCAATTCAAGAGCCATTATGGGAAGTTTTTATATTCTTTCATCAAGGCAAGTCAGAAAACTCTAGCTTTGCCAGAAAATGCAAACAATGATAAGAAGAAAGGAGTCTAATGAAATTTATTTGGATGCTAATGAGGACCAAAGCCAGCTTCTTGTTCCCTTGTCACTGAATTTATCAGTGAAACTTGAGTTAGAAGGGAATTCAGAGGCCATCTAGTCCAAACTCATACCCGCAGAGGCACCTTTTTGAAAATATTTCTGCTTGAAGACCTGCTAGGAAGGTAGTCCATTATTAGGACATTGTCCATCACATCAAGCTGAAATCTGCCTCTTGCAGCTTACATTCATTGGTCCTGGGTCTTCCACCTGGACTCAAGCAGAACAAGTGCGATTCATCTTAGATATGACAGACTTTCAGGTATTTGAAGAGTTTCATATCGCCCACCAAGTTTTCTCTTCTAGTGGAAAAGCTGCCTCATTTCTTTCAACTGATCTTCATTTGGTGTGATCTCCAATCCCTCATCTTCATAGTCCTTCTTTGGACATATTCCAACTTGCCAATGTTTCTTGTTGATTATATCCAATTTATCATAAATAGATAGAAATGACTTCTTTGTCCATACTTATTTGCTTATTGTCTCCTCCATTAGACGTGAGCTCCTTCAGAAGAGAGACTGTCTTTTGCCATTCTTTGCATCCCCAGTACTTAGCTCAGTGCTTGGAACATAGTAGGTGCTTAATAAATGCTTGTTAACTGACTATCATAAAATGTGCCTAGAGATGAATGCAATATTTCCGATGTGGTCTGACCAGGGCAGGCGAGGTATAGCAGGATTATCACCACTATCTACCAAGAGTGATTATCAGGAATTTTTCATTCTATTCCTTTTCCAATTTGACTTGTCTTCACAATGACTGCTGTGTATATGAATGCAGAATAAAATTTATACTTTAGTGTCTTTGGAGGAGAGGAAAGTGGGTGGCATAAATTAGGTCCATATTTACCTATTATCATTTTTTGTAGACTGAAAATCTGATTGGTTATTGCTTTCTTCTTTGAAAGTAAAGAAAGGTATTAGGAGGCAGAGCCAAGATGGTGGAGTAAAAACAGGGACTCACTTAAGCTGTGCCCTAAACTCCTCCAAATCCCTGTAAAAAATGGTTCTAAACAAGTTCTAGAGCATCAGAACCCACAAAAAGACAGAGTGAAACAAATTTCCAGCCCAAGGCATCCTGGATGATTGACTGGAAAAGTCTGTTGTGGCAGGCTGAGAGAGGAGGGCAGCTATGTGTGGGCTGTGCCTCACAGAACAGGTTCCAGAAAACCCAGAGCAGGCCTCAGAGGATTGAGTCCCTGGCAGCTTCCACACTTCTCAACACACAAATGCCAAAGAAAACTTAGAAGGTCAGTGGGAAAGATCTGTCAGACCTGGGTGAGAGGGGAATGCAGTCCAGCCCCTACCCCAGTGCAACCCCAAGTGGCAGCAGCAATTTCAGTGGCTGCTTCCAGAGCTCTCAACCCACAGATGGCAATGGGATTGAACAACTGATCAGAAAGGGATGATGGGGATCTCTTTGCTGGCATTGAGACAGGATTTTCTTGCTTTGCCCATACTTGGATCTGGGCCACAGGCCTGGGTGGCAACCCTGGGGTGAGGAGGAGCATCAGCATAGCAGAGCTTGTGGCAGCAATGGAGAGGAAACCTTCCTCACAGTTCCAGGGCACCTTGTGGTCACTCACTGGCCTGAGCACAGGCCAGGAGAGAAGTAAACATCTCTCCTTAGATCATACCACCTTGGAAAAACCAAAAACTTACAGGTCCCTAGAAGTATCTCTGAAAACAGCTGCACAAAACCACTGAAGCTTAGGGACAGTACTCCCTCCACACTGGAAGCAGAGCCCTACCTTAACAAAGAATTTAAAAGTCAAGTAATTGGCTGGTAAATTGAGCAAACAGCAGAAAAAAAATCTCACACTATAGAATCTTACTTTGATGACAAGGAAGATCAAAACATACAATCAGAAGAAGACAGCAAGGTCAAAGCTCCTACATCCAAAGCCTCCAAAAAAAATAAGAATTGATCTCAGGCCATGGAAGAGCTCAAAAAGAATTTTGAAAAGTGAGTAAGAGAAGTAGAGGAAAAATTGGGAAGAGAAATAAGAGTGATGCAAGAAAATCATGAAAAATAAGTCAATAGCTTGCTAAAAGAGACCCCCAAAAATACTGAAGAAAATAACACCTTAAAAATAGCCTAACCCAAATGGCAAAAGAGGTCCAAAAAGCCAATGAGGAGAAGAATGCCTTAAAAAGTAGACTTGACCAAATGGAAAAGGAGGTCCAAAAGCTCACTGAGGAAAATAATTCCTTAAAAATTAGAATGAAGCAAATGGAAGCTAATGACTCTATGAGAAATCAAGAAATTAGAAAACAAAACCAAGAGAATGAAAAAAAATAGAAGACAATGTGAAATATCTCATTGGAAAAAACAATTGAACTAGAAAATAGATCCAGGAGAGATAATTTAAAAATTATTGGACTACTTGAAAGCCATGATCAAAACAAAAAGAGCCTAGACACTATCTTTCAATAAATTATCAAGAAAAACCTCCCTGATATTCTAGAACCAAAGGGTAAAATAGAAATGGAAAGAATCCACCGATCACCTCCTGAAAGAGATTCCCAAAAGGAAAACTCCTAGGAATATTATAACCAAAGTTCCCAGAGTTCCCAGGTCAAGGAGACAATATTGCAAGCATGAGAAAGAAACACTTCAAGTATTGTGGAAATACAATCAAGATAACACAAGATTTAGCAGCTTCTACATTAAGGGACTGGAGGGCTTGGAGTATGATATCCTGGAAGTCAAAGGAGCTAGGATTAAAACCAATAATCACCTGTGTAATGAATGGGTGAGAGGCGGAAGAGGGGGAGAGGGCAAATGACATTCACTGATACAGGGGAATTTAATGCATTTATGGTTAGCCAAACCTAAATAGAAAAAATGACTTTCAAATACAAGACTGAAGAGAAGCATGAAAAAGTAAACAGCAAAGAGAAAGCATAAGAGTTGATTAAATATTAAAGTTGGAAAAAAAAAAGAAATTTGATCTCAACAGATAGCCATCATCACTGAAATCCTTCAGGAATTAAAGCTTGTCAGGGCTTACAACCTTATAAGAATAGCAATGCAAAGCTCTGAAGTGTCTTTGCCAAGGCAGATGACTCCATAATACCAGCAGGGCTGGTGCTGGTATCTTTCCCAGGGAGAGAGACCGTGGATAGTATATCAAGAAAGAAGGAAATTTACAAACTAGCAGTAGCAGTAGTGTAACTCACATCTTAAGCTCAGAGTAAGGACACACTTCCAACATCTCACAGAGTCTGCAGACAAATAACCAAGGCAAGAAACCCAGACTAAAGGGGATTTCTATAATTCTGGTACTTTGAACAAACATCTTTCTGACTGGCTGATAGGGCTGTAGTCTAGCAGAAATCTATGTTTGCATAGACCCAAACCTAGGTAAGGAACTTTCAGAGCTCTGATAAGGGGGGCAACAATCAGATTTTCTACTAGATGAGACCTCTTACCCAAAATCCAAAGCTTTCAAGTCAAATAACTGCAATTATACAGAAAGAAAATAATTCAAGTACCTAGGATCTACAGTCAGGATTACACATGATTTAGCGGCCACCACTATAAAGCAGTAAACAACTTGAAAAAAAAAATCCCAAAAGGTAAAGGATATGGGCTTACAGCCAAGAGTAATGAACCCAGCAAAACTGAGTATAATACTAATAGAGGACTTCCAAGCATGCCTGTTAAAAAGGCAGAGTTTCAGAGAAACTTTGTTTCTCTGAAAAAGTGTGTGTCCACTCTAAACCCTATCATCATCACAGTTAATAGAGGGGGTTCAACTAGATGAGGCTTGGGAGTAGTTCTGTTAAAGATCTTAAGAAAAGAATGAAAAGATAGAGTAAGAGGAATACATAAGGGAGAAAAGGAAAGGCAGGCTAGAGGAAAATTCTCTCTCATAATCGGGATGCTCAAGTAGATATCTACGCAAAAAAGGAGAAAGAGTGGGGGAGAGTGGCTGCCAGGAACCTCACTCTAATCTGAACTGGTCAAATGAAGGAAAAATACACACACATGCAGAGTTAGTTACAAAAAACCATTTCACTTAAAGAAAAATATGAAGGAAAGAGGAGAAAAACAAGGGCAGTTACAGAGAAGATTGATTAAGAGAGGGGATAAGTCCTAAGCAAAACAAATTCTAAAGATACACAAAAATATTTATAGCTCCTTTTGAGGTGCCAAAGGACAGGAATAAATTAGAGAATGACTGAACAGGATATGGTATTTAATGTGATGGACTACAATTGTGCTGAACTATTAACAGCATAACGACCAACCAGAAATCCAGAAGACGATGATGAAACAAGCTACCCAGCTCCCGATAGAAAGGTAAAAGATTCAGAATGCAGAATGAGACAATTTTATTTTGAACATGATCACCATGGAAATTTGTTTAATTGACTATACATGTTTGCAATGTTTTTTTTTCTTGTGTTCTCAATTGAGGGGAGAAGGTGGATAGGGGCAGGAGGGTGAGAAGATGGGCCTTGAATAATTAAAACAAATAAAATTTTAAAAAAAGAAATTTAGTGATTCAGTGGGAACTTTTTTATCAAAGTTTTAAGGAAGTCAAGTGATTCTTAAATCATCTTTATTTACCTTGTTTTCCAAGTCAATGTTTGTTTGTTTGTTTTGATATAAGATATACAATTAAATAAAAAGTGATTGCAGAAAGCAGAGAGTGGTTGTTGGGATTTTCATAAAGTGGGAATTGAGCTGAAATGGTCTTGAAAAAGACCATTAGGTCTGGATCCCCATATTGAGTAAGAAAAGTAACAAAATACCTATTCAATCAATGAGATAGCATGGGTCAAGAGAGTTAAAATGATTAGTTGAAGACCAGCTTTTTGTAAGATCCTGCAGGACCCTTACCCTCAAGGAGCTTACATTCTAAGGGTGAAAACAACATAAAAATTATTATATCCATAAAAATACATATGGTACAATTAGAAGTGATTCTCAAATGCAAATCAAAACAACTCTGAGGTACCACATCATACCTATCAGATTGGCTAACATGACAAAACAGGAAAATGATAAATGTTGGGAAAGATGTGGGAAAATGGGAACACTAATGCATTGTTGGTGGAGTTGTGAAACGATCCAACCATTTTGGAGAGCAATTTGGAACTATGCCCAAAGGGCTATAAAAATGTGCATACCCTTTGACCCAGCAGTAGTACTTCTAGGGCTGTATCCCAAAGAGATCACAAAAATGGGAAAAGGACCCACATGTACAAAAATATAGCAGCTCTTTCTGTGGTGGCAAAGAATTGGAAATTGAGGGAATGACCATCTATTGGGGAATGGATGAACAAGTTGTAGTATATGAATGTGATGGAATACTATTGTGCTATAAGAAATGATGAGCAAGCAGACTTCAGGAAAAACTTGGAAAGACTTGTATGGACTGAAGCTGAGTGAAGTGAGAAGAACCAGGAGAATGTTGTACACAGTAACAGCCATGTTGTGTGATGACTAACTTTGATAGACCTAGCTTTTCTCAGCAATGCAAGGATCTAAGACATCTCCAAAAGTCTCATGATAGAAAATGCTATCCACATCCAGAGGAAGAACTATGGAGTTTGAATGCAAATTGAAGCATACTATTTGCTCTTTTTTTCCCTTCTGTTTTGTTTTGTTTCCTCTTTCTTGTGGTTCTTCCTATTGGTTTTAATTCTTCTTTACAATATGACTAATGTGAAAATATGTTTAATAAGAATATATATGTAGAGCCTATATCAGGTTGCATGTCATCTTGGGGAGAGAATCAGGGATAGAGGAGGAGAAAATTTAAAACTCAAAAGCTTATGGAAGTGATTGTTAAAAACTAAAAATTAATTAATTAATTTTAAAAAGAAAAAAAAAGAACTGCTGTTTGGCTAAGGATCTATTAAATGATCAAATATCTGGCCCAATACCTAAACTTTTACAAGTTAATAACAAGAGAAATAAGCATTGACTGAAATCATTTTAAATACAACTAAAGGAGAAAAAAGTTTTAAAAACAGACAATAGGCACAAATCTGCTTTAGACAGAGTGCTGGTAATAAACCTTTTTTGCATCAATTGATGTAACTTAAAGCTTCTGTATTATAACATAGCTGATTAATTCCTAAAGATCATCTAGAAATAAAATTTAGAATCTTAAGCAAGATTTTGTGTGATATTTGATATGACTTTAGCTGGATTATATAATCCAGAAACCCTGAAATTTAGGGTTGTGAATTTCTTTGTCCATGGAAAAGAAAGACAACATTTTCCCAGTAGGGTTAGCTGAGTTTATTAAAAACAAGAACAACAATAAAAACAAAACAACAACAACAAAAAAAAGCGATTCTCAGAGGGAAGGCATTACTACTTGGGGGAATGGGATTATAGGAAAAGACTGCTTAGAGGAGTTCAGATTTGAGATTAGTTCTGAAAATACCTTGGGATCCCAAGATGCAGAAGTAAAGTATTCTAGTAATTCAGGTCAGTCAGTGAAAAGGCACAGAGTCAAGAATTAGAGGATTCCCATTAAAGACAGGCAGAGTACAGGATTTGAAGGACTTTAAATGCCAAACATAGGGTTTTATATTTGTTCCTGGAGGTAATAGGTTGTTATTATATTTAATGAAAAGGGGGATGTAATGTTCAAAGAAAGCTTTATGAAAATTACTTCGACAGCTCAGTGGAAGATGGATTGGCTCAAGCTTCCAGAATGGTGTCAACTGTCATGCCAGTGGCCTAGCAGTATAATGGTAGCAAAGCAGCATGTGGTTTGCCAATTTATTCTCTCTCTCTCTCTCTCTCTCTCTCTCTCTCACCAACTTACCTCCTATTCTGGTCATCCTTGATGCTATCTCTTTGGTGCATGTACTTCCTGTTGAGTAAGTGTGTGACTAATTAAATCAAATGTCTATTATACAGATGGGGATATTTAGTTCAAGCTTGCTTGAAATGATTTGGCAAAAGTTGTACAATTGTAATGTAGTCAAAAGAGCAGCATCACAGGGGAATTACTCTCCTTGGGTTCAAATATGTTCTACCTAGGATGACTTTGAAATAGTCATTTCTTCTTTGTGGGTACTAGAATTCCCAATGATAAAATGAAGGACTTGGAGGAGAAAGTTTCTAAATTCCATTCTAGTTCAAAAACCTGTGATCCTATGACCCTGTAGCTAGCACATGGGAGAGGTAAGATGAGTCCCCTTCTATATAGTTACTTTTTTAATTGCTACATCCTTAAAAACAAATGGAAATTCAACCTGAATCAATAGGGTCCATTATTCAGGTTTAGGGATGGCAAGGCCCTTGGTTTCTTACACAAGTAAGACCTGCCATCTGGAATAATGTGGTACCACATTCTGGCAGGCATATGGCCATACGGGAAGGTGTCCAGAGGAGGGCAACAGGACAGTGAGAAGGAGCTTAGAAATCAATATAATCATTGTTTGAAGGAGCTGGAGATGAGAAGATTGGAGTGAGACAAAAATTGTCCTTTAGCTTCTGAAAGGCTAATAATGGGGAGAGGGTTTAGATTTCCTCCAATAGGCACAAGAGAATACAAATATGAGGAGTGATAACTGTGATGGGAGATAAAGAGATTAGGTTGGAAGTGAGATGATGCTCCTTGGTTCCAATTTGTTGCTGTCCAATCATTTCAATTGTGTCTGACTCTTCATGACCCTATTTAGGATTTTCTTGGCAAAGATACTGGAGTGCTTTGCCATTTTCTTCTCCAGCACATTTTACAGATGAGGAAACTGAAGCAAATAGGGTTAAGTGACTTGACCAGGGTCGAACAAATAGTAAGTGTCTGAGGCCAAATTTGAACTGAGGAAGATAAGTTTTCCTGACTCCAGGCCTGGCACTCTATCTCTATCCCTCTCTGAGAATAGTTAAGTTATTCACAGTTGATCATCACACAATATTGCTGCTACTGTAGACAATGTTCTCCTGGTTCTGCTCTCTTCAACTTGTATTAGTTCATATAGGTCTTCCCAGGATTTTTTTGAAACCATCTTATTCATCATTTCTTATAGTACAATAGTATTCCATCACAATCACATACCACAATTTGTTTACCAATTCCCCAGACAGCCCCTCAATTTCAAATTCTTTGACACCACAAAAAAAGCTACTATAAATATTCTTATACATACAGGTACTTTTTCCTTTTTCTTTTTTCTTTTTCAGATACACACCTGGCAATGGTATTGCTGGGTCAAAGAGTATATACAGTTTTAATAGCCCTTTTGGCATAGTTTCACATTGCCCTCCAGAATGATTGCTATCAGTTTACAACTCTACCAATAGCTTATTAGTGTTCCAATTTATTTTCTCACGTTTCTTCCAATATTTGTCATATTAGCCAATCTGATAGGTGTGAAGGTAGCTCAGACTTGTATTAATTTGCATTTCTCTAATCAATAGTGATTTAGATCATTTAGATCATTAGATCGTTTAGATCATTTTTCATATGATTATAGATAACTTTAATTTCTTCAAAACTGCCTGTTCATATCCTTTGACCATTTACCAATTGGGGAATGATTTATATTCTTATAAATTTGACTCAGTTCTCTATATATTTGAAAAATGAGGCCTTTATTAGAGACACTTGCTATAAAAATTGTTTCCCATCTTTCTGCTTTCCATCTAATTCTGGTTGCATTGGTTTTGTTTGTGGAAAAACTTTTAATTGAATGTAATCAAAATCACCCATTTTGCATTTCATAACATCCTCTATCTCTTATTTGGTTGTAAGTTCTTCCCTTCTCCATAGATACGACAGGTAAACTATTCCTTAATTTGCTTATGGTATCACCCTTTATGTCTAAGTCATGTACCCATTTTCACCGTATCTTGGTATAGGGTGTAAGATGTTGGTTTACGCCTAGTTTCTGCCATACTTTTTTTCCAGTTTTCCCAGCAGTGCTTTTTCAAATAATGAACTCTTGTCCTAAAATCTTGGATTTTTTTAGCATTCCACTTATCCACCACTCCATTTCTTAACCAGTTCCAGATTGTTTTGATCATTACCACTTTGTAATGCAGTTTGAGATCTAGTACTGTTAAGCAACCTTCCTTTGATTTTTTCATTGATTTCCTTGATATTCTTGACCTTTTAGAACAGTATAATTTTAGGTCAAAGGGAACTTAGAAGTCATTTATTATAGTCTCCTTATCCAGTAGAGAAACTCCTTTGACAATATCCTAGATGGATGACCATCTAGCTTTCATTTGAAGCTAAAAAAAGCTTCTGAAAATGGTCCACAGGATTATGGGAGTTTTGTTAGAATATTCTTCCTTAGGTTGAACTGAAATTTGACTCTGGAACAGAGATGCTGAATGTCTTATACAGATGAGTTTCTAGCTGCTTCATCCTCATTCTTCCTCAAGCTTACTTGAGAAACTATTAAAGCTTCAATTTCAGTGTTAATAACAAAAAGAGAATGCTAGCTACTTAATTATCTGGTAAAAGCTCCAACCCTCATCTGCAAAAAGCTAGAGAATACTAAGCTTCAGTCAGAAGCATGAGGTTACTGTTTAAGGTCTTTATTTTTTTTCTCCTTTTTGGTTAAAAAAGAGAGGGAGGAGGAGGTGGGGAGAAGAGCAAGTGTTATATTGAAATGCTAATCTCATTTCATTAAATGAATTGTGGAGGCTGAGATAGTGATCTGCATCCTCACAGAATCATTTCTTTAAATACCTTGTGCTTAAGATTCCCCTCTAGGCAACTTTTCATCTTTCTTGGTTTTTAAAAAAAAATACCCTTAAATTTTAATAAAGAGTCCCAATTAAGCCAGTATCTTGCTTCAAAGAGCATCCAGGCTTAGGGGGATATGTTAAATGCTATGAGTAACAGGAAAATTCATCCTGAAAGCTCCTCCTAAAGACTGAGCTGTCCTGCTTATTCACACACCCCTAAACTAGGCAGCACTTATTTTGGGAACCAGCAAATAAATGTGTCACTGAAGGTCAAGTCAATTACAAAACGGTCTTAACAGATGCAACCTTCTCTCAGTGGTTTTGGCCCACCAGCCTCCAAGTTTACTGGAAGTAAATCTCTCCTCCAGTCCTCTTAAGTCTCAAGAGGTCAGCCACTGATCCAAGTCACATATACCATAATGAGTTTAGGGGTGAATTGGTGGTGTGCTGTTATAATAGATCCATTCTTCCTGTGCCTCTGTGTTTATACTTTAACTCAAGGAAATAAAAAATTTGGAGTTATTTTTAATACTTTACACCCACTAGCCTAGAATAAAGCATGAAAGAAAATCAGTACCTAAGAAAGGAGAGAAACCAGATAGAAAAGATAAAGGAGAGAATGAAAGAAACCAATTGCTTTAGGAAGAGAAGGGGAGGAGTAGTATAGGAAGCAGATTACAGTGGAAATGAGAATGTGAAGAGCATATAGAAGAGGACCTTCCCAAACTCAGAACTTTAAGACAAATTTGCAAAGGGCTCTGAGCCTTAGACCTCTCCTCTGTAAATGAGAATAACAGTATTTGTGTTCACATGCACTATGGGACAATGTAGTGGATATGATGGGGATGGGACCTGGACCCCTAAAAGCCCCTGATACTTTCCCACACAACCTGAACCCAGATCTCTGGCATTTGCCTGAGGCACCTGGCCAATCCCAGTCAATAATCCTTTTAACTGCCCTTTTCTTGTGGCCTTCACTGTCTGCACCTGGACCCAATGTAGGCTATCTGCCGCTTCTTTAATTCCATTTTGACCCCTTCTCTGTTACCTCCCAGTCACCCCAAGCTATTGGCCACCGCTTGACCACATCCAGATCTTCCACAGTCTTTCTGTTTATTTGTTTATCTTGCCCCCATTAAATTGCTCAGATTCCTTAAGAGTCTAGCTGCTTGTATTAGTGTCACAAATGTGCTGGTTCTTAAAATTTCACCCGCTTCTATTGGTAAAACAATAAACTTTGTCTCCGACTGAAAGAAGGCTTGAGTCAAATTCTTTCGAGGAAGACCCATGCCTTTTGCCCTTGAATTTTGGAGTTCCCAGTACCCCTAGACCACAATAGACAGAAAGCAGACTTTGTAACCTGAAGACCCAATTCTAGTCCAGCTTTTGGTACATACTACATATGTGACCCTGGGCAAGTCACTTAAACTCTGAGCACTCCCAATTCTCTAAAACTATGAATTGAAAATCTGCTTTGTCGGAGGGACTTCTCATTTGGATTCCCTACACCACTGAAGTTGTGGGTTGAGAGGGTTGTGAGGAAAAGTGCTTTGTGAAATATAAATCACTAACTGCATATAAGATAGTTTAATAATATTTTTACCAATACTAGTAATAAATGACTAGAAGAGAATGAGGAAAGAAGGTAAAGGAAAAAAAAAAACATTTGGAATGGATTTGGAGTGGAAGCCAGAAAGGCAATAAAAATTGTTACCTAACTAAGGAAAGATCTCACATCTTTTTTACATGAAGGGCCAGAGAAAAGAACTAATAGTCAGGCTAAACTCTTAGGTAACACTTCCATTAGGTCATAAAATTGAGAACTAGAAGTGACCTTAATGATATTCAACTGGGCAGGAAGAAAAGCCATATCATTTGGGCAGCATAATATATGATTAAAATGTCCTTAGTTCCTGGCTCTGCCATTTCTTAACTATATAATCTTTATCAAATAATTTCACCTCTCTAAGCCTGTCTTCTCATCTATAAAATGGGGATAATAACTCTTGCATTAGTTACCCCACGGGTTGCTGTGAGGAAAGTTCCTTGTGAAGCACAAAGTACTATAGAAATGTATGTTCTTGTATTACTTTTCCCTTGTCCTCTCTGCCTAGTCTAATCAAACCATCTCCTCCCCCTTCCCTGACTAGTGGCATCTCTCACAGATTTTCGCCTTCTCTGAAATTTTATAGCCTGTTTCATCTATATCACATAATTCAATAATCAGATATAGGGTCCCAGTCACCTGTTTCACATGTGCAAGCCATGAATCTTATAATTTCAGAAGGCTAGAAGATGGAGGCAGTAGGGAAGAATCATGTCTTAAACTTTGTATATTTTCCCCACAGAACACAAGCACAGTTCTGAGAATGTTCTTTTCCCCTTGTGCCTCAGTTTCCTTCTTCATAAAATGAGAGCATTCTAAAGTCTTTCCCAGCTCTAGCGGACTATGATTCTATGAAAGTTGCTGCTCAATGAATATTTGGGTCATTTAATTGATTTCATAGAATGAGTCATAGAATGTAAAAGCTGAAAAAAACTTGGGAGATCATGTGGTTCAACCTTCTGGCTTGACAGTAGAGGAAAGTTTGATTCAGGCTTGTGATATGCCAGAGGTCAAGTAGTTAGCTGGGAGCAGAAGTGGGGCTAGCACCTGAGTCTTCTAACTCCTAGTCCAAAGTTATTTGATTGCCTTGGTGTGGGACTCCTTGTAAGATCTTTCATAGCTCATGTAGACAGCATGGTTGAGAGGAGAGTGTACTGATTTAGAAACAGAAGACAAGTTCAAATTCTGACTCTCTTCTTTACTAACCCTGTGACTTTGGGCAAATGACTCAACCTCCTTGAGTCTCAGATGAGAGTTGGACTAGTTGGCCCTTGAGGTCCTTTCTACCTTATATGTGTGTGAATGTATGATTCCATGTGACTTCTCTCTGTGGCTTCATTGTCTTCAATCTTAGATTGCCTAAATAATCTTTCAGGTCCCCTCCAGTTTAAAATCCAATGTTCCCATGACCAATGAATACTCCCTTCCTATAGAGGGCTCTGTGACCTCAGAAAGGAAGAGTTTGGTAGTAAATGGACTGTATACGTGGCACACCTCAAAGGTTAATTGGCACATAGGATTTCACCAGCTCTAATGCTAAAGTAGGCAGTGACCTTTTTGCTATAAGCAAACCAAGGAAGCAGTTCTAAAGTGATGTCATTTGCATTTATATGGGGATATAGCCTTACTTTATAGTCCCATTCTACATTTTGCTTATTTCTAATGGAATGCTAATTTTATATGCATTCTTCATACCCAGATTTAGACAAGGCACCCTGTTGTGCATACTTAGTTTTTATCTAAATGTGTCATATCTCAGGTAAAAAATGTACTGCTGGCAATGTAATTATGTATTCAGAATACTGCGTGTGTCTGCTGGGGGCTTATAAATCAATCGCTTATTGCACTATATATTTGCCAATATTTATTATTTGCAGTCGACACATTTGAGAAAAGTAAAATGTGTTGCCTGGCTGTGCTTTAATAATAATAAATATGGGCTCAGGACAGGGGAAGAAAATAATTCAAGATGACATTTCTTGACCAGAAGGACCTCTACTTTTTCCAAACCTATTTTAACCAGAGACCTGAGGTGGGAACTGAAAGCAGTCAATTCAATGACAATATAACATGGTGAGGGCTGTTTTCTTGGCCCCTTAACAAAGATCTCAGGTGCAATAACAGAGGAACCCAAATGCTCCTAGCCACTCAACTCCAATAGAACACCATTATAGCAAATTTTTAAAAATGGGGCGGAAAATTACCACTGAGCCAGATCTGGTTTTTTGCAAATTGTATTAAGCTCCTTAGATTTTCTGAGAATATGGGAAAATCCATTCCTAATAGCCACATTTCCACAATGGAAGGCTTTTCTAGAAGGGTTTTTGTGGCATGGGAATGTCCAAAGGTCCAATGGAAAGGTAATCTTTGATTTTCAGATTCATCACAGGGATCTCTGAATGACTTTGTCTTATTTCATTCTAGAATGAAATGAGTCCCTTGTCTAGGAGCAGGATGCTAAGTGATCAGGACCACTCCTGGTGTTTGGGAGGAGGTGTGGTATAGTAAAAAGAATAATAGATTGTCTGGAGTGGGGGGAGAAGAAGAGAATAAGCATTTATATAGCACCTACTATGTGCCTGGCACTGTGCTAAGTGTTTTTACAATCATTGTATTGAGCTTCACAATAACGTTGTGAAGTAGGTGCTAGTATAATCCCATTTTACAGTTGAGGAAACTGAAGCACTTTGCAGTTAAATGACTTGCTCAGGTTAAGCTAGTAAATGTCTGAAGCCATATTTGAACTTCCTGAATGAGGCCCAATGCATAAAGCATTGGGCCACCAACTGCTTCCAATCAGAGGATTAGAGATTTAGAGCTGGAAAGGACCTTAGAGGTCATCTAGTACAATCCTCTCACTTTCTAGACTGGAAAGCAAAGGTTTAGAGAAAATTATGTGTTCTAGGTTGCACAGCAACTGGGCAAAGGTGGAATTTGGACCTAGGAGTCAAAAAGTTTGAATACGAGTTTCCACTCCAGGGAAAGTACTAGCTCTGTTACCTTGAGCATTTACCTCCTCTGAGCATCATTTTCCTCATTTGTAAAATGGGACACAATATTTGTACCAACTACCTCCATAGGGCCATTGTATCAATGATAAGATGTATATTAAAATATTTTATAACTATAAAACATAAATTATAATTACAATTTATTATAAATTGTTAGCTATTATTATTGTGGCAGCATAGCACATGGGTCAGAAAGATTTGGGTTCAAATTCTGTTCCTAACATATACTAGCTGTGTGACCATGAACAAGAGATTAAGATCTCTCAGTGACCAGGCAATTCTTTGAGATCATAAATTATAGATCAATGGCCTATCTGCCACACTGCAAAGAGTTTCCTTACCAGACAGGTTTTTTTTTTTTCATGGATGAAATCATTGATTTGGAATCCTTCAAAATTATTATAATGGACAAACTAGGTACCAAGATCTATGTTTTCACACTATTTTTTTCCTTACCAGATTCCCTTTTGCCACAAAATGCATCACCACATTTGAGAGATACGTATCTAAAGTTCATCCTGAGTGCTTATTAGAGGGCATCACATATAGCATAGAAAGAATAGCAGTCAGAGAGTTGCTAGTAATTGCTAGGAAGACATAACTAGTAAGAGGGCCCATGATAATGCTTATCTTCAGATGCCAATATACCAACGTACAGAATACAGGTAAAAATAATTTTAAAAAAAAGTGTGGGGTGAATTTGAGATTTTAACACAAGGGAATACATATTACCTAATAGGTACCATTGAGATTTAGGAGAAAGAGGGCACTGATGACTAGGAAATGGCAATAGAAGATGATGTCACATTCAAAAGAAATAGATCTAATAAAGGGGAGATGAGTAGCACTGTATATCACACCGTTTAATACCTATGTACCCAAGGGAAGACTGTAATGCAGTGGAAAGAATGCTAGATTTAGCATCAGAAGACCTCTGTTCTCTGTGGGATCTTGGAAAACTCTGTGGGCCTCAATGTCTTCATCTGTGAAATGCAAGGGTTCGATTATCTGGCCACAAGACCCCTTCCAGCACTAAATTGACAATCCTTTGGAGAAAAACATGTTTTATAAAGATAAATGGAAGAAGGAATAGAAATTACATCATTATGAGAGAATACTACAGACTGCCAAATCAGAAAGAAGATACAAATGGTACTTTTCTGTAACAAACCACAAAATTGGTACAGAAAGAAAATCAAGGGGCAGCTAGGTGGTACAGTGGATAGAGCACCGGCCCTGAAGTCAGGAGGACCCAAGTTCAAATTGGGCCTCAGAGCAAACACTTGACACTTACTAGTTGTGTGACCCTGGGCAAGTCACAGAAAATCAAGCAGTGATAGTAGAATTTCAGGCATCTTTGACATCTGCTAGAAGTCTCAGTCTGTTGAAAACAGATCATACAATCAATTCTTGACTTCATTTTCTGACAATGCTGTCTCAGAAATAAATAAGCAAAGAGAGCAGCTAGGTGGTACAGTGGATAGAGCACTGGGCCTGGAGTCAGGAAGACCTGAGTTCAAATTCAGCCTCAGACACTCAGTAGTTGTGTGACGCTGGGCAAGTCATTTAACCCTGTTTGCCTCAGTTTCCTCAACTCTAAAATGAGCTAAAGAAGGAAATGGCAAACCGCTTCAGTATCTTTGCCAAGAAAACCCCAAATGGGGTCACAGAGTTTGAACTGAGTGAACAACAAAAGAAAATAACTGTTGTTTTTTTTTTTTTTCTGGACCAAATTCTAACCAATCAGAGGAATCATGAAAGAAAGAGATGACACCATTTTAATATTTGGTACAACTGAGAAGGTGAACGAAGGTTATAGACATATGTTTACCCTGCACTTTGACAAAAAATTTCAAACAGTTCAAAGAAATACAGAAAGAAGAGGTACATAAAGGATAAACATAAGAGTGCCATTTTCCTCCATAACAGTGTTAGGCAGGCTTGAGCCCAGAACGAGCTCTGACTTGAGAAAAATGCTAAAGACAATAAAAAGGGCTTTTATTTTAGCATGTTCAAGATGAGTCAACACTGTGATATGTCTTCCAAAATACCTTATTCAATTTTAGGCTGAAATAATAGAAGTTTGGTTTTCAGAACCAGGAAGATAGTATTCCCAATGTGTTTCCCCCTTGTCAAGCTATATCTGGAATATTGTGCTCAGTTTGACGTACCATATTTTAGGAGAGACATTGAAAAATAAGATGGCACCCAAAAGGAAAAAAATGAGGATGGTGAGGGTACTTGGAATCTAGAATGCAAGAGTTAGATGGTACTTCTGAGATTAACATCATCTTACCCTATACTGTACCTAAAACCCCCTCTACAATATTAGTAACAAGTGATCCAGTACAAAACTCTCTCAAAATAGTAGCTGAAGGGATGAACAGAGCCCTCTAACTACACCACAAAGATTTGGGTCAAGGAAAGGGACAGATAAAATGAGGTGTTAAAGAAAGACATAGAGCTTCATTGAAATCCCAAACTGAACTATTGATGGGGCTATACCTCTTAGCAGACAGAGCCTTGCAAAAGTATAACAAAACCGTTCCTCTTTCCAGATTTTCAGTGTTCTCAGCCTGTACAAAACTGCTTTCTTGTAAAAATGATTACATATTTGCTTTTTTAAAAATTGTGTACAGGGGTAGCTAAGTGGCACAGTGGATAAAGCACTAGCCCTGAAGTCAGGAGGACCAGAGTTCAAATCCAGCCTCAGACCAAACACTTGACACTTACTAGTTGTGTGACCCTGAGCAAGTCACTTAACCCCAATTGCCTAAAAAGAAATTGTATAAATCAAGAAGGAAATTCTATTCAATGCATAATATATTAATATATACATAACTGTATTTTTTTGAAATTTACTTCTTTAATGAACTGAGATATATTTTTAGTTTTCATCCTTAAGTCTCTCACCACAGTTATTAACAATTTCCCAATTGATTTCTGTGCAAACAGTGAGCATTTTAGAAATCTCTCTTGACTCAGTTGGACTTGTTTTTTTTTCCTCTTACCCACCCAATAGTCCAGGTCTTAGTACAAAGTAGAAATACTTTAAACCAGAGAAGCTCTTGGAACATAGGCTCATACTAAGAATATCTTATTTTGCAAAGCTGAATATAATCCTACAGGGGAAAAAATATGCCTTTGATGAAATAGAGGACATTCAAAAGACCAGAGCTAAGTAGGAACTTTGAAACACAAACACCAGACTCAAGAGAAACTTAGAAAGATCAACTTATTTGAGCTATTTGGAAAGGGTGGCATGATTATAGGATGTTAGTCCTATCAGGGGTTAACATTCTAATTGGCAGTTAGATGGTATAATGGATAAAGCTCAGACCCTGGATTCAGGGAGACCAGAGTTCAAATCTGGTCTCATACATCCCAGTTGTGTGACCCTTGCCAAGTGACATCTCTTGTTTGCCTCATTTTCTTCATCTGTAAAATGGGGTTAATAATAAAACCTATCTGCCAGGGTCATTTTGAAATGAAACAATAATTGTAAACGCTTAGCATAGTGCCTGGCACATAATAAATGTTACATAAACATTAGCTAATAGTCAGTTAAGTGGCACAGTGGATAAAGTGCTGGGTCTGGAGTCAAAAAGACGTGAATTCAAACCTAGCCTCAAACACTCACTACCTATGTGATCCTAGGAAAGTCACTTATCTTCTGTTTGGCTCAGTTTCTTCATCTGTAAAATGAGGATAATATTAGCACCTACCTTTAAAGGTTATTGTGAGGACCAAAGAGATAATAATTGTAAAGTTCTTAGTGTGGTGCCTGGCACAGAGTAAGCATTATGTAAATATTAGCTATTATCAGTATTAATAAGGGAGAAGAATGTGTCCTTTTAGAATCTTAATATCTTCAAAGGGTGTTGAGGAATTGAATTAAGAAAAATAGATCCTAGGTGAATTGGTAAAAATAATATATTGATGTCAAAAAAAAGAAAGGAGAGGCTTACTATTTCTCCTAATTGTGTGTGAAAATATATGATCTTCACTCTTACTGGAATCCTATTGGAAGAGAGAGAGAGAGGGAGGGAGGGAGGGAAAGAGAGAGAGAGATGAAATAGCAAGAAAAATAGGCAGAGATGAGTGGGGTCAGGGTTAAGACAGAGGATAATACTGAGGAAGTAATAGTAAAAAGCAAAACAGCTTCTACACCTGGCAAAGGAAAATAAAAGGAGGAAAGAAGGGAATGGGAGGGGAGGGGAGGGAAGAGGAAGGGAGAGGAGGGGAGAGGAGGCGGGAGAGGGGAGAGGAGGCAGGAGAGGAGAGAGGAGGGGAAAGGAGGGGAGGGGAAGGAGGGGGAAGGGAAGGAAGAAAAAGGAAAATGTAGAAATTCTATAGATATGAATCCAACTCTGCTTTGCTTTAGGTCACATACCAAAAACATTTGAGAGGCAGGATTTGAACCCAAGCCAGTCTTTATGATAGTGAGACTGGCCTTCTTCCATGCCAAATATGCTTGTCTCTATGGACTTAGAAGTTTAGCTATTTATAGCGCTGTCCAGGGCTACACATGTTTAAGTTAGCAGAAAATGAGTTACTATACCTTATGTGACCCCACCTTTACATGGATAGATTTACTCTTTCCTAACTCTTTGCTGTGGCTGTGAGGTTATGACTTTCCCATTACTCAGGGACTAATAGGACTGATAACTGCCAGGGGAGAATGATATGAGTAAAATTACCCAAAGCCTCTAAAAGTACCATGCACTTGCTTACCATGCCTTTTTCCTTTTAATGCTACTGTTTTAACTCCATCATATTGAAGGTAACCATTATTTCTCTATTCATTAGGTTTATTACCCTTTGGGGGAGATTATAGATAGATAGATAGATAGATAGATAGATAGATAGATAGATAGATAGATAGATAGACAGATAGATAGATAGATGGATGGATGAATGGATGGACCATTTATTAAGAATTTACTATGTGCCTGCATTTGAATCTCTCCTATAACTTGTATGAACTTGGGCTAGGCGCTTCCACACTCTGGGCAAGAATGTGCTGGAACTACCTCGTACAAGCTTCCAAGAGCCTCATGTTAAATTTGCAATGTGAGCATTTACACCTCGAAAATCAACAAATGTAACAAATCAGACTTAACTTATTATTTTGTTGTTTGTCTAGTTGGAGAAAACATTAATAATGCAGATTAAAGTACATTTTTATCCCCAGAACTTTCCTTTTTAAGAGTAGGTTGGAAAACATTTACCAACACACACCTGGTTGATCTTTAAGGTTTCCTCCAAAATGTAAATCCCTATGATCCTAAATACTCAAGCAGGCACTAGATGTTCACCCGTTGGAGATGTTGTAGAAGAGTACCATATCAAGTAGTTGGACTACGTGATTTCCAAGATACCTTCTAGCTCCCTCTAAAATGGACTCTGGGACTATTACATAGACTGAAGCCTCTAGGTCTAATGAGGAAGGAAGGAAGGAGAGAAGGAAGGAAGGAAGGAAGGAAGGAAGGAAAGAAAGAAGGAAGGAAGGAAGGAAGGAAGGAAGGAAAGAAGGAAGGAAGGAAGGAAGGAAGGAAGGAAGGAAGGAAGGAAGGAAGGAAGGAAGGAAAGAAGGAAGAATGGAAGGATGGAAGGAAGGAAAAAAGAAAGGAAAGAAGAAAGGAAGGAAGAAAGAAAAAAGGAAAAAAGTAAAGAAGGCAGAAAGAAAAAAGGAAGGAAGGAGGGAGGGAGGGTAGGAAGGGGAGAAAGAGGGAGGGAGAAAGGAAACAACATTTATTAAGCACCAACTATGTGCCAGGCACTGTGCTAAGCACTTTAGAAATATTATCTCACTTGAGCCTCACAACAACACTGAGAAGTAGATGCTATTATTATCCCCATTTTACAACTGAGGAAACTGAGGCAAACAGAAATTAAATAACTTATCCAGAATCACAGCTACTAAGTGTCTGAGGGTGAATTTGAATTCAGGTATTCGTGACTGCAGGTCTAGCGCTCTATTCACTATGCCACCTAGCTTTTTCAAATATATACCATATAATTGAAGGCCTGAAACTGAGAAGTTCCTACTTGAGTGATAAGTGTTCAGCCCTTTAAAGTAGGCAGTTACACACCAGTTTTACCTGAACGTAAATTTCACTTCTCCGTAAGGATACCCTTCCCAAGTCAAACAAAGATAAATAATTCAAATCAGATATAATAAGGAAGTTTGGTGTGCCTGATAAGAACAGAACACATTTAATAAAAAAAAAAAGTTCTCTCCATGAGATTTGCTTTGGGCTATATATCACAAGCTCCATGAACCAATGAAATATGATGCATGCTGGAAAAGACTGATAGATTTGGGACACTGTTGGGCTGCTTCTTTTACTTTAAGGAATTTTAAACTAGATTTTACATTGTCAGACTGTTTTATAGGTGTACAAGAAGTGAGAGATAATGTTTTGTTTTCTATTAATGTTCCAGTCCTGATTATTGATACTGTGTCAAAATTAGTATCACGAGTCAGTCATTTAGTCAATGAAGAGGGTTTGACACCTGGAAAGTATTGCAAGATAAATGATGATTAAAGCATTTCCCAAGAAAGCTTCTGCAATGACCTCAGTATTTCAAAAGATCTGTGATGACCACACTGTGAATATTGACACCATTTATGCATGGGGGCTATGTGAAGAAGTGGGTAGAGCACTGGTCTGGAGTCAGGAAGACCTGAATTCAAATCCAGCCTCAGATACTTACTACTTGTGTGACCTAGTGGAAATCATTTAACCTCTGTTTGCCTCAGTTTCCAGAACTTTAAAACAGGGCTGACGGCTCCTGCCTTATAGGGTTGTTGTGAGGATCAAATGAGAAAATATTTGTAAAATGCTTAGCACATAGTACATACTTATTCCCTTCCCACATTTCTGTGTCATGGACCCCTTTGATACTGGGGCAACCAGGTGATGCAGTGGATAGAGTGCCAGGCCTAGAGTCAGGAAGACCTGAGTTCAAATCTCAAATACTTATTAGCTGTATGACCCTGAGCAAGCCACTTAACCCTGTTTACCTCAGTTTTCTTATCTGTAAAATGAGCAGAGGAAGGAAATGGCAAACCACTCTTGTATCTTTGCCAAGAAAACCCCAAATGAAGTCACAAAGAGTTGATCCCTCCTCAGAATAATGTTTTTGAATGTATAAATCAAATATACAGGAATATAAAGGAAATCTGTTTATTAAAATATAATTATCCAAAAAATTAAAAAAAACACATTTTAGATCAAGAACCCCTGTTCCAAGTAGAATATGATCCTTTTAAGCCCTAATACTTCTGACCATCTGGAGGTGAGCCTCTCCACATTTAAATTTGGTCTTTTAGGAATAGACACACAATCCACTGCCAGGTCCATAATCAAGCCTTTCCAGCTTGGTAAGATGACCCATCAAAACTTTTAATACTCTGATTTAGCCTTCAGGGTGACCTTTTTGGACAATGAAGTCATCAAAGGAAAACATTGGTGGAATGGTCTTTCTTTTACTTTGTGAAAACAACTTTTACTTCAGATAACTTTTACTTCAGCATTTTTTCTCCTCCCAACTTGAATGGTTGAGCAAATATTAGGAGAGGCAGGGTGGTACATTGGAAAAGTTGGTGGGTTTGGAGTCAGAGGACCTGAATTGAATTCCAATTTTTCCACTTATTAACTGTGTGACCTTGGGTTAATCACTTATCCTCTCTGGACTTCAGTTTCATGATCTGTAAAATAAAGGACTTGGACTGGATAACCTCTAAGATCCTTTTCAGCCCTGAATGGATGGTCCCATGATCTAGGATTTCTTCAATGGAAGTTGTTCCATTAGTCTGTTACACTAATGGAAAAATAGCACAGAGAATGGGGCAGCTAGGTGGCTCAATGGGTCTAGAGTATCAGGCCCGGAGTTAGGAAGATTCATCTTCCTGAGTTCAAATCTGGACTCAGATTTTTACTACCTATGTGACCCTGAACAAGCCACTTAACCCTATTTGCCTCAGTTTTCTTATCTGTAAAATGAACTGGAAAAGGAAATGGCAAACATCCTTGCTAAGAAAACCCCAGACAAGGTCACAAAGAGTCAGACACTACTGAAATAACTGAACAACAGCACAGAAGAACTAAATATCATGTTGAAGGAGAAACAACCTATATGTTCATGTTTCTAAGGTGGTTACTGTTTGTAAAATCAATGTCAAATCTTTTAAAAGAACCAGGTTTGAGAAAGTGACAAAGTCTAAATAGATTGAAAAGTTTGGGGTGTATGATAACACAGATTAAGTGCCTGTTTGATAATTGAATCTGATTGCCTGTAAGAGAGAATAATGGACAGAAATGATGATACCAAGATATCACAAGGCATTCTGGATTTCATTGAATCTCAGGGACTGGGCAGAAAACTGTCATGAGGTTAGGAAATTAACTCAATGTCCTCCCTTCAGGAAACTTTCCCCAACCTCCTTCTCCCCCAGCTACTAATGCTTTCCTTTCTAAGGTTACTTTTCCATCTGCTCCATATGTATTTTGAATATATCTATACATATACAAATTGTATTCTCCATCAGAATGTAAGTTCCTTGAGGACAGGAACAGCTTTTTATTTTTCTTTGCATCGTCAACATTTAGCAGAGTGCCCGGCACATAGTAAGTGCTTTGTAAATACCTGATTGATTGGTCAATCAATCAGTTAAATAAGGATATAAATCTTTAATTAAGATAAGCTTTCACCTATAGATTCAGAGGTCTAGAGCTGACCTTCTTGGGACAGAATTGTTGGACTTTGAATGAAGAAGTAGCTTCAAAGAGTAAGTTAAGACGTAAGTGTATAAAATCATGAAAATAAGGACAGTATATAAGGAAGAAGTAACTAATTATAGTTAGAATTGTACTTTCTTTGAATAATTACACCCAAAGTAGATTGTTTCTCAAAGTTTAGTCATAACTGTGACATATTTATTACATGGGTAATAATGAAGAAGAAAACCTATGAATCATGAAGACTGCCTTTTTTTGTTTTGTTTTGTTTTAACCATCTTCTTCATGAAGTCTTTCCTGACAATTTCTCTACTCATTCTACCTCACATCCAGCTGAAGGTGACCTTTCCCTTCTCTAATTTGTCCTTATAATATCCCTGGAGGTCTCCTTTGTACTTAACTCACTCTCCTTTATAACATAGTTATTGCTATATGTTGGCATATATATGTATATATATGTATGTATTTATATATCTGTCTTTACTATTAGGTTCTCATAATTTTAAAGGCAAGAACTGTATCTTTCTTTGTATCTTTGTATTTATTGCATCTAGCACAGTTTTGTGTACATAGTAGTGACTTAAGTGTTTACTGAGTCAAATTTTTGAGTTAATATTTCTGGACTAAAAATCCTGAACTTTTGGTGGGGAAAAAAAGTGGACCTTAGGGGTAGTGAACAAGATGGTGTCTAAGGTTCTATTCTAGCTCTAGCAATCTGTCACCTTTTAGATCTGTTAATTTTTTAATGGATTTTTTAAAAAAGTCTTTTCACTTGGATTAAAAAAAATGAATTCTTTTGTCATCTATGGGTGGCCAGCTCAATCTCATAGCCCTGAAATTTCAAAAATTGAATGTGAAAGGATGTGCATTGATTGTAAGCCCCATACCATAGAGTCATAGAGACATCTGAGATGATCTAAGTTCAAACCCTTCTTTTACTGGTGGGAAAACAGAGCATGGTCACACATTCCCATTCTTCAAGTTGTTTCTTTTGTCTAAGGTGCACATGCTTCACAGATGGGTTGTGCCATACCCTGATGTGTCAGGAGTTTCAGCTAGATGTGCTGAGAGTATGGAACTTGCATCTGCAATTAAATGCACATACATTGGTCTCTCAATTCCCCGCTTGTATCTAAATTCCTCATAGAAAAGAGTAATTCTGTGCTGTGAACAAAATAACAAAAAGTTTGAGAACCATTGTTCTAAGGGGTCACCAGAGAAAAGAATATCATGCAAATAAAAGAGCACCAAAATCTCCAAACTACAAAATCAGCAAAATGAATAGATCTTTCATCAGCACAAATTACAGAGCATATCCTTGGACCTCAGCCAACAGCATCTCTCTCTCTCTCTCTCTCTCTCTCTCTCTCTCTCTCTCTCTCTCTGTCTCTCTTTACTTCTGAGATTATATCTCTGAGCCCAGGGAAAGAAATGGTACAAGATAGGATCTTGGATTTATATAAGTACCTAGCTCTTTAAGTGAAAATGATGTTATTCTCATCACAGACAAACTAAATTAAGATTTGTTGTTCTTTGATCATTTTTAGTCATGTCCAACTCTTCGTGACCCAATTTGGGGTTTTCTTGGAAAAGACACTGGAGTGGTTTGCTATTTCCTTCTCATTTTACAGATGAGGAAACTGAGGCAGAGTTAAGTGACTTGCCCAGGATCATACAGCTAGCAAGTGTCTGAGGTCAAATTTGGACCCATGAAGATGAGTCTTTCTGACTCTAAGCCTTGCATTCTATCCACTGTGCCAACTTGCTGCCCCAAAATTAAGATTTCCCAGAGTAATTTAGGACGGTGCTAAGTTGTGCCTTTCTTTTGAGCCAGAATAATATAGCAGAAAAGGCACTGGTCTCACAGCCAGAAAATCGAGGGTCAAATCTTGGCTCTGAAACACATTCATTTTGTGACTCTAAGCAGGTCATAATCTCCCTAAGCATCACTTGTCTCATCTGTAAAAATGGTGATAATCATACTTTCACTTCTTACCTCACAGGATAGAAGCTGCAAGGGAAGTATTATATAGCCATTAAAGGGCTATGTAAATGTGAGTTATTATTAATGTTCGTGAATGTGTAGAAGGGTTTTCCTAATGAAAGATCGTCATGGCAACAGCTGTATCTTACTTCCTGCTATAAACACACAGACAACATACTGACATAATCTAGAAGAGAACTCAGTTCACTGTCTCTAGATTTTATTTGGATTTTTTAAAATTGGAAAAAATGATACCTTTCCTCTTCTATTTTCACTGTGAACTGAAACTCCAAAGGGCAGAGAGGAAGCAAAATTACCTGTTGTAAGAGGGTCTTTTGAGAAGACACCCAGACGGTTCATAAGGCACATGACCTAGAGGAGCTAAATGGACAATTCCTAAAGCTTGACATGTCGGACTACAATTCTCTTCGTTATTTAGGGCTCAATTTTTGGTTGATTACCCTCCTACAACTGAGAGCACTACATGTACTTTAGGGACCAACATTTGTGCTTTGTATTTAATCTTCATCTTCTTCCCTTTCTATGGTGGGAAATACTACAGGTCAACCTAGAAACTGCTCCCTATTGAAATGAGTGGATTGAATGAGATGATTTTTGAGGCCTTTTCCCCTTTCAAGTTCAATCATTCCATGAATTCACCAGCCATCAAGAGAAACTTTTTTCTATCTAGGGTCAAAGTAAAAAGATGTTAAGGCACTAGAAGCTTAAATTCAACTCCGATTATTTCATAGTGTAAGTAGACAACTAAAAAACGCAATAAAATGTGGACTACTATTTAGTCATGGAGAAAAACATCCTTTTTTATTTTTTTTATAATGGAAACCAATTTTAGCTTTTTTTTAAAAAAAAATTTAATCTATTTTCAGTTCAGGTCTCAGTTTAAGGAGAAATATTGCAAGCAACAGCAACAACAAAAAAAATTAAATGCTGTGGAAATATAGTCAGGATTTCACAAGACCTAGCAGCTTCTACTCTAAAAGACGACAGGTTTTAGAACATTATATGTCAAAGAGTATCCTTTTTCAAAAGTCTAAATGATTTTATAGCATCCTAGACTGTGATAATTGGAAGGGACCTTGTTGTTGCTGTTGTTCAATCATTGTGTGTGTGTGTGTGTGTGTGTGTGTAGCAAAACCTTTATTTGATTTCTGGCAGTCTTTTATTTTTTGGCCTTTGGAACAGCTGCTTTCTGAGTGGGTCCCTTCATGGGTGGGGCTGCCTTCTGATAGAGGCTTTCTGAGCTCTGGTCAGGTCTGCCTTCTGGCCCTCAGTCTTCTTTGAGGGGATCTTCTTGGTGGAGACCTTTGAGGCAAGCGCCTTCCAGGCAGCTCCCTTCTTAGGACACCCCTTCTGGGAGGATGCCTGCTGGATCTTCTTCACTTCATGCTTGATAATTCTGTTTCTCATTTTCTTGGCCTTCATGACTTTGTAATGGTCAAAATCCGTCATCTTAGCTTTCCTTTCTCTGGCTTCAATATTCTTGGCCCATCTTGTGGCTTTCCATTTTGTATTGATCTTCTCTTTCTCCCAAACAGTCCGGACATACTTCTGAGGAGCACCGTGTGGGAACTTGAGCAAGAAGTCTGTAAGTTGCATACATTTAAATGACATCGCCTGCTTCCTCACACCACTGCATGCGCCATCATCCAAAGCCCTATTCTGATCAATAACAACCACAATAGATACCAGTTTGCCGACATGTGACGCAAAGGAAATGCAGGCCACCCGGCCAATTTCCATATAGCGCTTGAATACCATGTTGGCAACACCTAATGAGAAGCTATTCAATCATTTTCCGTTATGTCCAATTCCTTGTAACTCCATTTAGGATTGTCTTGGAAAGATGTTAGGGTGGTTTGTTATTTCCTTCTTAAGCTCATTTTACAGATAGGGAAACTGAGGCAAACAGGGTTAAATGACCTGCCCAGGGTTATACAGCTAATAAGTATATTAGGCCAGATTTGAACTCAGGAAAATGAGTTTTCCTGCCTTCAGGCCTGGCACTTTATACACTGTGCCACTTAGCTCACTAGGGCTACCACTTTGTCATGGAGAAAAGCATCTTTTTTCAAAGCTCTAAATGATTTTATAGCATCCCAGACTGTGATAACTGGAAAAGACCTTAGAACATAGAAATTTAGAACTGGAAACACTACTAAAATTGCAATATCAGAGCTAGAGGGACCTGAGAACATCATAATTCAAGGCTCCAAGGGAATTTATAACATAATAATTCAGAGCTGATAGGTACCTTAGAACATAGAATGTCATTGCTGAATGGGTCGTCAGAATTGATAGGGAGGCAGTGTGATATGAAGGAAAAAGTCTGACTCTTGAAGTAGAAGACCTGAGTTTAATGCGGGCCTCATTTTTCTCATCTGTGAAATGAGAGGACTAGATGGAGCCTCGGGTTTCTTCTAGGTCTAGATTTTTTTATCCTGTTTAGTCCAGTGCTGACATTTTAAAGACTAGACTAGTGAGAACCAAAGAACTGAATTGCCTATGGTCAGATGACTAGTTAGGTAGTGGACCCAGGATTTTAGGAGTCACTGGCATTTGACAAATGATTGAAAAGTTAATAAAATCACCAAACAATGAGTCCTCAGGGTTAGCTTTTGTTTTGTTTTTCTACAATATAAAATAAATGTTGATTTTTTTCCTAATGAATAATGGCTATTAACTAGTATTTAAATAGCATTTTAAGGTTTACAAAGTGCTTTTCATATTTTTCATTTGATCCTCACAATAACCATATGAGGCAGGTGCTATTATTATCCTCATTTTACAGATGAAAAAAGCTGAGGATGAGAGAGGTTGTAACTTGTACAATATCATACAGCTAAGTATCCGAGGCAGAATTTGAACATGTCTTCCTGACTCTAACATTATTCACTGGGCCATTTAGCTGCTGTCACTTTATAATTTTATAGAATCAAACAAAAACTAAGGCACTGGGGAATAGTATAAAAAGCAGTAGACAGGGATTCAGAAGACCCATTCACAACTGCCTTCCAATTCAAGACTACTGCTGTGTTATTTTCACTTTTCTGGACCTCATATTTCCCAAGATTCAAATAGGTACAGAAATGCCTATCTATCTAACAGTACTCAAATGAGTCAGCATTGCACAGTAGAAAGAATGCTGCATTTGGATTCAGAAGACCTGGGTTCAAATCCTGATTTTGCCATCTGCTACCTACATGACTTTGGATGAGTCACTGTTAACTCTCTGGATCTCATTCATCTATAAAACAAAAAGGTTACATAATTTCTAAAGTCTTGGTTTAGTGGAGCCAGCTTATAAGGGCTCGTGACAGCCTATGGTTAAATGTGTGAGCATTTATGCCCTTGGAAATAGGTAAACACTACAAGTCAGGGCTTGATTTATTGATTTGGTTATTGTTTAGGCTTAAGAAAGTCATGGGGAAAATGTTAATAATGCAGATTCAAATTAAAAGTGTGCTGTGCATTTTTTTCAGATTGCTGATTGTTAAATCAACACACCCCCTGCTAAATCTGAGATGATGTAGGTAAAAGCACTTTGTAAATAGTAAAGCACAAAATGTAGGCTCTTAATTATTGTTAACTTTTTCAGGTGACTTTCGAGCCTATTATTTCATTTAATGCTTATACTAATCCTGAGTTAAATAATACAGGCAATAATATTATTTAATATAACAATGCAGTCAAAAATGTTATTTTCTAGGTCTTTACCATGAGGAACCCTCTAGGATTAGAGAGGGTTACCTGCTTAAAGTCACACAACTAATGAATGGCAAAAACAATACCCAAACCCAGATGTCCTTGGTCATTTCAGCATTTTTGCTTTCCAGTGCAGACAGAAAATATCAAATGTCCAACTGGGATAATCAAAATGTAAGGAAGCTAACAACATAATACTTTATATTGTCAACACAGATATGAAAGGCTGATGTAATATGCATTTAAGACATGATTCTGATCATTTTGGAGCTTATAATCTAATAGGGGAATTAGGGGAAAATATAAAAGTTACTAAAATTCAAAGAAGGATGTGTTAAGTGTACAAGAGGGAAAGAAAGTGTGATATGGTTTACCTAGGCTGCTTTTTTTCAATCAGACCTGGGATTTCATCAGGGAAGAGAACACTTGATGAGGAACTTCTTTCCCAGAGCAGGTCAGCATCTTTTTGGTGACTTGAAGCCTTTAACTGTTGCCTGGGGAACTGAGAGGTTAAGTGATTTGCCCAGCGTTACCCAGTGTATGTCAAAGGTGAGACCCGAACCCAGGTCTTCCTGACTTCAAGGTTAATACTCTAAATTCTTCGTGTTACTTTCTAGGTTTAGCAAAATCAACTTCCAATGTTGGAGCTTCACTTTGGTGCCTTCCTTTTCTCACCTGCTCCTCTTGTTGGTTCCCACATCCAGTTATTCTCTCTTCTTGATCTCATGGATGGCCACATTCCTTTCATCTTAGTACTTGCCTGTTGTGTCTGTGCAAAGGGACTGCCCATGGCGATGTGACTAGGAGAGATGCGGTGCTATCTTGGAGAAGCTCTCTGAGGAATAGCAATCATTGAGGACAGCTCATCTGGAGGAAGTAGATTCTGGACTGGCTGCTAAATAATGACAGTGTACCAGAAGGGAGCTGGATTTCTCCACCATGTGAGGAAGAATTTTCTAGTAATTTGATCTGCCCTACAAGAGAATGGCTATCTTGATAGTTAAGCATCTCCCATCCCTGGACAAGAATTGAACCAAAATGTGCCCTATACTAAGCTTCCGTCTTTGACCATGTTCTGGACCCCATCAAAATGTCCCGTCCTCTACTTATTGTCTTAAGATATTAAGAATATGATACATGAATGCTTACATGTTTATGACCAAAAATAGAAAATAAATTACTCCTTCAGGGGCACATATAGATAAATAGATAGATAGATAGATAGATAAACAGATACATATAGATAGATGTTTGTGTATGTACGCATGTGTGTGATCAGAGTTTTCTAGAAACAGTGATTTAACCCAAAGGAAAGGATATCTAAGGGTAACTATGTCTCAGGTACCACAGCAGGCACAGGAGGGATTTTTGCAAGTTTTATAGGTTCATAGATTCAGAACTAGAAGTGACTTCAACAAATCCTTTATTTTACAGATAAGAAAACTGAGGGCCAAGGAGATGAAGAGATTTGCTCAAGGTCATACAGGTAATAATTATTAAAGGAAGGATTTGAATTCAGGTCTTCTGACTTAGAATTCACTGTTCTTTGCACTGTACCATTTTCACATGCTGCATTATGCCAGAAAGAGCACTTTCTCCTCTGCCTAAATCTAGGCCAAAACCTGCTTAAATACTGCAGGCATAGCAATTATTGAGGAGAACAAAGCCATCCTAACCCCTAATCCCTTTGAAAGATTATTCGGTGTTGTTGTTCAGTTGTGTCCAACTTTTGGTGATCTCATTTGGGGTTTTCTTGGCAAAGACAATGGAGTGGTTTACCATTTCCTCCTTCAGCTTATTTTACAGATGTGGTAACTGAGGCAAATAGAGCTAAGTGATTTGCTCAGGGTCACAAAGCTAGTAAGTGTCTGAGGTCATATTTGAACTCAGGTCTTCCTGACTTCCTGACTGGAGGCCAAGTGCTCTATACACTGCACCTCCTAGCTGTCCTAAGGCAATTCTAAGTACCTGAATGTCATTTCTCAGAGAATCATGGACTCTGCATTCAAAACAGATTTTAGGAAACATCTAGAAAAGGCCATCACCATATCATATCCCACTTTCCCCCAGCCTGCCATAATACTGGGGTATCATAGAAAGAGACCTGGGTGTCAGGTCTACTCCAAGTTCTCCTACCCACGAATTATAGGATCTTGGCTAAAAAGCAGTTTGTCTCTCTGGGTCTTCGTTGTCTCCCCTGTAAAATGAGGGGAGTGATCATGATCATCCCTTCCAACACTAATCTTCTATAATTCTGCATTCCTCTGGTTTTGTTGTTCTATGTTCTTTATTCTCAGGTTCCTCAATGTCATGACCTTCTATGTTCCATGCTTTAAAGAAGAGATGTCAATTTCATAGCCTGAATTGCTTCATAAACACTGGGACCAGTACCTGTTCTCTAAACACCAGAAGGCCCCGGGCCAGCCTCTTGTACACAATGGGAAATTTTTAAAAAATGGTGGCTGGCAATTATGGTAGTTTAAGAGTACCATCAAGAAAAGAAACCTCCCCAATTGATAAATGGTCAAAGGATATGAACAGGAAGTTCTCAGATGAAGAAATTAAAGCTGTCTATACTCATATGAAAAAATGCTCTAAATCACTATTGATTAGAGAAATGCAAATCAAAACAACTCTGAGGTACCATATCATACCTATCAGATTGGCCAACATGACAAAACAGGAAAATGATAAATGTTGGAGAAGATGTGGGAAAATTGGAACACTAATGCCTTGTTGATGGAGTTGTGAAATGATCCAACCATTTTGGAGAGCAATTTGGAACTATGCCCAAAGGGCTATAAAAATGTGCTTTGACCCAGCAATAGCACTTCTAGGACTGTATTCCAAAGAGATCATACAAAAGGGAAAAGGACCCACATGTACAAAAATATTTATAGCTGCTCTTTTTGTGGTGGAAAAGAATTGGAAATTGAGAGGATACCCATCAACTGGGGAATGGATGAACAAGTTGTGGTATATGAATGTAATGGAATACTATTGTGCTATTAGAAATGATGAGCAGGCAGACTTCAGAAAAAACTAGAAAGACTTGTATGGACTGATGCTGAGTGAAATGAGCAGAACCAAGAGAACACTGTACACAGTAACAGCCATGTTGTGTGATTGCTAATATTAATAGACTTAATCCTTCTCAGCAATACAAGGATCTAAGGCATCTCCAAAGGCCACATGATGGAAAATGCTATCCTCATCCAAAGAAAGAACTATGGAGTTTGAATGCAGATCGAAGCATACTCTTTGCTATTTTTTTCTTCTGTTGTGTTTTGTTTCCTCTTTCTGGTGTTTCCTCCTATTGGTTCTAATCCTTACTTACAACATCACTAATGTGAAAATATGTTTAATAGGAATGTATATGTATAGCCTACATCAGATTGTGCACCGTCTTGGAGAGGGAGGTGGGGAGTGAGGGGGAGAAAAATTTAAAACTCAAAATCTTATGGAAGTGATTGTTGATAAATCAAAATAAATTAATTTTTAAAAAAAGAAAAAACCTAGAAACACTTATCCTATCATCCCTTCCCAAAGATACGTGCTCAGGACAAGGATTAATTGATGACTAGAGAAAACGTCTTGACAGAGTAATTACTACTCAAATGACAATGCTCGTGTAGAAATGGCATCAAGATTTTTACATGTAATTTGAGTGCTGTGGGTAGGATTTTTATTTAGGAATTCCAAGATTTTTTTATAAAAGTTTTTATTTCATTTAACCACAAAAAGGTTTATTTAGATTATTGTAGATTTAGTGCTCTATCCACCTATGGGTTTCTCTAAACCATCAAAAAAAAACTATTAAGATTAACAACTTTTGAAAATATCTCAATGGAATATTAATTTCTATAGGAATATTTAAGTTTACTGGGTCAGTTATGTCCATTGTTCACAAGAGGAAAAACTTTGGGCCTCTCAACCCCAGATTGAGCCATGCTTTTATTTGATATTTTCAGGAAAAAAATAGTGTTTTCTTCTATCTTAGAAAAAAAAATTAACTTGAAGAGTATATCTTCTCCCAGGCATTTGCACACTTCCAAGTTCATGCCTGAACATATCAATTATCTTGCAAAGGGAAAGTTGGGAAGACTTAAGCAGAGTCTTTAAATATGTGCATAGTTATTATGTGGAATGATGACTCTCTGTTCCTGACTTTCACTGAGGCCCGAACAAAAGTAAATGAACTCAAATGTAGGAACTGCAAATTTAAGCTAGATATAATGAAGAACCTTCCAAATAAAATAATTTAAAGATCTCAAAAATAAAAGAAAAAGAAAGAAAGAAATTAAAAGAGTAGAAGAAGGAAAAGGAAGGTAGTGGAGAGAAGAAGAGGGGAGGGAAAAGAAGTCTGTAGAAGCCTATGGACCTCTTCTCAGATTAATGTTTGTTATCTGCATCCATTATTGAAGGAAATGTTAAATTTCAGTTATATGGTGATGAAAACAAAGATGTAATTTCAACACACCAAGTTCATGAGTCTCCTGAAATCCATCTATGAATACCTTGGTTGTCTATGGACTCCAGACTAAGAACCCCTATGGCAGAAGATGGAGCTATACTCTCTACGGAAGAACCATATTATTGTGCTTCAAGTAATGATGATGTGGATCACCAAGTGCTATTAGAAGACAGTAATGGAAAGAGGACAAAGAGCTAAGCAGAGGTTGTTGGTGAGTCTAGGAGTTCCAAAGCAGCAATTTGTTGACCTAACATTCAAAATAGAGAAGTTAGCTGTCTTCTCTGAATATGCATCTGGCCCATGACAGAATCTATTGAAAACTGTCAAAATTAAAAAAAAAAAAACACTACCCACTTTCGATGATACAAGTGGGGATAAATAATATTGCTTAAAGAAGCTAAGAAAACATTGCTAGAGATTATGAAGTGCTGGTCAAAAAGCTTAAGGTCTTCAAAGTATGAGTTTTGCTTTCATCACTGCTACCGAAAAAAAGTAGAGGTTTCAGAAAAGAAAGGCATATTTAAAAATTATTAGTTGGGTAAGAAAATAGAACCTTACTGTAGTATTTAGATTTCTGGATCATGGTTCCAAGTATAGGAGTGATGGGTTCTTAAACAGGTATAGAGTGCATCTGAAATTGGTAATGGGAGACAGTATGGTACAATGGAAAGAGCACTGGGTCTGCAGTCATGGGACCCCAGTTCAAATCCTAGTTCTGCTGTATACTCTCTTTGTGACCTAGGACAAGTCACTTAACCTCTCTATGTCTCAGATTCTTCATTTGCAAAATGAGAGGTTTGGACTTGATGACCTCTGGTGTCCCTCCCAACTGTGACTATGGTCTTATGACAAAAATATATTTTTCTGGAATCTTATGAATCTGATCAATATGCTTCAACCTAAAAATGATAGTGGAGGAAGAATGCCACCAACATCTGCCTGCCAGATCATATACCACATGGGTATATCATACAAAGAAGAATATCAATATAGAGTATTAATAATTCACAGGTGAAAAATTTCACAGGTGAAAGCACCCAAGAAGAAAGTAAGTAGAAAAAAAAAGCCTACCAAAGTGTCAGACATGTTCGTAAATGTGAAAAATATAGTTAATAAAATGAGTATGAAAATATATGAACCTGAAAGTACAAACCTTATTTAAAAGGATTAAAGTAGATAAAAATCAGCAGTGTAACAGCATTTTATATCGGAAGATACACTCATGAAGCAATCCATGAATTAGATGGAGGAATATGATGAAGAACATTTGTATGAGAATCCAAAGGGAGAAAGAAATAGAAGGAATATTACCATGAAAGTATACTACAGACCACTTGGACAGAAGAAAGAATTAGGTGGGGATCAAAAAAAGAAAAAAGAAACCAGCATATAGCTATAATGTAGTTGTGATGAAGCAACTTAATTATTCTTTCTCTCTCTCTCTCACTCTCTCTCACACACACACACACAACCAAATTACTAGATAAAAATGCTTTGTGCCTGAATGATAGTTTTACAATAAAAAGGTAGACAAAGCTATGAGAGGAACTGCTATTTTGTACCTGGTTCTGATCAGCAAGGAAGAACTGGTTGCAATGAAGTGGAAATAACAGGAACCTTAGGAAGAAATAATCATATCACATTATAATTTGTGACAGAAGTGAAAAGAGAAATTAGGCAGAATTCTAAAATGAACCCTAAACTAAAGGAGAAAGGATTTCAAAGGCATAGCAAAAGAAGAGGTAATATCCCATGTTAAAAATTCTACAAGGGAAGTCAGCCCCCAAAAACAGGAAATTCTGAATTATGAAATTCTATAGACACAAATGGAAGCAATCCCAATGATGAAGAAAAGGGGGTGCTATCTATAAACTATGTAGGTGTACTTCATCAATCAACTTAGATTTTTAAGTCATATCTAGAAACTAGAAGCAAGGGAAAGAAATGGGTTACGAATGCAAAAGCCAAGCTTGGTCCTTTAAGAATAATGGCAAATACAAGAAAGCTCTGAATGAGCTGAGGCTGGCAAGGATTACTTAGGATCATACAAAGGGCTTTTATAGCCAGGTCAGAATGGATAGGATGAAGATAAGGGATGACAAAGTTGGCCTATGGTGGGAAGCCAGAACTATTCAACTCCTATTTTACTTCTGTTTTCTTTGCTGAGCAAGATGATTCTACCAATAACAATGGTAGACAGGAAACTGAATACCAAGAAAATAGAACAAGTAATAACATGTCCTCCAAGAGTTCAAGTAACATGGTCCAGAGGGACTACTATGTGTACTACTGGTTCTGAAAGAACTGATGTATATGATTGCTGAGCTGCTGTCAGTGATCTTTGCAAAACTGTGGGAAATAGGAGAGACACTAAAATACTCAAGACAGGTGGTCATTGCCTCAATTTTGAAAACAATAAGTGCATAATCCATAAACTGTGGGCTGGGCAGTTGGCCGTTTGACTTTGATTACTTACAAAATTCAAGGATATAATGTTAAAGAAATGTTTTATGTGTATTTAAAAAGGGGAAGCAGTAAGCCCTAAGAGCTTCATGGATCTCTCCAAGAATATATCAAGCCAAACTGCCTGTATTTTCTTTTTAGATAGGGTAATTAAAATGGTAGCACAGGGGGATATTGTAGACACAGTTTACCTAGTTTTCATCAAAGCATTTGGAAATTCTTCGGCATAGACAAAATAAAAAGACCTAACCAGTGGTGGTGGATGGGTCATTGGCAAGTTGGAAAGAGATCACTAGTGGAGTAGCTCTGGGATCTTTCTTTGGTCCTATGCTACTAAAATTTATCATCAATGATTTTGGTGAAAGCACAGATCACATGCTTATAATATCTACAAATGGTAGGAAGCTGAAAAGGAGAGCTAACATATTAGATTACAGATTCATTTCCCGAAAAGATGTCAGCGGGCTAAAGTGAGGAGTAATACTTACCAAGATCAAATTTAACAGAGATTAATCAAAATGAATCCTTTACTTGGCTTCCAGGAATGAATTCTTTGGGTACTGAATGGAAAGGACACGTCTTTTTCATGAAAAATTGATCTGAGAGTTTCAGTGAACTGAAAATTTAGTAAGTCAACAGTGTGACATAGTAAACAATCTTAGGATACATTAAGGGGCATAGTGTCTAGAATCAAGTTAAGTCAACAAGTATCTATTCAGAACCTACTTTGTTCTAGGAACTATGCTAAACACTAAGGATACAAAGAAAAGCAAAACAAAAACATCTAGAGCAAAGATTCTTTTTTTTCTTTTTTTTTCATTAATTTATTTTTGATTTATCAACAATCACTTCAATAAGTTTTTGAGTTTAAATTTTTTCTCCACCCTTCCTCTCCACCTCCCTCCCCAAGATGGTGTGCAATCTGATAATGGCTATACATATACATTCCTATTAAACATATTTTCACTTTAGTGAAGTTGTAAAGAAGAATTAGAACCAATAGGAGGAACCACAAGAAAGAGAAAACAAAACAAAACAGAAGAAAAAAATATCAAATAGTATATGCTTCGATCTGCATTCAAACTCCGTAGTTCTTTCTTTGGATGTGGATAGCATTTTCCATCATGAGACCTTTGGAGATGTCTTAGACCTTTGTATTGCTGAAAGGGGTTAAGTCTATGAAAGTCAGTTATCATACAACATGGCTGTTACTGTGTACAGCATTCTCCTGGTTCTGCTCACTTCACTCAGCATCAGTCCATACAAGTCTTTCCAGGTTTTTCTGAAGTCTGCCTGCTCATCATTTCTAATAGCACAATAGTATTCCATTACATTCATATACCACAACTTGTTCATCCATTCCCCAATTGATGGGCATTCCCTCAACTTCCAATTCTTTGCTACCATAAAAAGAGCTACTATAAATATTTTTGTACATGTGGGTCCTTTTCCCATTTGTATGATCTCTTTGGAATATAGCCCTAAAAGTTGCTGGGTCAAAGGGTATACACATTTTTATAGCCCTTTGGGAATAGTTCCAAATTGTAGGGCAAAGATTCTACATTTTTTTTTTGCCATGGAACCCTTTGGCCATCTGGTGCAATCTATGGACTCTTTCTCAGAATAATGTTTTTAAATGCATTAAATAAAATACATAGAATTACAAATACAACTATGTTGGAATACATCTGTGTGTGTACGTATGTGTATATGTGTATATGTATATCTGTATGTATGTATGTATTAAAGTTCACAAACACCAGTTTAAGAATTCCTGTTGGGAGGTAATACTACTGCTATATGCTGCCATAGTCAGACCACACCTAAAGAATTGTGCTCAGTTCCAGATGCCACGTTTAGTAAAGAAGCGTATAAGCTGGAGCTCATCCAGAAGGGACATCCAGGAGCATAAGAGGCCTGGAGACCTTAATATATGAAGGTCAGTTTAGCTTGAAATAGAGAAGAGGAATATGAGGAAGAGATATTAGCTTTATTCTACCTATCCAAAGAGGGCAGAATTAAGAATAGCCATTAGAAGTTGCAGAGAGAGAGAAGTTTCTGCTTGATGGAAGTACAAACTTTCCAATGATTAGAGCTGTCCAAATGTAGAAGGACTGCCTAAAGGGTGGTAGCTTCCCCCTCACTGGAAGGTTTCAGGAAGAGACTATTTGGAAAGTTGAGGAAGGAATTCATATATGGACTGGGCTGGAAGTCTTCTCTAACTCTGAGACTGATGAGATGGCATTTGAGTTAGACTTTTAACAATGGGCAGAAATTCAATCAAAGAGGATATTCTATGAATAGAAAACAGAGCGTATACAGGGAACAGATAATAGTCCAGTTAGGCTGGTGTATCAAGTGCAGAGAGGGAAATAACATGTGATATGACTGGAAAAAGCAAAATGGTACAAGGTTGCAGAGGGCCTTGAATACCAGGGTTGAAATCTGAACTGTTTTCAGTAAGCAATGTAGAGCTACTGAAGATTTTTGAGCAGAGAAGTGGTATAGACAATTCTATGCTTAAGGAAGTTTTGACTATCAGCATGAAAGGATATGGGGGCGGGACTGAAGGCAAAAAGACTTTTTAGGGGGCTATTGCAATAGTACAAGTGGGTAATACATAACCAGGGTGGTGGAAATGGTAACAAAAGTGGACAAAAATGCAAGATATCTGAGTTGAATCAATAGGCGTTAGAAAATCTAAGGTCTCAATTTTGTCATTCTAGGAACCAGGAAGTCAATCACATGGTTTGATAACTCCAAGGAGCCCATGCAAGGAGAAAATCTGAAGGTTCCATGCTAGATGAAGTTGACAGAAATGGTAAGGTTTGAGTGAAACATGATCAGAGGCAATTAAAACAATAGAAACTCTGAGGCAAATGTAATTTACATTCCAGGTAGAATTGAAAATCCTGGAGAGGTACGGACTGTTGTTTAATCTTTGTATCCCTATTGCCTTGCACAGAGTACGTGCTTATCCAATGCATGCTGATTCAAGTTGCATGAACCTTTTGAGTTCTTTGAGGGTTACTCCTCTGATCCATAGAATCCTAAAATGTAAGAGCTAAAAGGGACTTTCAAGATTGGCCTGTTTAATTATCCCTTTTACCATTCTTGATGGTGATGGTGATGATGACGATGATGACAACAACAATGATGATAGCTGGCATTTATACAGTGATTTAAGGTTTACAAAGCACTTTACATGTTTTATCTTAATTTATCCTCACAACAACCCTATGAGGTATATAAGGAAAAACTGAAACCGTGAAAGGTTATATGACTTGTCCAAAGTCATACAAATAGTAATTATTTGTGTGTTAGTTCCCTTGAGAGCTAGATAAATGAAACCTAGATATGATTATGTTGTTTCCTTTGTTGTTGTTTCCTTTTCACTTGTGTTGTTTCCTTTACACTAATGCCATACTTCCCAGATGGTCTCTATTAGATGGCCTAGATTTGATATCTAGCCAGTCATGTTTGTACCCCAACAGTTTAATCCAGTTAACCTTAATGATTAGATAGCTATGATGGGGTATGGGCCCAAGCCAAGACCTTTGCTCCTCACCTCAAAATGAATTTGGGTCCTATTTGTCTACAGGCCTCAGAAAACCCTTAAACTTTCTTTGAACTAACTTAATTGATCTAAGAAGTCTCAAGTGGTTGCCTGAGGCTATAATCCATTCAACTGGCTTTTCCTTATCTCTTATTCTTATTCTGATTGACCAGCTCTTCCTTATCCTCAGACCTATCTCTCTTTGACACCCTAATGAAACCTAGTATATTTCCCATCTTTGATCTTATCCAGACCCCATTCAACCTCTTCCTTATTCCTGGACCCTATCTTCAAGTTCTTTGTTACCCTAATAAAGTCTAGCCCTCCATTGTCTATTCCCCCATTCAACCTCCCGGATACTCCCGTTGGGATTCTCCCTAAACTCCTCAGGTCACCACAAATTACTTGGCTGTATATAAGATCCATCCTGTCTCCCTCTTAAGGGCTGATATTTCCTCATGCCAGCTCATTGTTATGAGTGTAATTAATGTTCAGACTCCTTAAGAGTCTGGTCTATATGGTTTATCTGTAATAAACCTTGTCCTTGGCTGAAAGAAGACTAGGGTTGAATTTATTTGGACAGGACCCGGGTAGCGTGATTTGGGGGGTCCTGGCACTCCTAACACCTATACCTGAACAGCTAGATATTGTTGACTGTGTAAATGGATTTAGCTGTATTAAACAATGCAGATTGAAGCAAATAACCCTGTTTGAAGTCCAGAGAACTGGGTTAGAATTCAGCTGTGATATATAATACCCATGTGGCCTGAGACAAGTCACTTCCCTTGTTAGGACACTGCATAATATAAGGGAGTATAGAGGATGTGATAATTTCTCAAGTTCCTTCCTGTTTTGAATTCTCAGTCCTATGAATTCAGTGACTAATTCCCCAGGTAAGTGATTTCCTGACAGCCAAAGGGAAGTTACGGGGATAGAAGGAAGGTAAACCACACTCGGAAAAATTACCACAACAGTTTGGATGCTGATGGCCAGATTCTCAGAGGAAGGTGAGTGAAACCAGGGCTATGAAAGACTAAGTAGGTCAGAGGAGAAAACAAAAGCTTTCGGCATCACTGACATGAGGAGAGTAGCTCCTGCCAGAACAGATGGCCTTGTTCTTCCAGCAGACAGTGTAGCAGAGAATAACCAGCTAGGCAAGGTGTTCAGTGCAGTCAGTTATGTAAAAGCTAATTGTGAGGAGAGAGGTCTGATCAGTCAGTACCTATTGAGTGCCCAGCATGCACAGAGGACCATGGGAAACATCATGGATATAGGACAAAGGACTTGAGGACAATGAAGTCTAGAGGTTGAACAAAAGCAGCAGAGAGATTATGCTGGGTTTTACAAATAACACAGGAATTTCACCCAGGGGCACTGGCAGCAGAATTTGGCAAAGCTGGCTTTGTTACTGTTCTCAATGCCATTTTTAACAGGTGGTGGTGCTGTCCCCAAAGTCTCCTAGGGCATTTCCACTGGGCTTCAAGCCATCCATACCACGTCCTGCTGTAATCACTTTGCAGTCAGTCCCTGGGGACTTCTCTCTGTTACTGCGGTGTTCTTCTGCTGTCTGGTGATGAGCAAAATAGTGTCCCTAAGGAATCATAAAGATTCCCACCTAGATGACAGAAAATTTGTAAAATATTCACATGAGAACAAGTAAAGTACAGTGTAAAATATATTGAGCTAGGGCTCAGAAGACTTGGGTTCAAGTTTTAGCTCTATCAGTTACCAACTATATAGCCATAGAAGCATAATAGAATCAATTACTGCCATTGATACTAGAAAAAGTATGTCAATAAACTCCTCTATGGTTCCACTCACCATTCATGTAACATTCCAAACGGAAACACCCCTGCCTGACTAGGCAACCCTATGTGTATTATCTCCTCCTAGTAGAATACAAACTCCTTGAGGGCAGGAACTATCTCACTTTGGCATTTGTATCCCCAGTATTTAACATACAATAGAGACTTAATACTTGCATTTTCATTCATTCAGTTTCCTAGTCCTTAGAATGAGGATGTAATACCTGCACATTTGTTCATTTCAATTCAGTAAGCACTTATTAAGCACCTCTATATATCAGGCACCAGATAAGCCTTGAGGATACAAAGAAAAGTGAAACTGCTCCTGCTCTCCAGAAGCTTTTGGTCAATTGATGATAAGGAACAAATGAAATTTTTTATACCAAGTGTATTGTAAACCTTCAAGCATTATAAAGGTTAAATGCATGTGGAACCACATTCTACCAATTTAACAACTGATATAACTTCCTCTAAGAAAAATGATTAATTCAACTTCTAAAATTCATGTTCTAAGGGTCATTAATGGACGAAATGAAAGAAATCTATTTTCCATAGTTTGTATACCTACTGTTCCCTCTATATCATTTTTATCCTTCTTTCTTGCACTTTACCTTTAACCCTTCTGATGAATTATTTGTGTGAATCCTGAAATTATAGAATGTGATTACACTTGGCCCCTGCTAATGGCCAGATTACTTTTTTGTTGCTGTTGTTGCAAACAGCCCAAGAATATTCAGCTGCCTCCTACCTAGCTCACAGACCTAGCATAAATTATATTTCCTAAAATGCGTGTAGGCAGGTTAGCCAGAGCCATAACTAGGAATTTCTGCAACTAGGGCAAGTGGGAGAGTTGCTAATCCCAGTCCACCATCTGGCACCTTTCTGTTTTAGTTCATTTTTTCTTGCTAACTAGGTGCTAAATCCTATTGTTTCCAGGTGCTGAAAGCCTGCAAGTGTTGCTAGTGTCCTTGAAATTCAGCACTCTGAGATGCAATCTTGATCAGCCAGTAGTAGTTATGGCTCTACAGGCTATGAGCTTCAGAGGGTCATAAAATCCCAGAATTTTACAGATGGAAGAAAACTCCAGGGACATCCAATCCCATCTATACCATCCATACTTAAAAGGAATCTCCAATATAACTTACTGACAAGTGGTCATGTAGACTGTGCTTGAAGACAAGCAATGGAAGGAAACCTACTACTTCCCAGAGCAGCAGATTCCCTTTTTAGATTTCTCTTGTTGTTAGGAAGCTTTTTTCTGACATCAAGCCTAGATTTCTCTTTAAAACATGTATCCTGGAAATGTTTTACATGATTGCACGTGTATAACTTATATCAGCTTGCTTACTCTCATAGGCAAGGAGAGGGAAAAGTGGGAGAGATAGAATTTGGAACTCAAAACTTTTTTTAAAATGGTAAAATTGTTTTTACATGTAATTGGGGACAAAAAAACATAATTTAAAGAATAAAACATATGTCTATTGCTCTATGTTCTGCCCTATGAAACTTAAACAAAACAAATCTAATGTATCTTCTGTATGAAAGCCTTTCAAATACTTGAATGCAATTATTATGCCACTTCTTCTCTGGACTAAACATCCCGGCTCCCTTCAAATAATCTTTTTATGCCTTGAACTCAGATCCTTTCATTATACTGGTTACCATTGTTGTCCACTCTCCAATTTACCACTTTGGCACCTAATCTAAATAAAATACTCCAGATATATGTCTGACCAGGGCAGAAAAAAAAAAAAAAAAACAACAGGGGATATCATCTCCTTGTTCCTAGATATTATGCCTCTTTTAATTTGGGAAAAAAATTCCATTAACTTTTTTTTTTTGGTGACCACATCTCACTACCAATTCATATTTGATTAGACTATTGCATTCCACTAAAAACCCTAGATCTTTTTCCAGTTGAAAAATTACTATCCAGCCATATATCCCCCCAATCCTGTATTTGTAAAGTTACCTTTCTTGAACCCACATAGAACATCACCTTTATCACTAGTGAATTTCATTTTACTTGAGTTTGCCCAGTGTTCTAGCTTAGTCAATTTCTTTTTGGATCCTGACTGTCGTCCTGTGTGTTAGACATCTCTTCCAGCTTTGCATCCTTCAAATGTTTGATAAGTATTATTTGATAAGTATTGCCCAAGTCAGTTACAAAAATAGGAAATGGAATAGGGGCAAGCACAGATCTTTGGGATCTAGAGACCACTAGAGACCTCCCACCAAACAGTTACTATATCATTAACAAATGCTACTTGAGCCTAATCATTTAACCAGTTCTGAATTTATCTAGTTGCTTTAGTCTAGTCTGCATGTCCCCATATTATCCAAAAGTGTGAAATGCTGTATTTATAGCATTCTCCCGATCTACCTTAGTAGATCAGGAGCTTAGCAACCTTGTCAAGAAAAGGAATGTTTTCTCTGGCATGATTGTTCTTGATATAGGAATACTGACTCTTCATAATCATTACCTCTTTTTCTATTGGACCACTAATCATCTCTTTAAGGATCCATCATCCCAGCTATCTCCTAACCATACTGCCTACATTAGAACTATTATCCTCATTTACTCCAAGTAGCCTGAGACTCCACTCTTGGGTCCCCTGACTCTGATGGGTGAGCTTGTACTTTATATGACCACGAACTAGATCATTCCATCCCTTCCTAGCCCCATTACACATATCCCACTGCACTACTCTTTATATGTTCTCTTTCTACATTAAAATAGAAGCTAGTTGAGGGCAGGGACTGTCTTGCTTGTTTGTATATTTATCTCCTGTGTTTAGCCTAGAACCTGACAGATAGTAAGTACTTAAAAATACAATCTCTATCCTATAATTTTCTAGGAATTGAAATCAAGTGCACTGTACTATAAGAAGCAAGTTCTAATCTCTTGCCTTTTTTCTTTTTAATGGAGTCAGTGTTTGCCATTCTTCCTTTCTATGGTGCCTCTTTTTTTCTCTATGGTCTTTCAAATCTCCCTGATGATGACACAACAATCATAAATGCTACTTCTTTCAGTATCCAAGATGAAGTTCAGCTGGGTCAGGCAACTTAAATTTATCAAGAACAACTATCTTACTAACTTCTTATTTATCTTGAGGATCAACTCCCTGTTAACTTTATCCTTCCCAGTACAGAGTTCATTCTCCTTGTCAGAGAAAACCAAAAGAAAATGTGACTTGAACAGCTCTGCCTTCTTTCTGTTGCCATTGAGATCATCTAATTCAATTCATGCAGCAGTCCCATCCATTCTTTAATTTTCTTTTACCCTAGCTATTTTTAAAAATCTCTTTTTGTTGTTTTTTACTTTCCTATATAACTTCAACTCATTCTGAGTTTTAGCTCTCCTAACACTATTTTTGCAGGACTGTGTCATATTCATGTTTTGCTTTGTTTTCTATTTATTTGCCCTTGCCTCCTTTTTCTATGAATATGTGTGCAAGTATGTCAGTTAGTGAGTTCCTTGTACATCCACCTCTGTCTCTTGAGAATTCCCATTTTTCCTCCTCTTCAGAACTGTTTTTCCTTTGTGTCTTTGGAATTTCATGTAGCTTTCCTACAATTCTTGAGCTGATTTCCTCAGTAGAGTTTTAGTCTATGGGACCCTATATAGCCTTCCTCTGAACCCACAACCCAGGGTGCACATCAGATTATGCATGACTTTCTTCTACCACAAGGAGGTAGAATATATTCACTTCACTGCACAGTGTTAATGAGGTGTTAAATTGTGGGGAAAAAAATGCATTCACTCCCTTATTCCTTTAATAGAATTAAAGGGAACAACCTCATTTTGAGAAGCAAAAATTAGACATGCTTTTGCAGTTCTTTAAAGAGTTCAACCCGAAAATAGTACAGACTTGGAGCTTCTTTGTGAAGAATACTTCTAAAGGAGTGGGGGGGCAGTTTCCTTTCTCCCACCCTTATTGGTTACTATGGCTAGAAGCAATACAGGAGAATTCCCATCCAGCAGTTCAAGAGTTTGTCAACTTAAGACTTTGGACATAATTAGGAGAGCAAAGGTACACATTCTAGACTGATATGGTTTAAAAAAGTATAGTCAAGGAAGGAAGCAGCTTTGACAAAAGGAAGAGGGGAGAAGAGCCATGAAGAGAAGCAGATTCTGGGAATGCAGATGAGCAATCACCCAGAAAAGATGCTCCATTCAAGGATAGCTGTGTGAGGACTCTTCAAAGAGAGAAGAGATTTCCTTTCTGACAGAACCAGGAGTTGGAGTTACCTTTGACACACATATACCTTTTGTGCGTACCTCATACCTTTGTACTTTGTTTGACTCCATTCTTCCCATGCATGCTGTGTGTCTTTGGGGAAGGGTATGCCTCAGGTTTATGGGGAAAGATGTTTTGCAGACATTATTTTCACTTTATCATAATAGTAGGTATCATAATATTGGGTATCTATGCTAAGAGCTAATTTTGTCTACTGGATGATTGTTAAGGGGCAACATTCCAGTAAGGGCCCATGAATTATAATAGGATGTCAGCCACATAGAACCCAAGTTAGTAACTATCTACCTTTTGAGGACCTATCCATAAGTGCAAGTACAATTTGGAGTAGTAATCCTAAAGTGGTATTATACTGACTTGGTTACTAAAAATCTGTATCTTTGGAGTAATTCCTCCTCTCTGGACCTCAACTTCTGCATTTGAAAACTGAAATACTGGGGTAACTGATCTCTGAAGTCCCTTCTTAGTTTAAAAAATCTTATGTCTATGGGTCTATTCTTTCTATAAGTAAAAACAGCCCTTATTTTAGTAAGTACTAAATACAATTTTTTATCTATTCTCTCATAGTTCACAAAAATACATCAAATATTTTTAAAGTTATCAAAATAAGAACCATTATTTTATAGTTCTATAAGGTTTTCAAAACATCTTATAAATTACCTCATTTGATCCTCACCACAACACTATTAGGTTGTAAATATAAGTCTTATTATTACCCCTATTTTACAGATGAAGAAAGTGAACTCTTAAGAGGCTGAGTGACTTGTCCACGGTCACAAAGCCAAGAAGTGTTTTAGACAGTATTTAAATGCTGGCTTTTCTGATTCCAAGTCCAACGTTCTATACTGTACAACTTGTTGCAACTTTTCCCCCACCCTGGCCTTCTCCATAGAGCAGACAGAACTGAAACTGACCTCACTGAGTAGAGACCACTACCTATTCGGTCCATTAGCCTTTTCTTACTGTCTCTAGGAATTGGCAATACTATTCTGAACCCCTTCACCGGACCCCAGATTGAGTGAAGAGATGAGGTAATTCACTATGAAACTGCAAAGCAGACAATAGACATTGCAAATGTGAGAACCCTAACCCTCCCTTCTGTTGTGGTTGGTCCACTGAGCTAGGCAGCTTCTCAGCACATTGGGCACAGCTGCTCTTGGAAAAGCATGCCCTGCAAGTCCCAGTGCTAATATTAGCGTTCACAGTGTCCAAACCTTCCTTGGGGCTTTGGGACTGCTGTCTCTCTTCTCCCATTCTCCTAAATCAACCTCAGCTTAATAATGATGTGGCTGTGTGGTCTGAGAAATCTTTTGAACAATTCAGTCACTGACTCAATATATCCCTCCTGGGATTTCTGACAAGTATATACCTAGTGTTGGAAATGAAACCCAGAGCCTATCAATGATTGCTTCAGCCGTGTGTGTGTGTGTGTGTGTGTGTGTGTGTGTGAGAGAGAGAGAGAGAGAGAGAGATGTGGGGACTTCTAATTAGAATTTGTTCAGTTCACTAAAGTACCATCTTCACCTTCTCATTAAAAGACTCTCTTACTACCAAGTGTCCATTTCAGACTATTAAACGCTTAGGATTGTAATAGTAATTTAAGTTTAGGCACCAAGAATTTCTCATCAGCTCCCACTCCATGCAAATAAAATCTAGTTGGAGAAACAGTGGTACATAATTAGGCTGCAAATTCCCCCAAAGCCCTAAGCAATTCCTTCCCTATCTCTCCCTCCCCAGGCCTTTGCACATTACAACACCAATTGCTGGTAAGCTGGACAATTGTGTGTGATTATTCGCTGGTAACATCATTGACCAGAAAGCCGGGGATTCAAGCTTCTATATCATCCACAGATGCCACTGAAGAGCAAGAGCTCTTTCAGGATCTGGCATATTCCTTTGACAAATATTTATTTCTATCACTCCCTAGGTAGTCTTATTTTCTATAGCTTCTTTTCTCTATCAATACCCACTTTCAGGCATCGGGTTGGACTGGTAATAATAACACACTAGTTCTCATTTCTACAGTGCTTTATAGTTTGTAAAGTGTTAGTAGTCAGTCCACATATGATCTTCTCTACTCTACAGATGAGAAAACTGAGGTTCAGAGAGATTAGTCATATGTCCTCAGCCATACACCTGGTAATTGGTCAACTCTGGTTTTGAACTTAGATCTTCTGACTAAATCTGGAAAATCTGGGTGCAAGCCCAAGGGCATTTAAAGCTCTTTGCAATGTGGCTCATGTCTATTTTAGAGGCTTGTTATACATTACTCCCCTTCACATACTTTATGTTCCAGCCTGACTGACCTGTTTACTGTTCTCCAAACATGATATTCCATCTCCCATCTCTGTGTCTTTGCCCAAGCTGTGCTCCCTGCCTAGAATGCTTTCTCTCCTCACTTTCTCCTCTTTGGAAATCTTAGATCCCCTCATGACTCAGTCCATATGCTGCTTTCTAGGCAAAGTCTTTCATGATCTCAACAGATATGAGTGACCACCTAACAAACACTGCATTTATTTGTGAGTATATGTACTTCCTTGAGTGACAAGACTGTCTTCCTTTTGCATTTGTGGCTTCTGTGCTTAGCACAGTACCTGGGACATAGTAAACTCTTAAACCCTGACAATCCAATGGAAGAGACAACATACAAACTATTATGTACAGAAAAAAAAATAGACGAGATAAATTAATCAATAGAAAGAAGGCTCCATAATTAAAGGGGTTTGGGAAAGGCTATATACATATATACATATATGTATGCATATGTATTTAACACAAATATATGCATATTTTATGTGTATGTGTGTGTTTGTAATTTGTTTTTAAGCAGTCAAAATACACCTTCTCACCCTCCTACCTCCCCTCCCCAACCCCAATTGAGAACACAAACACCACCAAACCCATTACAAACATGTATGGTCAATAAATATTTAAGTGTCTACTATGTGCCAAGCACTGTGGTAAGTGTTGGGGAGACAAAAAGAGGCAAAAGACTGCCTCTGCTCTCCAGGAGGTCATAATCTAATGGGGGAAACAACAAGCTAATAAATATATACAAATGAACTATATATAGGATAAATAGGAAATAATTAAGACAGAGAAGTCACTAGAATTAAGAGGGTTAGGAAAGACTTTCTGTAGCAGATGGGATTTTAGTTGAAACTTAAAGGAAGTCAATCAAAACAACTTTCTACATTGGCCATGTTTAAAAAATATTTGTCTTATTCTGCACTCTGGGTCCTTCATCTGTTGTATCATCAGTCTTCTGGAATTATGGTTGGTCATTACATTTATAAGAATTCTGCACATTTGTATACCATAACGTACGTAGTTTCCCAATTTGTGGATACTTTCTCAAATGCTCATTCTTTGCCACTTGGAAAAGAACTATAAATACCTTTATATATCCATAGAGTTCATATGCTTATAACTGGTTCCTCCCTTAATGTGTTGTTATTTAGTGACCCCATGGACCACACTGTCCATGAAGTTTTATTAGCAAAGGTACTAGAATGGTTTTCCATTTCCTTCTCCAGTGGATTAAGGCAAACAGAGGTTAAGTGACTTAACCAGGGTCACACAGCTAGTAAGTGTCTGAGGCCAGATCTGAACTCAGGTCTTCCTGACTCTAAGCTTAGTGCTCTATCTACTGAGCCATCTAGCTTCTCCTTTATCAAACCAGATGTCCAGTAGGTACCTTAAACTCAATATGTCCAAAAAGGAATCCATTATCTTCCCCTGAACCCTTTGCCCCCTTCTTTATTACTGTAGAGGGCAACACTCTCCTTCCAGTCTCTCAGGCTCACAATCAAGGAATCATCCTGGACTCCTCATTATCTCTCACCCCCCCTCCCATATCCAAGCTGTTGTCAAGGCCTGTCAATTTCACCTTTGCTTCATCTCTCCAATATGACCCCTTCTCTTCTCTGACACTATCACCACCCTGGTACAGACCCTCATCCCTTCATGCCTGGATTATTACAATAGCCTGCTGGTGGATCTGCCTGTCTCAAGTCTCTCATCACTCCAATTCATCCTCCATTCAGTAACTAAAGTGATTTTCCTAAAATATAAGTCCAGTCATGTTGCCCAGTGACTTCTTATTAACTCCAAGAGCAAATACAAAATGCTACATTTGGCATTCAAGCCTGCCCTTAGTAACCTAGCCCCCTTCTAACTTTCCAGTCTTCTTAAACCTTACTCCCTGTCATGAATTCCTTGTTCCAGCGACACTGGCCTCCTGATTGTTCCAAGAACAAGGCATTCCACATTTTGAATCAGCACATTTTCTCTGGACTTTCTCCCCATGCCCTCTTCCAATTTGACTCCTGACCTCCTTGGCTTCATTTAAGTCCCAGATAAAAACCCACCTTGTATAGGAAGTCTTCCCCAACCCCTCTTAATTCCAGGGCCTTCTGTTAATTATCTCCTATTTATCCTGTACATACCTCGCTTCCTATGTATTTGTTTGTATACTCTCTCCCCCATAGTGTAAACTCCTTGAAGGCAGGGATTGTCTTTTGCTCATAGTATAAGCTCCTTAAGGGCAAAAGCTCCTGCTTTTGCCTCCTGCTTCATAAATATTCATTGATTAGCTATCACTATAACACAAACCCTCTTACTTTGCACATTAATAGATCTTGAATAGCTAATATAGAAACAGGTTTTGCATGATTTCACTTGTATAATGGGCATTATATTACTTGCCTTCTCAATGGGTGGGGGAGGGGATGGAGGGAGGAAGAAAATTTGGAACTCCAAATTAAAAATAAAAAGAATGTTGAAAAAAATAAAAATTATAAGCTTAAACAAATAAATGTATTTGTTGAGTTGAATCATACTACATTGCCACCAATTAGGAAATCATAGATCCAGAACTAGAAGAGGCCACAGATGTCATCTAATCCAACCTGACTGGGTTTCATTCAGTTTCAGAAGCCTAGATCTTTGCCCCTTTTTGCCAAAAGGAATTTGGCTCCTTTGTTTACAGACCCCAGAAGACCCTTAAACTTTCAGATTCCTTGTAGACTCACTTTATCTCTCTTTGAAAGCCTTAGCCTTACCTTTTAATCTTATTCAAATGCACCTTTGCCCCTAGCCCTAAAAAGAAGTTTGTCTACCACTCCCAGAAAACCCTTAAACTTTTAGGTTCCTTATCTACTATCTTTATCTCCCTTTGAAAGCAAACTTCTACCCTTCATTATCTATTCTCATTGTTTATTCAAATCTCTCAGACCTTCCAAATGGAATTCTCACCTAACCAACCCCCCTTCCTCTGGCCACCCAAAGTTACTTTAGTGTATTTAAGATCAACCTTAGCCCCCATTTAAAGGCTGAGAATCTCTCATGCCTGCTTGTCCTTATGGAGGTTACTGATGTTTGGGTTCCTTGGGAGTCTGGCCTATATGCTTTATCTCTAATAAACTATTTCTCTGACTGGAAAAAGATTTGGGTTGAATTCTTTCAGGCAGGGCCTGGTGCCACAATTTTGGGGTGCCTCTGTGCATCTAGGAGCACCCCAAAACCTCTAGACCTCTTCACAACCCTCTTATTTTAGAGATAAGAAAACTGAAGCCCCCCTAAGTGAAATGACTGATCCAAGGTGACTCAGCTAATAAATGACAGAAATAGTTTTTGCACACAGGTCAGGGATCCCACAGGATCACAGATCTAGAACTGGAAGGTACCTCAAAGACCTTCTAGTCAACACCATCATTTTGTAGATGAAGAAGGAGACCCAGACAGGTTAAGGGAGTGCCTAAGGCCACATAGGTACTGATGACTGACATGGTTTAAAGAGTTGCTTACTTCTATCAGGGATATTTGCTTTTTAGTAGAAAATAATGCTGTCATACTAAGGAAAAAAGCCTAAGGGTGGAGTTTCAGGCTTTATTGGCAGGCTTCTACTTTGCTCAAGAGTGAGGCTAGGCCTGGTAGTTGGAGCAATGTGGACCTCTGTGCTTGTTAGGGGATGAGTCCTGGAGGCTGAGAAAACTCCCCCTGCTCTCCGTTTCTCAAGTTTTCAGGGCAGAAAAGAGCACCCAATTCATCAAACAGAAAGCATGGCACATTCTCGTCACATAGCAACAATAGAGAATTTTTCAGAGGGCTTGCTCAGGGTGTGGAAAACAACCTTATTTATAGTCCAAGATTAAAATAACAGGAGTGGTGGAGAGAAAAAGGAAGCTCCCTAAAACAGGATGAAAGAGCTACCAGACTGCCACGGAAACACATACACAAGTCTGGGGAGGAGAAGATCCCCATGCAGTCCTGCTTTTAAATTTTCTGAGAAGCCAGAGAAAGAGGTTTCCTGATGTGGATAAAGAACACTGAACCACAGCAGCTAAGATGGCTTGCTATCCCAAAGCCAGACGGTCCTATGTCAAAATCTTAACTGCCCGGTATAGGTCCACAGAGTTACTTGGGTCATTCTGGGCAAACCTGAGGTAGTACTCCTAAAATTCATCTGAGGCCAGAATGACTAAAAACCTATTGAACTTTGCATTTGATGAACCTAATAAAGAATCTATTCAAGTCTTAAAACATAAAATGAAGGAGATAGATAGTAGACAGAGCATTGGACAAGAGTCAGAAAACTTCTGTTCATTAGCTGACCTTGCCACTTATTACTTGTGTGACCTTATGCAAGTATTTTAGCTTCTCTGGACCTCAGTTTTCTTCTCTACATAATGAGAGAGTTCAACTAAATGATCACTAAGTTCCCTTCCAGTTTTAGTGTTTTATGACTCTAATTCAACAGATATTTCATAATCAGCTACTCTGTGCCAGGTGCTTGTGTGGGGCATCAATAAGGAATGGTCCCTGCCTTCCAGAAGCTCACATTTAAGTCGGGTAGATAAATCATGGGCAAAAATAAGAGCAAAACAAGCCATGTCCTCAGGGTCATAGAACTAAAAGAAATACCTAGGAACATAGTGGAATGCAAATACCACATTCAAGGTGAGGAGTGAGTCACTTTTTCTAGAGAAGCAATGTGGAATACTGGCTAGGGTACTAAATTTGGAGTCAAGGTAACATTCCCACATTCCACTTCTGACATTTATTATTTGTGTGACTATGAGCCAGTTGTTAAATGTTTCTGAACCTCAGTTCCCTAATCACTGAAATGGGCATCAAAATACTTATTTCATGGAGCGTTGTAAGAATCAAGAGCTAGGACACAAGTGAAGCACTTTACAGACTTTAAAGTGCTATCTAGGAATGTAGTTTTAGAGCTAGAAGGGAATTTGGAAGTTATCTAGTTCAATGCCCTAATTTTACACCTAAGGACACTGAAGTCCAGAAAAGTTAACTGATTTGCCCATAATCACACAAGTTACAGTTACAGTAAGTGGAAAAACTGAGATTTAACACAGGTCCCATGACTCTCAGTTCAACTTTTGCTCCAGATTGCTACATTGCCTTATGTATTATTATTGTACTCAATGTTATTTGTTTGTTAGCCATTTGACAGAAGTTTTGTTTGAATGGCCTGGATAACTGTCACATGAATAAATCAAATCAGCTAAAATTTATTAAATATTTAAAATGCAAAGGCCTTAAATATAGGCAGAGTAGATTGGATTCTAAGGGCACTGGGAAGGTATTATTGCCACCGCTCTGCCCCTCCTCCCACCAAAAAATAAAATTTTTCCTGCCCAGTTACCAGTATCTGAAATTCCATTCTTAAATATTAATTTCTTTGCATTTTTCTCCCTAATATTGTCTTTAAAAATACAAAGATTTTACGGCGGGATAATTCACAGACATTAGTGATTCATCAGATCTGCTTTCCATCTGCTAGAATGTGATGACAGTGGAGAGCCCTGAACTATAGAGATGCATGTTGGAGGAGAGCCTGGAAAGGGAACTTAAAAGGATGCAAAAAGTGAGAGGCAGGCACACTGAAGTCACAGCACTAGGTATAGTGCCTTAATCCTAGCCGGTGCTATGCTTGTTGAATGAATAAAAGACTAAATTTTTGCTTTGGGCTATTCCTCTTCAGTCTCTGCTTAGGCTATGATGTGGTTTTTTGCTTTTCTTCAAATGAATTCTTCAAATAACTATATGTGATTTTTTTTCTTTGAAGTCTATAATATCAAGCATCAATTTTACATGTCATTTCACTTTTACATTTTTTCTCTTACCCACTACCCCTTAGATAGAGGTTCATTGAATCTATTCCATTTCTGTGAAATTTTTTGCCTAGAAAGTAATGAATTGTGGGATTTAGACTAGAGCTTGAAAGGACTTATACATATGATATAGTAAAACACCCTCATTTTTAGGAATGAGGGAATTAAAGACTAAAGATGTTAAGTGATTTTCTCAAGATCACAGAGGCAGAAAGTATCAGTCAGGATCTGAACCAAAGTCTTTTTTTTAACTCTGTTCCTTACAACCTACATGATCTCGGGAAAATCACTTTTATCCTTTGGCCTCAGTCTCCTCATCAATAAAATGTGGAGCTTATACTGGATGGGGTCTAAGGTTTTCTCTGGATTTAAATCCTATGAAACCCTACCATGATTTTCCTCCTCCTCAGCTCTCCATAATGCTAGCTTCCTTTGTGTGGATATACTTCTCCTTTCTGTTCTGGGAGTCAGAATTCCTGGAGAATTCCTAGGCCAAAATGTTCTCTGGCCAGAAGTGACCATTTCAGTGTTTGTTTGTTTGATTTTTTGTCTGAATCAGTTTTCAAAAGAAAAGTCAAAATAAACAAAAATAACCAACAACAAAACTCATGCCTCATCTTTTTTTTTTTCAATAGGAAGCAATCAGGACACTAAAATTTAGTGAAAACTTCCTGTTTCCCTTTTGAGGTTCATCTGAATAGAGGATGCATTCATATGTCAATTAAGCCCAGAATTAGGATCATATAGCAATGGACTCAACCATTTCCTTTTTTTTCTTTTCTAACCTGTAAGTACTTGTACCAGTGTTGGCAAGATAACATGAAACTGATAATCTCCTGAGCCTTTAAGTTTCACCCCAGCTCCATGTGGAAATTCTCTGTCTCATAGGCTTGTCAATCAATGCCCTGCAGTGTCTTAAAGATACTCCAGGCCCAACCTCACATCAAAGCAATGTACTCAAGAGAAAAATGAGGCTCTGGCTTCTGAGAGTTCTTGATCCTTTAATTGGTTGTTAAATAATCTCAACTACTTAGTTGGAAAATTAGGTCAGATAGAGGGAGGAGGTCTTTTGTGAAAGGAGGCCTTGGAGAATGTTTTTTTCCAGAAAACAGAACTGCTAACAATTTATAGTTGGCAAAGAGGACTTTAAAGGATGATGTTTTCCCCATGTTATGATCAAATATCACTCATTCTGCAGTTTTCAAACCCAATAGTCAAATTGTCCATACCACTTAGGATAAAAACAAAACAAAACAAAACACAACATTTTCCCCTTCATGACTCAATATTTGATAAATTCAAAACCACAAAAGTGACTAGGCAAGTACTTAACCTCTATTTGCCTCCATTTTCTCATTTATAAAATGAGGAAAATAATAGCATCTACCACCCAGGTTGCTGTGAGGAGATAATATTCATAAAGTGTGTAGCACAGTACCTTGTACATAGTAGGTCATACACAAATGTTAGCTATTATTGTGATTGTTTTCACTAAATTATTTGGGGAAGTACTCCTTTTTGGAAAGAGTTGCTAGTAAAAAAAAAAAACCATAAAGCAGTTTGGAAGATATTAGGTTCAGATCAACATCTTACATCATATACCACAATAAGCATAAAATGATACTTGACTTGAATATGAAAGGATATGCTTTTTTTTAGAAGAAAAAAAGATTAAGTCACTTTCAAAATTTCAGCAGGAAGTGTTGGGGGGGTTTGGAACTTGAGGATATTCTTAAGCAAACAAGAGAGGTCATCACAAAAGATATTAAAATTGCATCTGTGATCTCATCAGTTCCATCGATGATCCAATAGATCACAACTCATTCATGCTTGTCCATCCTGTGCCACTCTTAGCCATATCCTTCCGTGGGTGCACTACAAGGGGTCCATTCAATGTGCTAGAAGCCTTCCTCCTTTTCTTCTGACATTGTAAGGATATTGGTGGAGCATTCTGGCTGTCTATCTTTTGTCCTTACCTCATGACCAGCCCACCTTCTTTTTCTATCATATATTTCATTGATGTCATCTTTTAATCATGTTCTTCAGGGTTCCTCAATTATATGGTGCAGCTTCTACATGCCCATCATGTACCTCTCCACTGATTTCTTTGTGCTATTCATTTTTAAATTTTAAGGTATTTATTTATTCCATTTCTCACTGCCATACAGCAATACTGAAAAATGAACGGGCTAATAAGAAGCTGGGCATTAATTTCCATAGGAAGCTGAGGGTCATTAAAAGAGCTTTGAAATACTTCCAGTATAAGCCAGTCCACTCTCTTTCTTCTGTTCAACTCTGGGTTCAACTCATTGTCCATCAGTACTGTCTGTCCCAGGGATTTGTGCTAAGATATGGTTAGTGTTGTACACTCGTAGGACATCCATCTAAATATATGTCACCGTCCAGGCAATAGATATTCTTCTCCAGCTTGTTCTTTCTTATGCTAAGGATCAGGACAAACTCTTGAGAAATACAGATTTCTTCCTGGTGAGTTTGCAGTGTTTCAGGGCTTGATGCAACTGCCACAATGTCACTATAAAAAGTAGCATCTGGTAGACTTCATCCACAGAGATAGCCTCTTCAACTTGGACTCTGAACTAGATCTCCCCCATCACAGTGGAAAATGTCTTTGTTGAATATGGGTCTCTTTTGTTCTGTTTAGTCTGACATTTATAATCAGATGGCCATTGAACAGGGTTTTTTGGGGGGAGGTATTGGGGGTGGGGTTGATTGTTGTATTTCAAGCAATTATGAATTTTTAAGTGAATGGATAGCAGACACTTTGAAAAGACCAGTCAATTAATAAACATTTATTAAATACCTACTATGTATTAGTATTGTTCTAAGAGCTAGGGATACAAAAAGGGGCAAAAGACAATCCTGCCCTTAAGGATAATACAATGTACTGGGGGGGTGGGAAGGAGATTATGCAAACAAATATACACAAATCAAACAATACACAGAATAAATAGGAGATAATTAACAGAAGGGAGACCTTGGAATTAAGAGGCATTGGGAAGGAGGCAGAGCCAAGATAGCTGAGGCAGGGACTCACCTGAGCTCTCCCAAATTCTCCTCCAAACAACTTTAAAAATAATGCCTCAAACTGAATTCTGGAGCAGCAGAAACAACAAAAGGTAGGAGTGAAGCAATTTTACAGCCCAGGACAACTTAGGTCACTAGGAAAGGTCTATTTCAATAGGGCAGTGGTCAGACTGGGAGACCAGTGCAGACTGGGCTTGCTAGGGGACCAGCAGCAGATCTTGGAGAGAGTTCATTAGAAACAGCAGCAGCTACTTCAGGAGCTCTTAACCCACAGACAGTAAGGGAGTCAAACAACTGGTCAGAAGGAGATTACAGAGAATACTCATTGACATGGAGCCTTGTTCAAAGACAGTTCCAGGTCAAAGTCCCAGAGCTAAGAGGAGCACTAGCTCAGTAACACTTGTGGCAGCAAGAATTCAGGGGCCCTGGTCATAGTTATAGGGCAGAGAAGAATACTTCTGGCACTCACAGACCAGTGCACAGGCCAGGAAGGCAGTGACCACACCTCTCCTTAGATGATACCATCTTGTAAGAACTGAAAACCCAGAGCTGGCTTTGAAAACAATAGCAAGAAAGGCCCAAAGCTTGGGACAGTGCCCTCTCCACCCTGGGAGTGGAGCCCAATGTTAACATAAATTTATAAGTCGAGATATAAGATGGAAAAATGAGCAAACAACAACAACAACAAAGAACCTTACCATTGGAAGTCACTGTGATGACAGAGAAGACCGAGACACAAACCCAGATAAAAACAACAAAGTAAAACAGTTACATGCAAAGCTTGAAAGAAAAATGTGAATTGGACTCAGATCCCCAAAAAAGAATTCCTGAAGACTTTAAAAGGGCTTTCAAAAATTAAACAATAGAGATACAAGGAAAATTGGGAAAAGAAATGACAGTGATGCAAGAAAACTGTGAAAAGAGACACAATAGCTCAGTAAAGGAGGTACAAAAAATACTCAAGAAGATGGCAGAATAAAAGTAGTGATTTGCTTGACCTCTCCTCCAAACTCCTCCAAATACCTGTAAAAATGGCTCTAAACAAAAAATACTCAAGAAAATAACACTTTAAAATAGAATTAGTCAAATGGAAAAGGAGGTACAAAATCTCACTGAAGAAAACAATTCCTCTAAAATTAGAATTGGGCAAGTGGAAACTAATGATTCCATGAGAATTCATGAAACAGTAAAACAAAATCAAAAGAATGAAAACAGAAGAAAATGTAAAATATCTTATTGGAAAAACAACTGACCTGGAAAATAGATCCATGAAAGGCAATTTAAGAATTGTTGGACTGCTTGAAAGCTATGATTAAAAAAAATGAGCCTAGACATCATCTTTCAAGCAATTATCAAGGAAAATTGGTCTGATATCCTAGAACCTGAGAGGAAAATAGAAATTGAAAGAATCCACCAATCACCTCCTGAAATAAATTATAAAATGAACACTCTCAGAAATATTATAGCCAAATTCCAGAGCTCCAGGTCAAGGAGAGAATGCTGCAAACAGCCAGAAAGAAATAATTCAAATATCATGGAGCCAGTCAGGATAACATGAGATTTGGAAGCTTCTACTTTAAAGAATCAGAGGACTTGGAATAAGATATTCTGGAAGGAAAAGGAGCCAGGATTACAACCAAGAATCACCTACCCAGCAAAACTGAATATGACCCTTCAAGGGAAAATGGACATTCAATGAAATAGAGAATTTTCAAGCATTCCTGGCAAAAAGACCAGAGCTGAATAGAAAAAAAAATGACTTTCAAATACAAGACTCAAGAGAAGCATAAAAAGGTAAACAGGAAAGAATTCAAAAGGGATTCAATAAAGCTAAACCATTTATATTCAAGAGGATTCTGAGAAGATGGAAGAATAGGTCAGAAAATTCCAAGCTCTCCAGATTTCCCCCACCAACAAGACAAAATAGCACCTCAGGGAGAATGTAGAGTGGTAAAAATAAACAAGAGTTGGAACAGAATAATGATCCTCCCCCAATAATAGGAGAAGAATGGGGGGAAAAAAAACCCAGAACTGAGGTTTGATCCCTCTGAAGTGTAAACACCTCCAGGCTAGTTCCACTGAAACTGTAAGCAGTGAACCCTACAGCTAGTTGGGTTGGGAGGTAGCCTAGGCCCCAGTCACAGAGACTTTCACCTCTAGTACACTGTGGGGAGTCAGGCATCTGAGAGGGGGAAGATTGAGAAAACCTCTGCTGATAAGGGATGCTAAGCACAGCTGTGCTGCCCAGATGCAGCCCTGGATGAGAAGGAACCAGAATATACAGCTGAGTACAATGTGATTCTAAAAAGTAATTCAGCCTAGGAAAAGGCAAAGAGAGTAAATATCTTATACAAATGAGGTGTGAGGGGAAGAATCGATACAAAGTAATTAGATGGGGGAGGAGGGCTGATAGTTCTAGAACCCTACTCTCATCAGGAATGGGTTAAAGAGGGAACCATAAAATTCAGAAAGAAAGACTGCAAAGGGGATAGAGAAGGGGAGGTGATAAGGGCAGGATTTTTAGAGGGAAGGGCAAAGGATGGAGGGAGAGGATAAAGGAGAGATCTTTGGAGAGGCGTAGGTTAAGTAAAAAGGAGGGCAAGGTAGGGAGTAGAAGTAAAGTAGAGGACTCGGGAGGGGTAGGAAATAAGAGTTATCCCCAAACATAAAATAAAGGTCAGGAGTAGAATTTATTAGGGAAAAAGGTAGGTGTAGTAAACATAATCTCAGACAAAGTTAAAGATAAAATAGATTCAATCAAAAGAGAAAAATAGTGATACTGCACTATATGTCAGCCATATTAATCAATATTGTTTTAGACTATTTAAAATAACTAGACAGTATAAAGTTAGAATATTGCTGTGGTGCAGGAAATGATGAGTTGGTAGACTTAAAAAAATATGGAAAGACTTGACTTATCAAGGAAGCTGTTATCTACCCTCAAATAAACAGAAGACAAAGAAGTACAGCATGGTCTTATATGTTTGCATGCAAATGTGTACATCTATATATAAGTATAATTATGGATATCTAAGTGTGTGTATGCATTTGTATAAGTATGTATGTATATGTTAGTGTGTATAGGTGTGTGTATATGTACACATACACACACACACACACACATATATATATATATATATGTTTAATTATAGCCTTCTTGGAGAAGGGGGGAGGAGAAAGGGGGGAAAAGAACAAAGTAAAAAATGCACAGCAGAGAATAAAAGAAAGCTTACAAGGAAGCAAAGATGGACAGCGCTGAACACAATGTGCAGTATTTATTATACAGACTTTCTTGAAATGAGAATTTATTGCTGTATATTTTTTTGGCATGTATATTTTAAATACTCTCTTACATTATGCTGTGCACATGGCAATGTTTTTTTTTTCTTTTCTTGTATTTCAGTTTTAGTATTTAAGTTTAAAATAAATTAATAAAAACAATAGGGGAAAAACCTGTTTACATTCCTATATGGGAAGAGATACTTGGAACTCTTAAGAGTTGTATCGTTATTAGGACAATTAGAAGGAGTATACATAGACAGAGAGAACAGGTGTGAATTGACTATGATGAGATGATTTAAAACAATTAAATTAAAAGGGGAGAAAGAGAGATGCACTGGGAGAAGGGGAAAGGGAGTAGATTGGGGTAAATTATCTCACATAAAAGATGTTTGAAAAAAAGAACTTTTATATCAGAGGGAAAGATGGTGGAGGTTAGGAGACAATGACTGAACCTTACTCTCATTGGAATTGGCTGAAAGAGAGAACAACATACACACTCATTGGGTATAAAAATCTATCTTACCCTATAATGAAGTAGGAGTGGAGGTGGATTAGGGAGAGGAGTGTGGATTGGAGAAGGCAATGGTCAAAAGCCAAATAGATTTTTGAGGAGAGACAGGATAAAAGGGAAGAGAGAGAAAGATAAACAGGGCAAAAATAGGACGGAGGGAAATACAATTAGTAATCATAACTATGAATGTGAATGGGATGAACTCACCCATAAAATGAAAGCAAATAGCAGTGTGGATTAGAAACCAGAATCCAACAATATATTGTTTAGAAGAAACACACTTGAAGCAGAGGCACAAAGAGAGTAAAGATAAGGGGCTGGAGAAGAATCTATTAAGCTTCAGCTGATGTTTAAAAAAAAAGCAGGAGTAGCAATCATGATCTCAAACAAAGCAAAAATAGATCTAATCAAAAGATATAAGCAAAGAAACTACATGTTGATAAAAGGTGTCATAGACAATGAAGTAATATCAATACTGAACATATATACATCAAATGTTATAGCATCCAAATTCTTAAAGAAAAAGTTAAAGGTGTCACAAGAGGAAATGGTAGAACTATACTCGTGTGGGACCTCAACTTTTCCCTCTCAGAACTGAACAAACCTAATGAAAAACTTAACAAGAAAGAAGTTAAGGAGATGAATAAGTTAAATGTGATAGATCTCTAGAGAAAATTGAATGGGCATAAAAAAGGAATATATATTTTTCTCAGTGGTACATGGCCCCTACACAAAAATTCACCATGTTTTAAGGTATAAAAACTTCACAAGTAAATGCAGAAAAGCAGAAATATTAAATGCATCATTTTCAGATTGTGACACAATAAAAATTACATTCAATAAAAGCCATGAAAACATAGATTAAAAATTAATTGGAAACTAAATAACTTAATCCTAAAGAATGAGTGGGTAAAAGAATAAATCATAGAAACAATAAATAATTTCATTAAAAAGAATGACATCAATGAGATGATATTCCAAAATTGATGAGATGCAGCCAAAGCAGTATTTAGGGGAAATTTTATATCTCTAAATGTTTACATAAGTAAAATAAATAAAGAGTGGATTGATGAATTGGGCATGTAACTAATAAAAACAAAAAAAAACAAATTAAAAATTCCCAATTAAACACTAAATTGGGAATCCTGAAAATCAAAGGAGAGATTAATAAAATTGAAAGTAAGAAAACAATTTAACTAATAAAACTAGGACCTGGTTTTATGGGGGTAAAAATAACAAAAATATTTAATTTGTTTTTTTTTAAAGAAAGAAGAAAACCAAATTAGCAGTCTCAAAAATGGAAAGAGTGAATTCACCATGAATGAAGAGGAAATTAAAGCAATTATTGGGAACTATTTTGTCCAATTATAAGCCAATAAATCTGACAATATAAGTGAAAAGGATAAATATTTATAAAAATATAAATTGCCCAGATTAACAGAAGAGGAAATAGAATACGTACATAATCCTATCTTAAAAAAAGAAATTGAACAAACTATCAATGAGTTTCTGAAAAAAAATCCCAACAACCAGGTGGATTAATAAATGAATTCTTTCAAACATTTAAAGAACAATCAATCCCAATATTATATAAACTATTTGGGAAAATAGTCAAAGAAAAAGTGCTGCCAAATTCCTTTTATGACACAAAAATGGTGCTGATACTTAAGCCAAGAAGAGAAAAAACAGAAAAAGAAAACTATATCCCAATTTCTCTAATGAATATTGATGTAAAAATTTTAAATAAAATACTAGTGAGGAGGTTACAGCAATATATCACAAAAACCATAGACCAGTTGGGATTTATTCCAGGACTGTAAGGCTGGTTCAATATTAGGAAAATTATGAGCATAACTGAGCATACTAATGATGAGAACAACAGAAATCATATGATTTATCAGTAGATGCAGAAAAAACTTTTGCCAAAACACAACACTCATTCCTATTAAGAACATTGGAAAATATAGGAATAAATGGAGCTTTTCTTAAATGATAAATCATCAGCAAGCATTATCTGCAATGGGGATAAGCTAGAAGCCATGCCAATAAGATTGAGGTGAAGCAAGGATGCTCATTGTCACCACTATTATTTAATATTTTACCAGAAATTCTAACTATAGAAAGGAATTAAAGGAATTAGAATAAGCAGTGAAGAAACAAAACTATTGCTCTTTGCAGATAATATGAGTGTACACTTAGAGAATTAAAGAGAATCAACTAAAAAACTAATTGAAATAATTAACAACTTTGACAAAGTTGCAGGTTATAAAATAAACCCACATAAATCATCAGTATTTCTATATATTACCAATAAAGTACAGCAAGAAAATACAAAAAGAGAAATTCCATTTAAAATAACTGCAGAATGACTACACATGTATAACCTATTTCAAATTACTTGCCTTCTCAATTTGGGGGATTGGGAAGGAGGAAGAGAGAAAATTTGGAACTCAAAGTTTTTAAAAGAAATGTTAAAAATTGTTCTTACATGTGATTGGGGAAAATAAAATACTGAAGTTAAATAACAAAATAACTGCAGACAATATAAAATACTTGGGAGTCTACCTGCCAAGACAAACCCAAAAACTATATGAACATAATTACAAAAAACTTCTCACATAAATAAAGTCAGATCTAAACAATTGGAGAAATATTAATTGTTCTTGGGTAGGCTGAGCCAACATAACAAAAATGATTCTACCTAAATTAATTTACTCATTCAGTGTCACACAAATCAAACTATCAAAAAATAATAACAGAATTCATCTGGAATAGTGGAAGTTCAAGAATATCAAGGGAATCAGTGAAAAAAAAATGTGAAGGAAAGTGGCTTACCAGCAACAGACCTAAACTGCATTAAAAAATGGTAATCATTTTATAAAAATGATCTGGTAGTAGCTAAGAAATAGTGTGGTGGACCACTGGAATAGATTAAGTACACAATATACCATAGTAAATGACTATATAATCTAGTGTTTGATAAACACAAAGATCCAAATGTCTGGGACAAGAACTCTTTATTTGAGGGGAAAAAATTCCTGGGGAAAACTGGAAAGCAGTCTGGCAGAAACTAAGTACAGATATATTATATCTCACACTGTATACCAAGATAAGGTCAAAATGGATACATGATTTAGACATAAAAAGAGATAACATAAGCAAATTATGGGAGGATGGAATATTTTACCTGAATCTACGAATAAGGGAAGACTTTATGACAAAACAAGATATAGATAGCCTTACAAGAAAATTTTGATTACATTAAATTAAAAAGGTTCTGCACAAACAAATCCAATGTAGTCAAAATTATAAAGAAAGTAGAAAACTGGGGAAAATTTTTAGAGCAAGTATCTCTGATAAAGGCCACATTTCTCAAATACATAGAGAACTGAGTGAAATCAATGAGAGTACAAGTCATTACCCATTGATAAATGGTCAAAGGATATTAACAGGCAGTTTTCAGAGGAAGAAATTAAAACTATCTATAGTCATATAAAAAATGCTCTAAATCACTATTGATTGGAGAAATGCAAATTAAACAACTCTGAGGTACCACCTCACATCTATCAGATTGGCTAACATGATAGAAAAGAGAAATGACAAATGTTGGTGAGTATGTGGAAAAATTAGGATACATTGTTTGTGGAGTTGTGAAGTGATCCAATCATTCTGGAGAGCAATTTGGAACTATTCTCAATGGGATATAAAACCTTGCATAATCTTTGACCCAGCTACAAAACCACTAAATCTGCATCCCAAAAAAAATAAAATGACTTATGTACAATATTTATAGCAGCTCTTTTTTGTGGTAGCAAAGAATTGGAAATTGAGAGGCATGCCTATCAATTGGGGAATGGTTAGCTGAACAAGTTGTGATATGTGATTGTGATGGAATACTATTGTATTATAAAAACAACTATGAGCAGGGTGCTTTCAGAAAAATTTGGATTTATATGAAATGATGCAAACCAAAATGACCAGAACCAGGAGAACATTATACACAGTAACAACAATATTTTATGATGTTCAACTGTGAATGACTTAACTATTATCAGCAATATAACGTTCCAAGACAATTCCAAAGGACTTAACATGAAAATGCTATTCACCTCCAGAGAAAGAACTGATGGAGTCTAAACGCAGATTGGAGCATACTAATTTTTACTTTATTTTTCTTGCTTTTTTAAAAGTCTGTGTTTTCTTTTACAACATGAGTAATGTGGAAATATGTTTTGCATGACTGCACATGTATCATCTATATCAAATCGATTGCCTTCTTAAGGAGGAAAGAAAGAAGGGAGGGAGAAAATTTGGAACTCAAATTTTTAAAAATGAATGTTAATGATTCTTTTTATATGTAATTGGAAAAATAAAATATTGAGAGAGAGAGAGAGAAAGAAAGAGAGAGAGAGAGAGAGGGAGGGAGAGAGGTTGGGGAAGGCTTACCTTTTGGTGGAATTTTAGATGGGATTTAAAGGAAGCCAGGGAGGTCAGTCATTGGAACAAAGGAGGAAGAGTGTTTCAAATCTAAGAAATAGCCAGAGAAAATGCCCTGAAATGAGAGATAGTATATCTTGTCTGTGGAACAGCCAAGAAGCTAATGTCACTGGAATGAAGAGTACATGTCAGGGAGTAAGGTGTAAGGAGACTGAAAGGTAGAAAGGGATTATGTTTTGAAGAGCTTTGACTGCCAAACAGAACATTTTGTATTTGATCCTGGAAGCACCTAACAGCCTCTAAAGTGGCATTTCTGCTCCATCAAATTGTTTCATAAAATTACCAACAAATAATAAACACAATGATATCTTACATCTTCTACATCTTTTAGACAATTCAGAAATAGTCATTATCTATTTCCAAATATCTTCCTATTCCTTAACAATATCCTCATCAAGGGTCTTTGATTTGCGTACACAAAAGAAACATTTGATTTTGCAAGATCTTACTAAAAAATTTTATATTGCTGGGAATGCAGATATGTAGTTCAGTAGGTTTTTTTATGTTTTCTGTCACTTTTCTTGCAATCAATGAAGTTCAAGCCTTATTTTCAATAACTTTACTATTTCTTATTCAGATCACAAAAGATAAAATGAATAATTTTGATTACATGAAATCAAAGTGTTTTTGTACAAACAAAATCAATGTAGCTGAAAAGAATGGAAAGAGTAAATTGGGGCAAGCTATCCTGGCAGCAGAAATATCTAACAAAAGTCTTATAGATGAGGCACATAGGCAATTAACATAAATATATAAGAATAAAAGCCATGCCACAGTAGGTAAGTGGTCAAAGGCTGTAAACAAACAGTCTTCAAAAGAACTGCAAACTATTAAGAACCATATGACAAATTAGTTCATATTACTAATAAAATATAAATGCAAATCAAAAGAATGTTTAGTTTTCACCAGAAAATTGAAAAAAATGATAGGAGATCAGAATAGTAAATTTTAGGGGAACTGTGGAAAGATAGGCATATTTATGAACATTTATAGAGCTGTGAATGGGTCCAATCTTTATGAAAAACAATTTGGCACTATGTATTTTTAAAGGTCATTAAAATGTTCATACCCTTTAATATGCATTAAGAGGCATATATATCCTATGGATATCAAAGATAGAGAGGACTCATATATACTCAAATATTCACAGTGGCACTTTTTTGCAGTAACAAAGAAATGGAAACAAAGTAGATGCCCATCAGCTGGGAATATGACTAAACAAATTGTGTTGCATGATTACACTGGAATATTATTGTGCTGTATGCAAAGACAAATATGAGAAATTTAGAAAACTATAGGAAGACAAATGAACTGATGCAGAGTAAAGTTAATGGAACCAGAAAAAAAATTCACAATGATTTCAATAATATAAATGGAAAGAACGAGAAAATGAAACAGAATGCTCTAATGACCAAACTTAGACAAAAAGGTTTTTAAAAAATGAACATGCCTCCCTTTTTTTACGAAAGGAGAACACAGTTGGGCAACACTGCATATACTGTCAAACTTGGTTAATGCATTGGCTAGTTTTGCTGAACTGCTTTTATTTTTCTTAATTTTTTTTTTGTTTTTATTTTTCTTAATTTTTTTTTTGTTACAAAGGATAGTTCAGTGGGAAGGAGAAGGGAAGAGAATATATTCGGGAATGAAGGTGATATAATAGCAAAAAAATATCAATAAAGCTGCAAAAAAACAAACAAACAAACAAAAAAAAACTTCTCTTCCTCTACCCAGGGAGATGTGTGAAACTCAACTTGTTTGTATTCAAGCCAGGGTGACAGTGAAAAGAGTTACAAAATGGGATTAAGATTGTAGCAGTCTCAGGTCTACTGCTAATAAACCTTTGACACACACTCTCTGGTACTGTTTCCTCAATTGTTGAATAGGTTAAACTAATAATAACCATAGTAGTTACAATACTGACAAATCTACAATGTTTTAATGTTTACAAAGCACTTTACATTCATTTCATTTGAGCCTCACCCCCAAAAAAATCCTCTAAGGTAGGTATTACAGGTATTATTATTATTATTATTATTATTATTATTATTATTATTATCATTCCTGCTTTACTGATGAAGAAACTGATTTAGAGAGACTAGGTTATTTTGGAGTCAACAATTAATAAACATTTAACAAGCCTAGTACATGTCAGGCATTATTCCAAGTGCTAAGGTTACAAAGAAAGGTAAATGATCATCTGTACCATCAAAGAGCTCCCAATCTAATGAAGGGAAGAAACTGAAAAAAGGTGAAAAGGTTGGGGGGACATGATAAAATCCTGTAGCCATGATAGGAAATGATCTGAGGTGTGAGTTTTAGAATTAAATTTGTTTTACAGAATGATAAGTTCCTGAACATCATGAAACCTAGGAGATCAAGCACGTAGGAAATGATGAGATAAATTCCTATTTATTCCTTAAACAGTAGAGGACCTGGGAGGAGCTCTCCAATGTCCAGTCTCCACCCTCTCCAATCAGAGGTGGGGATGGGCCCCAAGACAGGGGGTACCAAGGAGGTATAAATTTCTGACTTGATTTAATCATGCAGAATTATGAAATTCTGGATATCATGAAGTCCAGGAGGTCAGCCAGATGGGAAATGATTTGCTCACAATCTCACCACTAGCAAAAGTCAAAAGCAGTATTCAAATTCAGGTCTTCCTTATTAACTTTAAGATAGGTATTCTATCTGCTTCCATCTCTGACATTCTTTGTTCTAAGAGCAATTACAGTTCTGATGTTCTATGTTCTATGTTCTATGTTCTGTAATCTCTTTCAGTCCTAATAGTCTATGTTCTCTGTTCTATAATCTCTTCCATCTTTGACACTGATTCTTCTACATTATCTTCCATCACCTTTTTTTTCCCTTTTGTGAGACCAGCTGCATTTCTTTAAATAACAACCTCAGTAGAGAAGTCTGCTGTACCATCTACTTCAAGGCAGAACAATTCATTACTATATTCATTACACTCATTAATTTTATTTATTAATCACTATAATGTCTTGTAATTTTATGAGCCTATACTGTTAGGTCTACAATTCACATACCCAACTACTGTAATTGCTTCTTTCTCCAAATGAGAAATGAGGCTAATGGTGGGGGTGGGGGGAAGCAAAATGTAACAAAATAGGGATTTCCAGGTTATTCTATGAGTTTAAATACAAAATCCTTCAAACTTACTTTCTCCTTGAGGCTTTGCAGACATATTTTTTTCTGTTATCCCAACTGACTAATGAAAAGGGAAATTGTACTCTGACTCCACTCCTGGATCAATCTTCACTTCTGATACAAAAAGGGGGTATATAAATGTTTATAACAAGGACACTTTCTTATATGGGGATTTCTGCCCCAAACAGATCATAATGCTGCCTAGTAAATCTGCCTTTGCTATGATTATTTGAGAACCATTTCCTTTTATTTATTTCCTCCTACATAGCATGCCTTATAAAAGATGATCCAGGACTGTGATGCCTGAGAAAGATCTAAAAAGAATGGGCTTTTCAAGGGTCATTGTAAAATTTGCAGAAGGCTGGGATTGCTAGATTGGGACCAAGTTTCATTTTTCACTTGCATTCTGCTTAATTTAACTAAAATGTCATCTACCAGGACTGTCAGCTTGGGAAGCAACTGTCCTTATGGTTGGGTTCCAGAGGTACTGGTGGCTGAATGGAGGGTGGGGAGGGAAGGTCGTTAGCCTACATGGCTTTGGCCATAATTCACAAATTTCCACACTGTTTATTCAGGGTGTGTCTGAGCCTTTGTGCTAGAGGGAGAGGAATCCTTGAAGCTGAACAGATGGGTAGGCAAAGATCCTGGCAGTATCTGTTGTCTCTTATGGCACTTCTAACTAGCTCCCTTTGGAGATGAGCCCTTAGTTTTATGCTACTTATTGCTTCGGGGTGGGGGAGAAGAGGGAGAATCATAGAATCATTATCAGATTTTAAAGATAGAAGCAATTCCATTCAGGAAACATTTATTGTGTACCTACTATTTTCTATAGGCAGTGAAAAAACAAAGACAATAAAAACACACTTCCCTCAAGAAGCTTATATACTAATGGGAAATGCAATATGTAAACAGGTTACAAGATAATTTGAGGCAGCAGAATCCAGCACGCACAGGTATGCATGTACACACACACATATATACACATACAACTAGTGGGATCAGGACAAGTTCATTTAGGATGAGATTTGAAATAAGCTAAGGATTCTAAGAGGAAGAGATAAGGATAGACTGATTATAACCATGGTGAACAACCTGTGCAAAGGAATGAGGATGAAAGATAGAATGCCAACTTCTGAGAACTACAAGTAGGCAAATTTGGCTGGAATATAGAGTGAATAAATGAGAGTAATGTAAAATAAGTTTGGAAATATAGGATAGAGGCAGATATGCAGTGCATTATATGTGAAACTGATGAGCTCACATTTTATTCTACAGGCAAAAGAAAAACATTGAAGATTCACAAGCAGGGGAGTGATGTGGTCAGATCTGCACTTGATTATTTTGGCATTTGACTGGACAGTGGATTGGAAAGAGGAAAGATTGAAAGCATAAAGAACAATTAAGAGACTAGTATGACAGTCCAGGTGAGAGGTGATGAAATTCTAAGCCAGGGTAGTAACCTTGTGAGGGGTTTGATAAATAATAGAAAGTCATCGGTATAGAATCAACAAGACTTGAAACCTGAAAAGAAATGAGTGGTAAGGGGAAGCATGACATTAAGGTTGTAAACCTAGGTGAATGGAAGAATGGTGGTACCCTAGATAAAAATGGGAAAGTTTGGAGGAGGGGCAGGTTTAAGAGGGATGATAACAAGTTCTATTTTGAATATGTTGAATTAGATATGCATATAGGAAATGCAGGTAATGTCCAACAGTCAGTTTATGATTAAGGGATTAGAGGCCAGGTTAGGGATGGATCTATAAATTGTTGAGACATTTGCTTAGAGGTGATCATTTGAGAGAGAGAGGGAAAGAGACAGAGGGAGGGAGGAAGGGAGAATAGGGAGAGAAGGTAAAGGATCATCCCAGGACAGAGCCTTGCGGTACAGTTAAGGCAGGACATAAATCTAGTAAAGACAATTGAAAAGGAATACTCAGATAGGTTGGAGGAAATTGGAAGAAGGAATTTTCACTAAAGCCAAGGAAGGGTAAAGTATATATGAAAACAATGTGACTGACAATGTCCAAAGCTGAAGACAGATCAAGGAAGTAAGGACCAAGAAAAAGCTATTACATTTAGTAATTGCAAGCATTAGTAACTTTACACCAGACAGCTTCAATCTAGTGGTAGATTTGGAAGCCAGGTTCCAAGGATAGAAAAATGAAGAAGTAGAGGTGATGAATTTTAGTAACCTTTCTAAAAGTTTGACTGTGCAAGAAAGGAGATGACCCAGCAATACCACTTCTAGGGTTGTATCCCATAGAGATCATAAAAATGGGGAAAGGACCCACATGTACAAAAATATGTATAGCAGCTCTTTCTGTGGTGGCAAAGAATTGGAAGTTGAGGGAATGTCCATCAATTGGGGAATGGCTAAATAAGTTGTGGTATATGAATGTAATGGAATACTACTGTGCATATGATGAGCAAGCAGACTTCAGAAAAACCTGGAAAGACTTGTATGGACTGATGCTGAGTGAAGTGAGCAAAACCAGGAGAATGTTGTACACAGTAACAGCCACATTGTGTGATGACTAATTTTGATAGACTTAACTCTTCTAAGCAATGCAAGGATCTAAGACATTTCCAAAAGTCTCACGATAGAAAATGCTGTCCACATCCAGAGAAAGAACTGTGGAGTCTGAATACAGATTGAAACATACTATTTGCTCTTTTTTTTCCCTTCTGTTTTGTTTTATTTCTTCTTTCTCATGTTTCCACCTATTGGTTCTAATGCTTCTTTAAAATATGACTAATGTGAAAATATATTTCATAGGAAAGTGAAAAACGAAAAAAAGGAGAGATCTAATATAATTTGAGAAAAGTCAAGGGGAGCTTTTTTAGAGATGGGCAGTACCGTGACTGTTTATGGCAAAGGGAGAGTACACGTGGAAGCCATAAGACTTGATGAATTAGGTTAGGGTGTTTGAAGGAACACAAAAGTATTTATTGAATCCTTCAAGTAGAAGTTGGGATTGAAGAAAGTTCTGTGATCCAGATGTTAAATTCCTTGAAAAAGGAAGGAAAATGGCCTGGGAGGCTGATAAATGACTGCAACTAATGCAGTGTCTTTTTAAAAATATTTTATTTTTCCCATTTACATGTAAAAACAATTTTTAACATTCTTTTGTAAAATGTTGAGTTTCAAATTCTCTCCCTCACTCCCTCCTCTACAGTCATTCAAAACATATTTTCATGTTAGTCATGTTGTGAAAGAAAAGAGAGACAAAAAAAACCCAAGAAAAATAAAGTGAAGTGTTTTGTTTTGTTTTGTTTTGTTTTGTTTTTAAGTGTTCTTCAGTCTGCAATCAGACTTCATGAGTTCTTTCTCTGGAGGTGGCATTGTCTTAGATCATTGCATTGCAGAGAATAGCTAAGTCATTCACAGTTGATCATCATACAATATTGCTGTTACTGTGTATATTGTTCTCCTGGTTCTGCTCATTTCATCCTGCATCAATTCATGAAAGTCTTTCCAAGTTTTTCTGAGAGCATTCTGTTCATTATTGCTTACAGCATGTCAGTATCCCATCACAATAATATATCACAACTATTTCAGCCATTCCTCAATTGGTGGGCATCCCCTGTATTTGCAATTATTTGCCACCACAAAAAAGCTAGATATAGGTCCTTTATGTGCACCCATGTATGTGTATGTGTATATTTTGGGGGATACAAACCCAGTAGTTGTATTTCTGGGTGAAAGGGTATGCAAGGTTTTATAGCCCATTGGAAATAATTCCAAGTTGTTCTCCAGAATGGTTAGATCACTTCACAACTCCACCAACAATCCATTAGTGTCACAATTTTTCCATATCCTCTCCAATATTTGTCATTTCTCTTTTCTGTCATATTAACCAATATGATAGGTATGAGATGGTACCTCAGAGTTGTTTTAATTTGCATTTTTCTAATCAATATTGATTTAGGGTATGTTTCATATAGCTATAAATAATTTTGTTTCAAATGAGAACTGCTTGTTTATATACTTTAACTGTTTATCAATTGGGGTATGACTTGTATTCTTATAAATTTGACTCTGTTCTCTATATATTTGAGAAATGAGACCTTTATCAGAGACATTTGCTGTAAAAAAAAAATTCTCTATTATGATTACTAACTTTGTATTTCCCTCCATACTATTTTCTCCCATTTATCCTACTATCTCTTCCTCCTTTTACACTGTCCATCCTCAAAAGTATTTTGCTTCTGACTACCATCTCTCCCAATCCTCTGTCCTGCCTCCCTCTCTTGTTGCCATCCCTTCTTAATTTTCTGTAGGGTAAGATAGCTTTCTATACCCAACTAAGTGTGTATGCTATTCCCTCTTTGAACCAATTCCAATGAGAGTAAGATTCAGACATTCCCACAATTCCCTCATTTTCCCTTCACTTCAAAAGCCCTTTCATGCTTCTTTCATGTTGGATAATTTGCCTCATTCTACCTCTCCCTTTCTCCTTCTCCCAGTGCATCCCTCTTTCTCTCCCCCCCCAATTTCATGTTTTAAGTCATCCCATTATGATCAACTCATATCTATGCCCTCTGTCTATGTATACTCCTTGTAACTGTCCTAATTAATATACAGTTCTTAAGAGTTACAAGTATCGTCTATCCACATAGGAATTTAGAAAGTTTAACCTTATGGAATCCTTTATGATTTCTTTTTCCTATTTACCTTTTTATGCTTCTCTTGAGTCTTGTATTTGAAAGTCAAAATTTCTACTCAGGTCTGATCTTTTTCTCAGGAATGCTTGAAAGTCCTCTATTTCATTAAATATCCACTTTTCCCCCTGAAGGATTATGTACTTGATGCATAGGTGATTCTTAGTTGTAGGTGTAGGTGATTAGGGTAGGTGATTCTTGGTTGTAATACTAGCCCCTTTGCCCTCTAGAATGTCTTATTCCAAGTCCTCTGAGACTTGGCAGTAGAAGCTGCTAAATCTGGTGTTACCCTGACTTTCTATATTTGAATTGTTTCTTTCTGGATGCTTGCAATATTTTCTCCCTGACCTTGGAAAACTGGATATTGGCTATAATGTTCCTAGGAGTTTCCATTTTGGGATTACTTTCAGGAGTTGATTGGTGGATTCTTTCAAACTCTATTTTCCCATCTGGTTTGAGGAAATCAGGGCAGATTTCCTTGATAATTCCTTGAAAGATGATGTCTAGGCTCTTTTTTATCATGGCTTTCAGGTAGTCTAATAATTCTTAAATTATCTGTCTTCTATCTATTTTCCATGACAGTTGTTTTTCCAATGAGATATTTCACATTGTCTTCTTTTTTCATTCTTTTGACTTTGTTTTATTGTTTATTGATGTGCAATGGAGTCATTAGCTTCCACTTGTTCAATTCTAATTTTTAAGGAATTATTTTCTTCATTGAGCTTTTGAACCTCCTTTTCATTTGGCCAATCCTACTTTTCAAGAGGTTCTTCTCTTCAGTGAATTTTTGTACACCTTTTGCCCTTTGACAAATTCTTCTTGTTTTCAATTTATCTTTAGTTTTCAACATTTACTTCCACAAGATTTTGAGTTCCAAATTGTCTCCCCATTCCTCCCCTGCCCCCACCCCATGATGGCCTGAATTCTGATTCCCTCTTCACCCAATCTGTTCTCTCTTCTATTCCCCCTCCCCCTTATTCTCTTCCCCTTCTATTTTCCTGTAGGGTAAGATAGATTTCTATACCCATTGCCTGTGTATCTTATTTCCCAGTTGCATGCAGAAACAATTTATAACATTCATTTCCAAAACTTTGAGTTCCAAATTCTCTCCCCATTTCCCTCCATACCCACCCTCATTGAGAAGGCAAGCAATTTGACATAGGCCATCCATGTGTAGTAATGCAAAACACTTTCATAATAGTCATGTTGTGAAAGACTATATTTCCCTTCATCCTATCCTGCTCCCCATTTATTCTATTATTTCCTTTGTCCCTGTCCTTCCTCAAAAGTGTTTGTTTCTAATTATCCCCTCCCCAAATCTGCCCTCCCTTCTATTACCCCTCCCTCTTTTATCCCTTTCCCCCCTACTTTCCTGTAGGGTAAGATAGATTTCCAGACCCAATGGGGTGTGTATGTTATTCCCTCCTTAAGCCAAATTTGATGAGAGTACAGTTCACTCATTCCTTCTCACCTCCTCCCTCTTCTCTTCCATTCTAAAAGCTTTTCCTTGCCTCTTTTATGTGAGATAATTTACCCCATTCTATCTCTCCCTTTCTCCTACTCCCAGTACATTCCTCTTTGACCCCTTAATTTTCTTTTTTAGATATCATCTCTTCATATTCAACTCACCTTGTGCCCACTGCCTATATATGTATGTATGTATGTATGTATGTATATATACATATATGTACACACACACATGCACATACATATATTCCCTCTAACTATCCTAATAATGAGAAAGGTCTCATGAGTTACAAATATCATCTTTCCATGTAGGAATGTAAACAGTTCAAATTTAATAAGTCCCTTATGATTTCCCTTTCCTGTTTACCTTTTTCTGCTTCTCTGGGGTCTTGTATTTGAAAGTAAATTTTTCTATTTAGCTCTGGCTTCTCAAGAATGCATTAAATTCCTCTATACCATTGAATTTTAATTTTTCCCCTCGTTGATTACACTCAGTTTTGCTGGGTAGGTGATTCTTGGTTTTAATCCTAAACCTTTGACCTCCAGAATATCATATTTTAAGCCTTCTGATCCCTTAATGTAGAAGCTGCTAAATCTTGTGTTATCCTGATTGTGTTTCCACAATACTTGAATTGTTTCTTGTTGGCTTCTTGTAATATTTTCTCCTTGACCTGAGAACTCTGGATTTTGGCTATAATATTCCTAGGAGTTTTCCTTTGAGTATCTCCTTCAGGAGGTAATCAGTGGATTCTTTCCATTTCTATTTTACCCTCTGGTTTGAGAATATTAGGGTAGCTTTCCTAGATAATTTCTTGAATGATGATGTCCAGGATCTTTTTTCTTTTTTTTTCTTTTTTTTCTTTTTTTCTTTTCTTTTTTTATTAATTTTTTTTATTTATCAATAATCACTTCCACATGCTTTTGAGTTTAAAATTTTTCTCCCCCTTCCTCCCTGCCACCCTTCCCAAGATGGTGCACAATCTGATATAGGCTATACATTTACATTCATATTAAACATATTTTCACATTAGTGATGTTGTAAGTAGAAATTAAAATCAATAGGAGGAACCATCAGAAAGAGAAAACAAAACTCAACTGAAGAGAAAAAAAATAACAATTTGGCTTCCATAGTTCTTTATTTGGGTGTGGATAGTATTTTCCATCACAAGGCCTCAGGAGATGTCTTAGATCTTTGTATTGCCAGGAAGGGTTAAGTTTATCAATATTAGTCATCACACGACGTGGCTGTTATTGTGTACAACGTTCTCTTGGTTCTGCTCACTTCACTTAGCATCAGACCATGTAAGTCTTTCCAGGTTTTTCTGAAGTCAGCCTGTTCATCATTTCTTACAGCACAATAGTATTCCATTACATTCATATACCACAACTTGATCCACCATTCCCCAATTGATGGGCATGCTGTCAATTTCCAATTCTTTGCCACCACAAAAAGAACTGCTATGAATATTTTTGCACGTGTAGGTCCTTTTCCCATTTGTGTGATCTCTTTGGGATATAGCCCTAGGAGTGCTATTGCTGGGTCAAAGGGTATTCATATTTTTATAGCCCTTTCGGCATAGTTCCAAATTGCTCTCCAAAATGGTTGGATCAGTTCATAACTCCACCAACAATGCATTAGTGTTCCAATTTTCCTACATCTTCTCCAACATTTATCATTTTCCTGTTTTGTCATGTTGGCCATTCTGATAGGTGTGATGTGGTACTTCAGAGTTGTTTACATTTGCATTTCTCGAATCAATAGTGATTTAGAGCATTTTTTCATATGACTATAGATGGCTTTAATTTCTTCATCTGAGAACTGTCTGTTCATATCCTTTGACCACTTATCAATGGAGGAATGGCTTGTATTCTTATAAATTTGACTTAATTCTCTATATATTTTAGAAATGAGGCCCTTATCAGAGAGACTGTTTGTAAAAATTCTTTCCCAATATTCTACCTTCCTTCTAATCTTAGTTGCATTGGCTTTGTTTGTGCAAACACTTTTCAATTTAATGTAATCAAAATTATCTATTTTGCTTTTCGTAATGTTCTCTATCTCCTGTTTGGTCATGAATTCTTCTGTTCTCCATAGATCTGACAGGTAAACTATTCCTTGCTCTCTCAGTTTGCTTATAGTATCAGCCTTTATATCTAAATCATGTACCCATTTTGACTTTATTTTGGTATATGGTGTGAGATTTTGGTCTATGCCTAGTTTCTACCATACTCTTTTCCAGTTTTCCCAGCAGTTTTTTTCAAAGAGTGGGTTCTTATCCCATAAGCTGGGGTCTTTGGGTTTATCAAATGATACATTACTGTAGTCATTGACTACTGTGCCTTGCATATTTAACCTGTTCCACTGATCCACCACTCTGTTTCTTAGCCAATATCAAGCAGTTTTGATGATTGCTGCTTTATAATATAATTTAAGATCTGGAATGGCTAGGCCACCTTCCCCTGCATTTCTTTTCATTAGTTCTCTTGATATTCTGGACCTTTTGTTCTTCCAAATGAATCTTGTTATTATTTTTTCTAACTCTATAAAATAATTTTTTGGTAGTTTGATTGGTATGGCACTGAATAAGTAATTTAGCTTAGGTAGAATTGTTATTTTTATTATATTAGCTCGGCCAACCCATGGGCAACTGATGTTTTTCCAATTATTTAGATCTGATTTTATTTGTGTGAAAAGTGTTTTGTAATTGGGTTCATAGAGTTCCTAGGTTTGTTTCAGAAGGTAGACTCCTAAATATTTTAAAATGTCTACAGTAAGTCTAAATGGAATTTCTCTTTCTATCCCTTGCTGTTGGGCTTTGTTGGTAATATATAGAACTGCCAATGATTTATGTGGGTTTATTTTATAGCCTGCAACTTTGCTGAAGTTGTTTATTATTTCAAGTAGTTTTTTACTTGATTCTCTGGGATTATCTATGTATAACATCATGTCATATGAAAAGAGTGATAGCTTTGTTTCTTCTTTGCCTATTCTAATGACTTCAATGGCTTTTTCTTCTCTTATTGCTGAAGCTAACGTTTCCAGGACGATGTTGAATAACAGTGGTGATAATGGACATCCTTGTTTCACCCCTGATCTTATTGGAAATGATTCTAGCTTGTCCCCATTACATATTATGCTTGCTGAAGGTTTTAGATAGATGCTATTTAGTATTTTAAGGAAAACTCCATTTATACCTCTGCTCTCTAGTGTTTTTAATAGGAATGGGTGTTGTATTTTGTCAAAAGCTTTTTCTGCATCTGTTGAGATGATCATGTGGTTTCTGTTAGTTTTGGTGTTGATATGATGGATTATGCTGATAGTTTTTCTTATATTGAACCAGCCCTGCATTCCTGGTATAAATCCTACCTGGTCATAGTGTATTATTCATGTGATAAGTTGCTGTAATCTATTTGCTAATATTTTGTTTAAAATTTTTGCATCTATATTCATTAGAAAAATTGGTCTATAATTTTCTTTCTCTGTTTTGACTCTTCCTGGTTTAGGAATCAGCACCATATTTGTATCATAAAAAGAATTTGGTAAGATTCCTTCTTTACCTATTTTACCAAATAGTTTATATGGTATTGGAATTAAGTGTTCTTTAAATGTTTGATAGAATTTGCATGTAAATCCATCTGGCCCTGGAGATTTTTTCCTAGGGAGTTCATCAATGACTTGTTCACTTTCTTTTTCTGAGATGGGGTTATTTAAGTATTTTACTTCCTCTTCTGTTAATTTGGGCAATTTATATTTTTGTAAATATATATCCATTTCACTAAGATTGTCAAATTTGTTGGCATATAGTTGGGCAAAATAATTCCTAATTGTTGTTTTAATTTCCTCTCCCTTGGTGGTAATTTCACCCTTTTCATTCTTAGTACTAGTAATTTGGTTTTCTTCTTTCTTTTTTTTAATTAGATTAACCAAAGGTTTATCTATTTTGTTGGTTTTTTCATAAAACCAGCTCTTAGTTTTATTTATTAGTTCAATAGTTTTCTTAATTTCAATTTTATTACTTTTTCCTTTGGTTTTCAATATTTCTAATTTGGTGTTTAATTGAGGGTTTTTAATTTGTTCTTTTTCTAGTTTTTTTTAGTTGTATGCCCAATTCATTGATCTCCTCTTTTTCTATTTTATTTATGTAAGCATTTAGAGATATAAAACTTCCCCTAAGTACTGCTTTTGCTGTATCCCGTAAGTTTTGGTATGTTGTCTCATTATTGTCATTCTCTTGAATGAAATTATTGATTGTTTCTATGATTTGTTGTTTGACCCAATCATTTTTAAGGATTAGATTATTTAGTTTCCAATTATTTTTTAGTCTATCTTTCCATGGCCCTTTATTACATACAATTTTTATTGCATCATGATCTGAAAAGGATGCATTTACTATTTCTGCCTTTCTGCATTGGATTGTGAGGTTTTTATGCCCTAGTACATGGTCAATTTTTGTGTATGTGCCATGTATCGCTGAGAAAAAAGTATATTCCTTTCTATCCCCATTCAATTTTCTCCACTGGTCTATCATACCTAACTTTTCTAATGTTCTATTCACCTCCTTAACTTCTTTCTTGTTTATTTTGTGGTTAGATTTATCTAGTTCAGAGAGGGGGAGGTTGATGTCCCCCACTAGTATAGTTTTGCTGTCCATTTCTTCCTGTAACTCCCTGAACTTCTGCTCTAAGAATCTGGGTGCTATACCATTTGGTGCATATATGTTTAGTAACGATATTACTTCATTGTCTATGGTGCCTTTTAGCAGGATGTAGTTTCCTTCCTTATCTCTTTTGATGAGATCTATTTTTGCTTTTGCTTTGTCTGAGATCAGGATTGCTACCCCTGCTTTTTTTACTTCAACTGAAGCATAATATATTTTGCTCCAGCCTTTTACCTTTACCCTGTATGTGTCACTCTTTTTCAAATGTGTTTCCTGTAAACAACATCTTGTAGGATTATGGTTTTTAATCTAATCTGCTATACGCTTCTGTTTTATTGCTCCTCCTCACCCCTGGACTGCCACCTAGTACTGGATCCAGATCCAAGTTTGGGCAAAGCAAGAGAATCCTGCCTCAGTGCCAGTAAAAAGATCCTTGCAATCCCCCTCTGATCAGCCACTTGATCCCCCCACCATCTGTGGGCCAAGAGCTCCAGAAGCAGCCACTGCTTCTGTGACCACCACCCTGAGGCTGTGCTAGGGCCAGGGCTGGACTGTGCTCCTCTCTCACCATGGTCAGACAGACCTTTCCCACTGACCTTCCTAGTTGTCTTTGGTGTTTGTGGGTTTTCAAGTCTGGAAACCACGACAGCTTCCCTTGATTCAGTCCCCTGAGACCTGCTCCAGGTTTGCAGGACCTTGTCTTTGCTGGTGAAGCCCATACTGAACTGCACTTCTCTCCCAACCCAGCACAACAGACCTTTCCAAACAACCATCCAGGTTGTCTTGGGCTGGAAATTTGTTTCACTCTGTCTTTTTGTGGGTTCTGCTGCTCTAGAATTTTCTTAGAGTCATTTTTACAAGTATTTGGAGGGGTTTGGTGGAAAGGTCAAGCAAGTCCCTGCTTTTACTGTGCCATCTTGGCTCCCTGAATTCTGCTTTTTAAAGAGTTCTCTTCAGTGGATTTTTATGCCTTTTTTGATGATTTGGCCTATTCTGTTTTTCAAGGTGTTATTTCTTCAGGATTTTTTTTGTGCCTCCTTTACCAAGCTGTTGACTCTTTTTTCATGATTTTCTTTCATTCATCTCTTTTTTTTCTCAAAATTTCCTCTACCTTTCTTATTTGATTTTTAAAATCTTTTTTGAACTATTCCAGGAATTGGGGTGGGGGAGACTGAGATCAATTCATATTTTTCTTTAAGACTTTGAATGTATCAGTTTTGACTTTATTGCCTTCTTCTGAATTTGTGTTTTGATCTTCCCTGTCACCATAATAACTTTCTAGGGTCAGGTTCTTTTTTTGTTGCTTACTTATTTTTTCAGTCTGTTTCTTGACTTTTAACTTGATCTTAAAGTTGGGCTCTGGTCCTGGAGTGGAGAGGGCACTTTCCCAAACTTCAGGGTTTTGTGCAGCTATTTTTAGAGTTGATTCTTGTGGTCTGTAAGTTTTTAGTTCTTCCAAGGTGATATGATATAAGGAAAGTTGTGTTTACTACCACAAGCACTCTTTCCTGCCCTGGAATTGTGACCATAGCCCCCAGTCCCTGGATATGCAAGGTTTGATATGCTAGTGCTCCTCCTCCATCTGGGACTGCAACCCAGGACTGCAACCTGGATCTACATATGGACAATGCAACAGAGTCCTTCACCCAGTGCCAGAAAAAGGACTGCTGTAATCTACTTTAGATCAATTGTACAACACCTTTACTGTCTTCCAGCTGAGAGCTCCAGAAACAGTTGTGCAAATTTGTTGGTCCCAGTTGCCCCCAGGGCCTGCTACTGGCTTGCTCCAATTGTTTCCTGAACTGGATTGATCTCCATTCTCACCCCAGTGTGACAGACCTTTCCTGCCAACCTTCTATGATGTATTTGGGCTGGAAAATTGTTTCACTCCATCCTATTGTGGGTTGTGCCACTCCAGAATACATGTTAAGGTGTTATTTAAAAGTTTAAAAGCTCAGGTGAGTCCTTGATTTTTCTCCATCATCTTGGCTTCACCCTTCCAATGCAATGGAAGGAGCCAGGTTTCCATGAATGCAAAATGGAAGGAGTAAGAAAGAGTTCTCAGATGGGGGGAAATCTGGGGATTCCAGAGGACCCAATGAAAATGAAGAGTAGAACAAGATTAGAACTCTGGAGGAGTAGAGCCAAAGTAAATGGGGATTAAGAGAGCAGAGGAAGAAGATTTTTGCCTAGGCCAGAAGTTTTTGGCCTTTTTTAAAGTGATGGACCCCTTATTATAATACTGTTTTAAAATTAATAGCATACATAGAATTACAAAGAAAAAAATTACATTGAAATGTAGTAATCTATCCATATTCACATATGCATATATGTGTATATGTGCATATATATGTGTGTATATATATATATATATATATATATATAGACACATACTGCTGGGTTTAGAAGAGGAGCTAATACTTTATTGGCTTTGGGTTGGAGAAGCACCAATGGACTGGGGCTGCCACCCTCAAGGATCCTATGATGACAAAGGATAGTACTACTATCTTTCTCTCTCTCTCTCTCTTTCTCTCTCTCTGCATGTGTTTATATGTGTATACATGTAAAAATATGTGTGTATACACATATATTTATATATACTGTTTGTGCAAATACATGTGTATATGTGCATATGTACATGTGTGTGTATAGTCTTTTGTTGTTCAGTAGTTTTTCAGTCATGTTCAACTCTTCATGACTCCCTTTAGGATTTTCTTGGCAAAGATATTAGAGTGGTTTGTAATTTCCTTCTCTAGATATAGTGTTCCTGGATATATAGAGAGATATATACATATATACATATATATGGATATATATTTGCACATACAAATATATGTTTACATGTATATGTATGTATACATGTTTATATATACATTTACATAATATACGTATGTATATGACATACACACACCCAGGAAACTTAAAAGATATAGTTGAGGCATCTAGGTCAGTAAATATAGTCCCTGGTGAAAAGATCCCCAGGAATCTGGCTGAAGTAACATTTAATACCAGGTTCTTTGCCTCCTCAGTCAGTCAGTCAGTCAGTCAGTAAACAAGTACTTATTACTATGTTCTGGGTACTATGCTCCCAAGATGCTGCAGTATGAAAACATTCAGCAGAAAGCCTGGATATCAAGGGTACATTTTTGCCTCCTGGTCGTGCTTGGTGTTTGAGGCCCCACCTTTGGACAAGATAGCCTTGGTGCATAAGTACTTACTTAGTGGTTATAGAGAGCTGAGCCATTGTTGTTTTTCTTATATGGCTCAGAAAAACAAAGCAGGGAAGGCAGAGCCTTCTAAAAGCAAAAGATTCAGCCTTTTAATCTCATTTCTGGCTACTGGATGGTAATGAAAGGCAACAATAGTATTGCAGTGCAACTGAGGGAGGAATAGCTTTAGTCTCCAAGTTAGCTAGTTCCTGGAAGGAAGGGGATGGAGAAGAATGTTCTAAACCTATTCTCTTTCTGTGGCCATATCTGGGGCATCCACTCTCACTTGTCCAACAACTGTGACTCGGACCCAGCATCACATTTGGTGTCCATGATGAATCACAACTCATATGCTCTTAGAAATTATTTAGTCTAAATGTCAGGCAAATGGCAAACAGGCACACTGATTTCTATTGGTAGAACTCTGAGTTGGTTCACATGTTCTACAAAGCAAGTTGGAACTATGTCCAAAAAGTTACTACACTGTGCATACCCTTGGACCTGGCAATACCAATCCAGGCCTATATTCCAAAGAGATCAAAGAAAGAGGAAAATGACCTACATACAAAAATATTGATAGCACCTCTTTTGTATTAGTCTCAAGATATGACAGAAATGTCACTTATTACTAAACTACTTGGTCTTTTATTCCTAGCACTTTACTTTCCCAGTCTTATCTTCCACAATTCCCCAATCAAAGTATCCACTATCCCCTAAAAGTACACTGTACTTTCAAACCTCCATGTGCCTTGGTTCACATCATTTTTCTCACCTACATTGTATTTTCTGATCTTATTCAAAGCCTGAGTATCTTTTAAGACTTCTTCAGTTCCCTCTTCTCCATGAGAGCTTCCTAGACTGTATTAGTCTCAGTGATTTTTTCCATCGTCTGAATTCATCATCTTTACTTCCTATACTGCTCATTTGGCAATTTGTAATATATCCTGTGATGTCACATTTTGTGTGACTATTTAACTTTTTCTTTGTGTATGTTGTTTTTTCCCATTAGAATGTAAGATCTCTGAGGGCAACGGCTATGCTATAGTTCTTTGTGTCCCACATTTCTTTGGAGATATAGAGAACTCAATAGCTATTTATCAACTGATTGTTACCAAAGGGGATATACCTCTGGAAAGGGCAGCACCATAAGCTGATATCAATCTCTTCTGTCCTAGTGAGAGGATGAAGGAGATAAGAGCAGGTTTTAAGAAAGAGAAGAGGACATAAGACCTATAGAAGCCTGAGTTCTAAAGGAAGAAAGATAACTTGAAGAAATAGAAAAAGTACAAAATTGGTAGAAGGGGGAAACTATGGGTGTAAAACATAAACTTAACCTAATCTATATTTTGGTCTAAGATACTGCACATAAATGAACACATGTCCAAATGTAGGGTATGTTTTTTGCCCACATAGATTTTGTGTATCTAGATGAGTTTGTCTAAACGTGGCTCTCAAGGAAGCAAGAAGAGATATATCTCCTGAATGTCCTCCCCCTAATCTTGTACAAGAGATATTCTTGCCAGGGGAGGAAAGAGTACATTAGAGCCAGAAACTGGCTACCCTGCTTTTTTCAGAAGTGGTACTAGGCAAGAATCACATCTATCTATTCCCTTAAACATAATTAGTCTAGGTGAAGTAATTTTTAGGTTCAAGCTACACTCCTGATTGCTATCCCTTAATGGGAAAGGAGTGTCTATATCCAAGGCTTGACTCCCTTCCTGCCAAATGCTCTCTCCACAATGAACACATATAGAAATAGTAAATAAAATCATAGAGAGCAAACAAAAATCATAGAAAATATACCTGAGAATATAGACCAGACAACACACAGAATGAATGAGCTCTCCCACTGGGAGCAAAATAACCAAGCTCAACCAAGAGAAAGAATCCCAGATCTCACTCAAGGAAAAATTTCCTAGTCTCTAGTGTAGCAGACTAGGGATAGAAATGCGGTAATTGACTTCTCTATTTGTTGATTTCTTCCCATAGTCTTTCTCTTCCTTCAGAGACCTGAAGAAAGTCTGGAGCCATGTGTCTCTTCTCTCAAAGCTAAAAAATAGACTATCAGGTTATCTCTCTTCTTGAGTTCTCAAAAACTGCACCCCACACAAGAGGAAAGTCTTATGCAAATAGATATTGAGGTGAGGACTATATAAGCAAATATAGGCCATTCAACAATGGTCATATCCATGGTGCCATTTCTTTTTTTCATTTCTTTGGGGCAACTGTTCTGTTGAAGAAAGAGCTTTATCTGGTATCTGGAGATCTGAGTTCAAGTCTAACCTCTGCCTGTAACTAGCTGTTTGATTTAAAGCAGGTCATGCTATCCCTTTGGGCCTCAGTTTTCCTCATTTACAAAATGAAATACTAAAACTCTTCCTGTGCCTCTGAAAATTCTCTAGAACTTTCTGTACTTATTCATAGACTGGTTGTCACTTGTGCTGGTGGAGGGAGTTCCCCAACCTGAAGAAATCACAGACCCTTTACATAATCATGTAATTTTGTCCTATCAAGCTCTTATGGCTGTTATATTGAAAAGAAAATATATATGAAGTACTTTATATCCATAGAGAATCAACTTCTTTTCATTTTGAAAAAAAAATTTCAACCTTTTTTAAGTATTTAATTTTTCAAGGTATTTATTATTTATAAGGCAAGTAGTTATTAATATTTAAACAACTAATCATTATTCAATCATAATCTCCCCTAACAGATTCAAATATTTGTCCTTTTGTCTAAGACTCTTTCTGTTCTAGGAATCTATGAACTTATATGTAAGATGAGCTTTTTGATGTCAGCATAGTAATACGACACTTAAAAGGCTTCAGTATAGCCTTGTATAAGTTAGATATCTCATAAAGAAAAGGTAGTGCTGCTGTGACCTTCACCAACGGGGCTTCCTCTGTCTCTCTTTGTGGAAAGGCGTGGTGTCACGGATACAGTGAGGTTTTGGAAACAGGAAGATTTGGCTTCAAATACTGCCTCTGATACTCGCTGTGTGAGTATGGCCAAGTCACTTAATCTCTCTTTGCCTCAGTTTCCCCCTCTATAAAATGAAGTCCTTTGCCCAGATCATCTCTGAAGTCCTTTCCCTGCTCTAAATCTATTACCCTAAGTATCTGAGGTTACAAAATTTAAAATAAACTTGCTGTACATCAAAATAGCATTTTTTTACAACACATGCCAAGTCAAATTTAAACTGAAAGCTGAGGTTGTCTAGACACACAATTTACACCAAGTTGTAGGTTGCACAGAGTCAGGAAAACCTGATTTCAAATCCAGTCTCATACGCTTTACTAACTATATGACCCTGGCCAAGATACTTAATATCTTCCTTGAACTTTCTTACTCAGTTTCTTCAAGAGTAATATGGATTAATAGTACCTACTTCCCAGGGTTATGAAATTAAAGCACAGTCACCAGTGCACAGTAGGAACTTAATAAGTACTTACTCTTTTCTATCTCCTCCACCCTGCCACTTTAACTGAACTGGATGATTTTTCAGTAAAATTGATGGGAAACTCAGTAACAAAGTTAATCAAGCCATTTGTTGAAACAATGAGACTGTTGTTGAATGGATTAAACTTACTCATAATTGTCAGATAAGTTGCAAGTATGGACATGTCCCAAGATAGAACTGGACATGGAATGGAATAGCCCAGAGATTTAGAACAAGGAGAGATCATATCAGTCATCAAGGTGACCCACTTTGTTTTACAGATGAGGAAACTGAGGGGCTGAGAAAAGATGGTATATGGCCAAGGACACATAGCTAGCAAGGATCAGAGCCCAAATGTGAAACCAGGTCCTAGGGGTTAAATCAAGGCCTTTGAAAAACTGAAAGAACAAGCAACAACAACACAGCTGTTTTGCTTATATCATCCGTATGGTTTATCAGATAAATTTTTTAAATTATCAAATGAGACTTGTGGTAGAACAGATTTTAGAAGTATAGTACCATATAAAGGAGTTTCAAGACAAAGGTAAAAGTCAGAGAGAAGCCTATTAGAATATATATATATATATATATATAAATATATATATATATATAAAAGACTATTGAGTCTCCATCAATCAGCATTTAACATATCCAACCTTGACATTTCAAAAAGTGACCTTACCATTTCACCCCAAGAATCTGCCTCTCTTTCCCACTTCTTTATTTCTTTTAAGGGTATCACAGTCCTCCCAGTAACACAGGCTTAAAATTTCAATATTTTCTTTCCCATCTGATTGGCAATTCCTCTCAATTCTACTTCGAAGATATCTTGAGTGCATCCCTTTCTCTCCTCTCCCTCTGCTACCACCATAGCAGGTAGGTGGCAGGTTGGATAGAATACTGGACCTGCAATTAGGATGATCTGTGTTCAAACTTCACCTCAGTCACTTCTTAGCTTGTGACTCTGGGCAAGTAAATTAACTTTTGTCTGCCTCAGTTTCCTCATCTGTAAAAATGGGGATAATAATTGCATCTACTTCACAGAATTATTGTGAGGATCAAATGAGATATTTGTGAAGTGCTTAGCACAGTACCTAGTACATAATAGGTGCTTAATAAATGTTTGTTCTTTTTCCCTTAAAATCTCAACTGGACTATTGTAATCCTTCTAATTGGTTTCTCTGCCTCCAGTCTCACCTCTATCCTTCTTACAGCTGGCAAAATTATTTCCCTAAAACACAGGCTACTCTTTTGCTCAAAAATCTTCAGAAACACCTTATAAATTCCATGTAAAATATTAACTTCCCAGCCTGCAATTTTATGTCCTCCATTGTTTGGCTATAATTTGTCTTTCCAGCCTTCTTTTACATTCTTCATCTTCACTCACTCTATGTTCCAAACAAAATGACTGACTAGCTATTCTCTAAACTCAAGATGCTACCTCCCATATCTATGCACTTTAGAAGACCTTCTTACATATATGAGTGCACACTTTCTCCCATTTCTGTTTTTTCAGAATCCTCCTCTTCCTTTGAAGTTCCATTCTGAAAGTATTGTCAAGAGAAGGGCAAAGGTCTCCCCCTGCATCCTGGGCCATCTCCAGTCATCCTGATCAATATCTGGCCATCGAACCCAAATGACTCTGGAGGAAAAAGTGAGGTTGGTGACTTTGCACAGCCCTCCCTCATTCAAATCAAAGACAATTACAAGTCATGTCATCATTTCCCTGATGTCATGTTCCTCTTCGAGAACAAAGGACAAACCACCTTCTGAAAGTGCTATCTCCTTCGTCACATTTTCCTAGAACACCACAGATTTCTCCTTTGCTCTCAGCATACTTTGCCTGGTATCATACTTATCTGTGTATATCTTGTATCCATCCCTTTATAACCCCTACTGTCTCATAGAATGCAAATTCCATGAGTATGGGGCCTCTGTCTGGAATGGACCTTAGACCTAATCTAATCTATTGCACTCTTTTTAAAGGTGAATAAACTGAGACACAGGATGACAAAGAGCCAAAGTTGCTCAAGTACTAAATGGTAAAGCTAAGATTCATGTCCATGTATTCTTACTTCAAAAATTGATGGTTTTTCTACTTCACCATTTTATCTCCTCTATTCACAAACAGGGTTTTCACTAAATCTCCAAGGACTGGTCATATTCCATGTGAATCCTTAAAGCTTTCTAGAATAGGCTTTTTGCCAACCTTGCTTGGCAGCTTAAAGTGGGGTCACAGAGTCACAGATTTAGAGCTAGGGGACCTCAGAAGTCTTCTAATACAACCTATCCATTTTACAGGTTAGAAAACTGAAATCCAGAAAGGTCAAAATTGACTTGTCTAAGTTCATATAAATAGCATGTGGCAGGGCCAGGATTTAAACCTAGATCTTCTGACTCTAATGCCAGCACTGTTTTCCACTATATCATTTTCATGTAATGATATTCCCCAAACAAATGTTCTTTTGATATTGCCTGAGGTCAAAGGGGATATTTGGAATGATTGATTTATCCAACTACATATGACAATAGGATGTAGTAGACTTAGAGTCAAAAAGATCTATGTTTGAATCCTGCCTTAGATGTTTACTAGCTTTTGACCTTGGACAAGCTACAATCTCTCTGGGACTTAATTTGCTCACTTGTAAAAGGAGACTCTGGACTCAATAATCCTGAAGTTTCCTTCTAAATTTATATCAGTGTTTCCATATTTCTTCTTCCACATCACACTTGTTTTTGTGGTATGGTGGGAAAACACTAGACTTGGAGTCACAAGAATTGATTGTGACTCCTGGTCACGCAATTTGCTCTGTGATCATGGATAAATCCCTTCAATTCTCTGATTCACTATTTCTTTCTCTGTAAAGTGAGGCTATATTGTTGGGAGGTAGGTCACAGTGATGGTGTGAGGAAAAGCTTTGTAGATTGTAAACGTGAGTTATTACCATTGGGAAGTAAGGACAGGTTTTCTTCATTTTGTTATTCAAATATGACTTTGTATAGACCAAAGGACTTTTTTTTTATTTTCAGGTGACAGTCTCATTTGTTCCACTATGGGGCTTTTTTCTTCCCAGTGGTGATTACTGCTATTTTCTTTCTGTTATTAAGATAGAATAGAGTGTTACAGTATGAGCAATCAATCTGGTAATAATATCATTACTAGGGCTGGAGCATAAACTGGGTGTTCAAAAAACATGTGGGAGTGGGGAGTTTGGGGCTAAGATGGAGAGAAGTGCTTAATGGGAAATAGAACACGTTAACTCAGTGTATTAGTGTTTGGGGCTTCTTTTATTTTCTGGCACATCCAAATTACACCTTCCAGAAAGACCCAGCTTCAGGCTACAAATGTGGTCAGCAGGGAGGAAAAAAATACTGCAGCTATTGGTTATGTTCTGCTGTTTTTTTCAATGCACAAGGGGGCAAAGTCATGGCAGGGCTTCATCATTTTAGGAGTCAGACAGAAGATTTGTTCTTAACTTTAAGAGGGTAAACAAATTAAGGGTCCCTGGTCATGTTCAAGCACATCCGTTTGTATGTAGAGAGATTCATATATACATATATGTGTGTGTGTGTGTGTGTGTATGTTTTTCTTGTAGATTTAAGCTAATATTTCTAATGAACATATCTGTACTCTGTATGAACAAAAGAAATATCACTCTTTCAAAGAACTCAGCGTGATATGGGGAGTAAATATCTTGTTGACTTACAGGGGAAGAACGCATTTCCACAGCATCTTACTGCTAATAATTCAGTGAATCAAACCCAATTCTTATATGTACTATTTCTGGGGATAAAGCAGCCAGTTCTTAGGGCATGTCTCCTTCTAACAGAACATACCTCATGGAGCATGTATAGAAATGATCCTTGGGGGTCATCCAATTGAACACACATAAAACTAAGCTCAACTCTCCTGGTCATTTCCAGGGATTAGTGTCCTCAGCACTATAGGATTTTACAATGATGAAGCACTAACATAGTCCCTGTGATGATAGCAGAGAGAGTCAAATGATAGCAAGGACTATGTCCAAGGATTAGCCACTTTGTCAGGAAAAGCGTCACATCCTCATTAGACTTTAAAGATTTAATTTTCTTCTTTCTCCATTCTTAGTGTTTAGGGAGTCTGAGAGCTCTCCCTTGAATTTCCCATGGGGAATGAAGGGGATTTTGCTACCCTAACTCATAAGTAATGAGTTATGGTAGCTGCTCATACATTCCATTATGTGTGTGCAAAGCTAAGTGGCACAGGGAGTCTAGGTAGATGAAACTGAGCCTGGACTACAGGGTCCTGGATGCATGCTTCCTCAGTTATATGCATATTCTTCTGAGCGTAGATGACTAAACAATAATCCTGAGATGGAAGTTTCTAGCCTTGATGGCAGCCTTGGGAGTGTGAGAGATTGAGAGCTCTTAGATACCTCAGTTGGAGTGCAGTGGCAGCAAAGGTCTTTTTTTCTGAGGCTCAACTTGTACAAAAAAAATGATCATTACTGGGAGGATGAGCCTGGCTTTCCAAAAGGCATGGAGCATTATCATGATTATTTGATAGAGCACTGGAAATATTAGCTGTAGCAACAAGGCAAGAAAAAGAAATAGGGGAATAATCATGGATAAAGAGAAAGCAAAATTGTCTTTTGTGGATGATATGATGATGGTTTGCTTAGAGAACCCTAGAAAGTCAATTAAAAATTAATATAAAGACAGTTTCAGCAATTTTACAGGATATAAGATAAATCCACATAAATCTTAAGCATTTGTATATAATACTCCTCAAAAAAAAGGAAGAGATAGAAAAAGAAATTCTATTTAAGATGATTACAGATTATAAATAATACTTGGTAGCCTGCCAACCAATACATAAACAGGAACTTTGTCAATGCAAGTAAAAATGCTTTATGAAAATGCAGACCAAAATAATTAAATAAATATTAATTTCCAATTTGTAGGCCAAACCAATATAGTAAAAAATTAAAATACTGCCTAAATTGATTTACTTATTTAGTGCCATACCAATCAAACTACTTTGTAAAGGTAGAAAAATAATAAAATACATCTGAAGGAATAAAAGTTCAAGAATCTTAAGAGCAATAATGAAAAAAAATAGAAATGAAGAGGGAATAAGCAGTACCAGATCTCAAACTACACTAGAAAGCAAAAATCATCAAAATGATTTGGACACTGGTAAAAAGTAGAGGACTAACAGTGAAACATATTAGTTATAAAACATACAGAAACAAATGAAGCAAGTAACCTTGTGTTTGATTAAAAAAAAAAAACTCCCCAACCCCCAACTAACTATTTAACAAAAAAACTTCTGGAAAAACTGAAACATAACCCAAAAGAAATTAGTTTTAGACCAACATCTCAAGAATCATATGTCAAGATTAGTTACAAATGGATAAGAGAGTTAGACGGGGGGAAAGTTCATGGTCAAACAAGGGATAAAGTGAATCACAGAAGATAAAATAGATAATTTTGACTATGTAAAATGTTTAAAGTTTTACAAAAATGAAACAAAAATGCACTTAAAATTAGAAGGGAAACATGTGCACCATGTGTCTTTGCTAAGTGTCTCATTTCTAAGAAGTGTGAAGAACTTATTGAAATTTATAAGGATAAGATCTATTCTTCAATTAAAAATGGACAAAGGATATGAATAAGCAGTTTTCAAAGGAAGAAATGAAACCAGCAAGAACTATATGAAAAATGTTCCAAATCAGTAATAATTAAAGAAGTACATATTAAAACAACTCTAAGTTTCTACTTCATATCTCCAAGATTGATAAGGATGAATAAAAACAAAAATGACAAATCCTGGTGAGACTGCAAGAAAACAGGCACATCAATATACCTTTGTTGGGGCTATAAATCAGTTTGGCCATTCTGGAAAGCAATATGGAACTATACCTACAAATTTGATAAACTGTGCATACTTTTTGACCTAGTGATAATACTAAAGGCTGTATATATCAAGGAGATTGAAGATTTTTAAAAATTCAAATGCACAAAAATATGTATAGATGTTCATTTTATAAAATACTAGAACTAGAAGCTAAGGGAGAGACCATCATTGGGAAATAGCTAGTATATGGCTATATTATTGTGCTCTAAGAAAACATATAGTGTCAGAGAAACCTGGGAAGACTTGTGAGAAGTAAAGCAAAATGAAGTGAACAGAACAAGAGAACAATTTATATAATAACAGCAATATTATGAAAGTAATAAATTTTAAGAACTTTGATCAATGCAATGACCAGCTACCATTTCAAAAGACCAATAATGAAGTATGTTACTCACTTCCTGGTAGAGAGGTGATGGGGGAGAAGAAGGGAACAAGCATTATATTAAGCATATACCGTGTGCCAGACACTGTGCTAAACAGTTTACAAATATCTCATTATCTCATGGGCTCAAGGTGAAGAATTAGACATAAGTTTTTGCAAATAGCCAATGCAGTTTTAATTAATGAGGATTATTAATTAGAATTACTATATAGGCATTTTTTCTTCCTTTTCTTCCAATGAGCACAGAGTGGTGGGTAGGGAGGAGAGGAAACAAATTCTTGTTAATTAGAAAAAGTAAAATAAAACTAAAGGTTAAAAAAAATGTTGCATATTGAAGGAGTTTTTTGGATGGTACAGAAAATAGATTAAGATGAAATAGTCATTCAGCAGTCTCCAGTGGCTCCTATCTTAATGTTTTAAGCATCAACATCCTTAAAGAATATGATAGAAAATTTCAGTTACTTTTTAAATTTTCTCAATATATGTTATGAGTCTTTTATGCTTTAATCACTCTTACATATGTCTAAAAGAAATAAATAGTGGTCCTATAACTGATTTACATTGTACATTGAGTATTTTTCTGTGCCCTTTTTTGGGAGACTCTAGACATGAGTTCCCTGAAGCTCCATGTTGGGGACACAAAGAACAAGGGAGTTTGATAAAGAAAGGTACTGACCTCTCACTTTCCCTGCATGTCTGGGTAGTGTTTGTCCTTGTGTTTCTAGATGAAAAGAAAAATTCTAAGATACACACACACACACACACACACACACACACACACAAGTGTTCCATATGTTATTCTGTAAGTACTGTTGTTTTATGATAAGGAATCACAACCATCTATCAAGCATATGGAGGGATCAAAGGATCACCATAGAAAAGAATGTGAATTTAGAGATGAAAAGGGCTTTAGAGTTGTAGGTAAGAAAATAAGCCTAAATAAGTTATTATTTGTGTGACACCCAAAGTCACAGAGGTAAGCTAAGACTTGAACTCAGTATCCAGGAAACCATAAATATTGCAGAGAGCTTGGACCAGGTTCAGGTATGATCTCATACTCTCAAGTGAATTTTCCCCTTAAGGGAAGGTCCAGTGGTTCATCTGAGTATGGGTTAGCACACCCTGTCTGCTCTCTAGGGTCACTTAGGTAGAAGAGCTTAATAGGACTGTAGCAAGTACAGCCTGGCTTGATTCTCCCAGAATGAAGCCTACTGCATCTTCCACCTCAAGGTTCTAGGGATACGCTGAGAGGTTTCAGGTGTCGTTTCTCTAATGCCACCTACTCAAGATGCCACCAGTTGCATCCTGCTTCCATTTATAATAATAATAGTAATAACTAACATTTATTTAGCACTTATGTGCCAAGCACTGTGCTACACACTTTAAAATTATTATCCCTTTTGATCTTGAAAACAACCCTGGGAGGTAAGAGCTATTATTTTCCCCATTTTATAGATGAGGAAACTGAGGCAAACAGGGTTTAGTGACTTACTCAGGGTCACACGGCTAGTAAGTGTCTGAGGTCAGATTTGAACTCAGGAAGATGACTCTTCCTTATTCCAGGCCAGGCATTCTATCCACAGAGCCAACCTAGATGCCCTTTCTGTGCTACCTAGTTGCTTTAACCAGTTAATATCCATTAACTTTCACAAAAAGATACTTACTTCTGAGATGCAGCAATAAAAAAGTACAGATATTTCTGCCCAAAATCTTGAAGGCAAAGTCTCCCTTTTTCCACCTAAGTTTCTACATAGCATTGACCCCACCAAGTTCATATACAGATACAGAACTGTTGCCAGATAAGTCTTCATGACAGCTACTGTTGGTTTGGGTCCTAAAAGTCACATTTGAAAGTCACTCCTTGTTCCTCAGTGCATTGATACTGAGCTGGCTGCAAAACACAATGCCACTATGTCAAGTCTTTTGATGTGAAGGAAGGAAAGGAGGGAGAAAAGAAGTAAAGGAGGGAGAAAGGGAGGAAGGGAGATAGAGGGAGAGAGAGAGAAAGAGAGAGAGAGAGAGAGAGAGAGGGAGGGAGGGAGGGGGAGAGGAAAGAAGGAAGGGAGGAAGGAAAGACTTATTAAGCACCAATTATGTGCCATGCTCTGTGCTAAGCACTTTATAAATATTATCTCAAGGGAGAGCAGCTGAAGAGAATTCTAAGGCTCTGGTCACCAGTACTTTATGAAGACATTCCCAGTTCCAGCTATTCAGCCAATCAAAAAGGCTTCTCCTCATCATGTGCTTAGCGGATCTGAACCAGTCACAAGATGTCTATATGTGTTCAAATCTCTCCAAGGCATTTCCATTACATATATTATAGTTGTCCCAGAAACAGGCTCCTTCTCTTCTTCCACATGGCAAGTAGCATCAGAAGCACTCCATGCATGAGCCAAACCTCAGTAATGTGATCATATAACTAGTGCTAAAAGGGTCTTAGAGGTCATTTGGTCCCCCCTGCTATTTATTTTACAGTGGCCCACAGATAATAAAGGTCAGAGAAATCCATGTCAAATGGACCTTGGCATATTCTGCAACCTCAGAAAATATATTGTATAGATATCAATTTTCAAACACTTCCTTCCTTGCCAAAGCTCAGCATAGCAGATCTTAAATGGACTGAAATATAGACCTCAACCTTTTTCAAATTTTCCAATTTGATTGAGAAGTCTGGTATTCTTCTTAGGACAGAGACATTATAATCTGAGCCATGAGAGGTTAACAGATAGGATAGTGTCTTCTTGCTTTTCTCAGAGCGTTAAAATTATGATACCACAGGACAGTAATGAGTGCTGAAAAAGGAAGACAACATAAATCCTTTCAGAGGGAAAAATTATTGCATAAGGAAGGAGTGCACTGTGCAAATTTCACCTTTTCTTATTATATTCCTGAACTCAGTCTTGTGATCTTCCTGCCATTCCCAGAATATTTAGTGCCTTATCTGAGAACAAAGCTCAAATTCATAAGAGGTCACTAATGTAATACTTTTCATGCTAGTTTCAGTGGCTCTAAACCACTCTCTCTTATCTGAGTTCAATCTCAATGGCACTTTCTCCTGCCATGGAAAAACAAAAGCTATTTTGCATGCTTCCAACCCTAACCTTCCCTGTTCTACCTTTCAGCTAGAGAGCTTGAAGATATCCCTTCATTCTGACAATATCTATGTTATTTTTTTGTAAATGAATTGTTTTATTTCCTGCCAGTTTCCAATAAATATTTAACAGAATATATGAACTAGAAGAGCCCATACACATCATCTACTATAACCTGTCATAAAAAGTTAATTATATCCTTTGTTTTCATATAACCTTCATTCCTCAACATATCCCTTCTACTCCACCACCTCCTTTCAAGAAGGCCATTGTTTATAATAGAGAATAAAAAAAGAAAGAGGAAATATAAAGTTCAGCCAGACTAACTAACACATCAGTTAAGTCCAACAATAATTAATAAATAAATGAAGACGTGTTTTCCCGCCTCTGCAAAGAAGGGAGTGATACACATTTTCATACCTCTATTACTGGGTGAGACTTGTTAGCATTGTTATTATATAGTCGCTTTCAGTCACGTCCAACACTTTGTGACCCCATTTGGAGCTTCCTTGGCAAAAATACTGAAGTGGTTTGCCATTTCCCTCTCCAGCTCATACAACAGATGAGAAAACTGAGGCAGAGTTAAGTGACTTGCCCAGGGTCACACTGTTGGTACCTGAGGCCAAATTTAAACTCAGAAAGATGAGTCTTCTTTACTCACGGCTTGTGCTCTATCCACTACTCCACCTTGCTGGGTGAGACTTGTATATTATTATTATTATGTAGCCTTCAGTTTGAGGATTTGTTTTGGTTGCTATTATTCTTTCCAATTACATTATTGCAATAATATAATAACTAGTACTTCATAACATGTATATAGCACTTTGCAAATATTTTCTTATTTCATCCTCAGAACCACACTGTGGGGAATATTGTTATCTTCATTTCACAGATGAGGAAACTGAAGGTCAGAGAATCTTAAATATGCAACTTATACCAAGTCACAGAGCTAGTCTGAAGGAGAATTCAGACTCACGTCTTCCTTACTCCAAGTCCAGCACTCTAACCAATTGGCTGCCTAGCTGCCTTTACACAATAAACCTTTTTATTACTTCACATTCATCTTGCCATGACCTTCTGTATTCTTTGTATTCATTATTTCTTCTTAGTATAATTTAACATTACATTTATGTATCACAATATGTTTAGCCATTCTGCAACCAACAAGGATCAATTTGGCTTTCAGTTCTTTGATACTATGAAAATGACATAATCATTTTGTGCATGTTGATCTTTGACCTCTCTGGCATATATTTCTGGCAGAATCTCTGGGTAAAGTTATGGATATTTTAGTAACTTTCTTAGCATTGCTGTGAATTGCTTTCCAGAATGATTGAGCCAATTCATAGTTCTACTAATAGATTATTAATATGCCTATCTTTCCAAAGCCCCTCCAACATTATCTATTTCTATCTTTTGTCATCTTTGTCAATATGCTAGGTATGAGGTAAAACATCATGTTGTTTTTATTTTCATTTCTCCTACTATAGTGGTTTAGAAAAAAATTTTCATATAGCTGTGAATAGTTTGCAATTCTCCTTTTGATGTCTGTCTGTTTTTATTTGTTGACCAATTTTCCTTTGAATAATGTCTTATGATGTCACATGTTTGTATTAGTTTCCCATTTAAATATCAACACTTTTCAGAGATATTTAATAAAAATGTATTTTTTCTCAATAGAATCTTTTCTTTCTTATCCTAGGTATATTCATCTTGTTAGTAAAAAAAAAGTTTTTATTTGATGTAACTAATATTGTTTCTTCATTTGTGATTGCCCATATTCCTTATTAACAACCTATTTATTTTCCAATTTGGTAATCTAAGTTCCAGAAGAAAAAAAGTAATATACATGATATATTATATATTATATATTCTTTATATACATTATCTGGTATTCTTTCTACTGCCCTGTTGATTTGAGGCAACCTACAAAGTCAAAGCAAATGCAAAAGAAAACACCTTTAAAAAACAGTTGAACCTGTGGCCCAGGACCCTATGATTTGGGTTTATAAGGACCATGTCAAATTGTGGGGATCACTCAAAAGATACAACTTTCTGTTTAGTTCATTAAGATGACATCCAGAAATCTCAGAGTCCAATTTGTGTCCATATCTCCACAGACAGGGGTAAAAGCATCCCTATATCCCATACAACTCAGGGTTATAATGTATTTATCAGATGCAGAACAGACTTATTTCACTCCAGACAAAATACAGAAAGCCACAGACTCATAGGGGACTATGAAAAAAATATAGAACATATATATATATATATATACACATACACTTATGTGTGTGTTTGTGTGTGTGCATATATGTATATGTGTGTGTGTGTGTGTGTGTGTAAGATTCAATGACCCATAAGTAACCAATATAATTCTCTATATCTGGTGAATCCTACTTATAAGGTCCTAAAGTCCCCTAGAATCATTACCAGCCTGTGGTTCAGAGTCCCCTTTAAGGTTCACTGTATAGAAAGTTTCCCCCTATTTCAAATTATTATTAAAATACTGAATTTGGGGCTACTTTCAAGACAAACACCAAGACTGGCATGGTCCAGGAAATCCTTCTTCTTTGGCTGAAATACCATAGATGAAGACCTTCAAATTTGGGGCTGCTAGGAAGGCAGTCAACCCTTTAGGAATTCTCACCACTTGGTCACATGATGCCATTCTGTGGTTGGACCCAATACTCTCAACTTCTTGGCTCAAATCCCAAGTCTCCTTCTGACTCCTACTTACTAGTTCACAACCAGATCACACACGTGTAGATCTCACAGCTATGCTCTAGGTGTGAACTAGTAAGTAGGAGCACAAGTGTACAAGTGACTTCAGCTTTTTAGACCTCAATTTCCTGCATTGTAAAGAGAAGAAAATAGACTAGATAATCTCAAAGGTCAAGACAGTACTTTGGGTTATACAGTGCTTGTGATTTGAGGAAAAAGTAGCACACAAGTTGGTCTACAGGGAGAAAATAATTTTTCCTGGCACTGGATTTTAGAAAGAATTTATTAACTAGATATATGGGACATTAGGTAATACAATGGGCAATGCTTTCAACTATGGTTTTGCGAAAGATACAGAAATAGTCTTCAAATAGAAATTACTTATATCAACCCTCTATAAAAGTTGAGAGTATAACATTAAATCCTCACTCAGTGACACCTAAATTAGATTTTATTCAGTATATTTTGCAGCCTGTTTTTACCCAGAGTCATAGCTCAGAGGATTTAAAGCTGCAAAGTACTTCAGAAATCGTGAAATGCAATCCCTTCATTCTACAGGTAAGGAAACTGAGGCCCAGAAACACAAAATGACTAGCCAAGGGTCACACCCCTAAAAAGTAGCAAAACAGAACTGCATTTAAACCCATGGCTTCTGATTTTAAACCTGTTGTTTTCACTCTGCTGTACTGCCTCCCTACCACTTCCCATCTAGCCACCATTAAACAAACTTGGGAGTCCACCCAATCCCCTGCTTCCTTATAACAGCATTCATCATTGGATGAGTAATATATTAGAGAACTGAGGAGAAAGTCAAGATAAAGAGTGCTGCCCACAGGAGGTCAAGCTGGTTCCAATATTCTTGTGACCAGGCCACACATTAGTAAATTTTGTATAGTGGAAGGAACACTGGACCTGTAATGGGAACATATGAGTTCAAATCTCTATTCAAATACTTTCAAGTGGGGTCAATTTCCTTATCTGTAAAATTATAAGGATTAAGAAGGTCCCTTCCAGTTTTAAGACCTATGATCTGTTGAAAAAAAGAATTTTAAAGGTAGGAATGGAGAATACTGTAGGGCAAGTTCAGTAGCCACCAAAATATCTGCAGTTCTAATGGAAACAAGGCAGGATGATTTGGGAGAAAACAGAAGCCAAGAGGCAGTTGTCCAGCATCCAGATCAAGTTAGCCATCAGCAGCAGAGTTGAGTAAGGTGGCTTCTTGAATTGTGAACAGTTCTCCTAGTCTCAGCCATCCCTCCACTCCCCACCCCTAAATCTACTGCCTTAGGGGATACTAATACTTTGCAACAGTTCACTGAACCAAAGGTACAATTCAGCTCAGTATTACTACCATACTAAGACTAGGGCAAAGCCTATGCTACTAAACTGGAGCCAGTTCAAAACTGACCAGCACTCAGTCCAGGTCTTAACTCAAATTGCAGGGCTGCACCTCCAGGACATGCCCCACCAATTCCAGATGACTCATGTCTAAAATCAAAAGCTCTTGCTTCAAGGACCCAGCCTAGGACTGAAGACTCAGATATCAGCCTTCCTATCAGTTCTTCATCTAGAGGAAGGTCCACTAACACAAGAACTCATCTCCCTTCTTACCTAGTATATGAAAGAGAACTGACCTCACTCCCTGCTATTTCTGTCATTCACCCAACTTGTGGGAATGGGAACCCAAGTCAAAAAGTGCTATATCCCTATGCTGGGGTGGGGGGCAAACTCACACCTCTATCCTCCCAATCTCAGTGGTGCATAGGCACTAGCTCCCTAAAGAAAGAAGAAATCATCTCCCTCACCAGCTACTACTTGTCATTCTCTTAACCCATCTAGCTTAGCCATACCCTGCAAAATACCAATTCAGCTCTTCCCTTCCCTTTCATTGTGTCCTCTAGAAATGTTGTTCTATTGTCAACAAACTCTCTTCATCTTGTCCTTACTCCATCTCATGGCACTCACAGAGGGAGTTCTATCCATTATCCTCCAGAAGATACTACATCCCTGACCAACCTTAGCAGAACAGCTATATTCTTCTATGCCCTCCAAAACACAATGGACCAGGAGTGAGTGTGCTTTTTGCTCTCCATTGCCATGTTCAAATCCTCCTCCTTCCACTACCATCACTCAGTATTCTCTAGTCCTTTGAGGCTCACACCATCCAGATACTGGTGACAATTGTCTACCAACACCTTATGTCATTTTCCCTCTATTTTCAAATTCATTATGAGTCCCTCTCAATCCCAACTAACCCTTCCCCTTATACTCAGTATTTTAATAACATATTGATATTTTCCCAAGTACCTTGACATCCAAGTTTATCAACGTTCTTAACTCTCATGACCAACACCTTAATTCTGCCTGTGCCACACAGAGAGACAGACACAACCTTGATCTCACCACTGTATATAATACTTTACTGGTCAAGAATTCTGAAATTCCTTTAAATGACCATTTCTTCCTATCTCTCCATATCTCCCTACACTTCTTTTTGGTCATCATATCCACTCTTATTTTACTTTTCATCCTTCTGAGTCTTGATCCTATAGTTAATTAGTTCAACATCATACTGTCAAACTTAAATTCCTTTCCTCTTGGTACTATCACAATGATGTCTTCCCACTATCCCATATCACTTCTTGACCAGTTATAATTACTATCTAGACCAGAAACCAAATCCTGGAAAACTTAACTCTCTCATGCCCAGATCTACCATCCAAGAGTCTCACTGTCCTGATTGGTGGTTGCCTCAGTCATCATTACATCTAACCACAATTCACTTCACTCCTCAGTTATCTCCTTACCAGCCTCTATGCTGAAAGACTTGTACTTCCTCCCTACTCACTACCTTCCACTGCTTTCCAGTTCCAGAACCATAATCACATAAGTTGTGTCATTATTCCTGACAAGGTTGTGTTGGCCCTATGCTTCCATTCACCATCCCTGTAATTTTCCAAAACAAAACATCTCTCCTTGGCTACCACTTACCTGTATATTACTGTCCCTAATTAGAACATAAAGTCCTGAGGGTAAGAATTATCTTCATTTTTGTATGTGCATGACATTTGTTTAGCACAATACTTAGTAAATGTTTAAAACATTTTTCATTCCTTTTTTATTCAATAATCTCCTTACTCCACTTCTACTCAAGTGATGCTGAACAGAGCTAGAGGAAATCATACAACCATGCTTACTAGATACACAACAAATTTATGTTATTTAATTTCAACTGGATTTTCTTTTCTGCTAGACAATTGATTAAATCTTGCTTAATTGACTATTAAATTTTCTACAGGAAGTTTTCCAAAACTTCTCGTTCCTCAAACTTCTCATACTATCCTTTTCCCTTTCTCTCAGAAGAGGAACTAATTTCATATTTTATTGAGAACACAAAGGCCATTCACTATAGGACATCTCCCTACTCTATATCTCAAAACCCCTTGACATCACCATGTTACATACTCTTTTCTCCTTTACTCAGATCTCTGATGGAGAGGTGACCCTCCTCTTTGACAAGGCCTTCTCTTGTGCCCTTGATCTCATTCCCTGATATCTTCTCCAGCAGATTACCCCTGGCAATCATCCTCACCCCTCTCTAATCTTCAGTCTCTCCCTATCTATTGGTTCCTTCCCTGACAGTTACAAATATGTCCAAGTAACTGCCATCTTTAAAAAGCCTCTCAAGACCAACATCCCTTCAAGCTATCATCTTATATTTCTTCTCCCATTCACATATAAACTCTTAGAAAAAGCTGCCTACATTCATTACCTCCACTTCCTCTCCTCTTCCTCCTCAACCCTTTGCAATATGACTTCTGATTTCATCACTCAATTGAAACTACAATCTCCAAAGTTACAAATGCTTTCTTAATTCCCATACCCCATAGACTTTTCCTGGTTGATATAATTCTTGAACTCTCTGAAGCATTTAACATGATTGACCTCCCTCTATTTCTTGATACTCTTTCTTCTCTAGGAGATCTCTTTTGACTCTCCTATCTGTACAATCTCTCCAGCCTCCTTGAATAGATCATCACCCATATTGTGCTTCCTAACTCCTAACCCCAAATTCTGTCCCAGGCCCTCTTCTCTTTTCTCTATATTTTTTTCTTTTCATGATCTAGTTCATTTCCATAGGCACAAATATCACCTCTCTACAAACCTAGTTTGTTTTCTAAACTCTGGTCCCAAATCACCAACTGCCCATTAGACTCTTTTAAATGGACATCCTATAGGCATCTTTAAGTCAATATGTCCCAAACATAACTCATCATCTTTCCCCTGAACTCCACCCCTCTTCAGAATTTCCCTCTTTTTTCAAAGATACCATAATTCGTCCATCATCTAGGCTCAAAACTATAGTTATCCTCAACTCTTCTGTTTTCAATTTTCTTTCTTATTTTGAAGCCACATATCAATAAACATGAACATTTCAACATGCAAAAAAAATGAAAAAGAGGATTGCATTTGAAACTGTGTACTCTATTATGCAGTGTATATATTAAAGTATATATTAAATTTAATATGATATCTATGAAAATGTCCTGCTTTTAGTATGATAGACTTAGATTCAGAAGGGACCAGAGAGGTCATCTAGTCCAACCCTCTCATTTTACAAATAAGGAAACTGAGGTCTAGAGAGGTTAAGTGATTTGCCCAAGGTAAAATAAGCAAAGAATGATAGAGATGTGATTCAAACTCATGTCCTATGACTTCAAGTTTAGCACTCTTCCCATTGTATCAAGCTGCTTCCCCAAAATAATCCTTACCTGACCAGGAATAGAATCAGAATGATGGCACTGAGCACCAGATCCTAACCTGCTTGTGTGCATAACCTTCTGAACATCCTTCTCCTCTCTTCTCTGAATTTTTAGTGTCCTATTGCTGCTTTTCTTCCTTTCCTTCTTTCTTTTTTCTTTTCCTTTTTCTTCTTTCCTTCCTTCTTTCCTTCCTTCCTTCTTTCTGTTTCTTTCTTTCTCCTTCATTATTATCTCTTCACACTAACTTACCCCAAATAATTCTCCCCACCATCAATCTAAAAGTCCTTCCTTGAAAGAAAGAAATATAGCTAAACAAAATAAATCTACACATTCACCATGTCTCAAACTGTAAGTCTCATTCCATCCCTCTAATCCAATATCTTTCTGCCAATATAATGGGAAGCTTGCTTTAGCATCAGTTTTTTCAAGTCATGATAGGTTATTACATTGATCAGAGTTCTATATTCTTTTGATTGTTTTCCTTTATATCACTATCATTGCTATACAAATTATTCTCCTAATTCTGCTCATTTTTCTCTACATCAATTCAAACAAATCTTCAGTGTTTTCTCTGAATCTCTCCTTTTTGTTATTTGTTATATTGCAATTCCATGATATTCACATTCCATAATTTGTTTGGCAATTCACCAATTGATATGATTATTACTAACTTGCATTTTTTCTTTCGAAAATTTCCTGGTCACATCCTTCAACTATTTGTCTCTTAGAGAATAACTACTATTTTTTGTAAATTTATATCAGTTCCCTATTTACCTTGCATATCGGACCTTTATCAGAGACATCAGCTATAATTATTTCCCTTCTAATTTTAACTGCATGGATTTTTGTTGGCGAAAAACTTTTCAATTTTATGTAACCCAAATTGCCAAATTTTATCTTTTGTGGTCATCTCTATGCCCTGTTCAATCAAAAACTCTCTCCCTGTAATGTAGCTGTGAAGCGTATCCCCTCGTCTTCTCCTCAAATTTATTTATCATATGATCTTTTATATCTAAGTCATGTACCCATTCATAGTTTGTTTTAGTAGAGTGTGAGATTTTGGTCCAAAATTAACTTTTGTCAGACTACTTTCCACTTTTCCAAGTAGGATCTGCTAAATGGTGAATCTTTACCCCCCAGTAAGTGGTGCCTTTAGCTTCATAAAAAGTAGGTGACTTTGTTTAATGGCCTCTATGTCTTGTTTACCTGATCTGTTCCATAGATCAACATTTCTATTTTATAAATAGTAGCAAAAAGTTTGGATGATTACTAATTTGAAGCATAGTTTGAGATCTGATACTACTAGGGCTACCCTTTATTTCCCCCTTTTTCATTATTCCATTAGGGATTCTTGATCTTTTGTTCTTTCAGATGAATATTGTAATAGTTATGTCTAGTTCTTTAAAATCTTTTTTGCAGTTTTATTGGCATGGCACTAAATCCATAAATTAGCTTAGGTAGTAATGTTATTTTCATTATATTAACATAGCCCAACCAGGAGACATTAATATCTCTCCAATTATTGGCCTGTATTTATTAAAGAGTAGTCTGTGATAATATGCATATCATCCCCATATATATTGCTAAGTGAACTCATAGGCATTTTATAAATGATTTAGCTGTTTTTAGTATTTTTTAAATCTCTTTCTGATGCGTTTTGTTGGTGAAAGTCAGAAAGTGTTATTTTTTGTATTTGTTTTATGTTCTATTACTTTAGTGTTGTTGATTGTTTCATTTCATTTTAGATGGACCTCTAGAGCTCTAAGTAAATTGTCACATCATCTGCAAAAAGTGACTTTTTTATTCTTTGCCTTTGCTTATTTCCTCAGTTTCATTAATTGTTCTTTTCAAAATAGAAGCATTTCTAGAACTATGCCAAATATGTTTGACAATGAACATCCTTGCTTTGTTTTTAAAACTTTTTAAAAAAGAATTCAATTGATATTTATTAAGTGTCTATTACAAGTAAAACACTACTAAGCATTCGGGGGAATACAAAGTTTAGAGGAGACATTTTGCTGACTCTTACCTTAATGTGTGTGTCATGGACCCGTTTGGCAATCCGGTGAAGCCTCTAAATTCTTATCAGAATATTTTTTGTCCTGTTTTGCTTTTAAAATTCAAGTTTGTTTTATTCTCAGTTTTGAATTATTTCCTTCCCACATCTACCTCCTCCAACCACTGAGAAATCAAGAAAAACAAAAGCTGTTACAAATATATATAGTAATGCAAAATAAAAAACTACATTAGTCATATCCACAAACAAAAAAAGAGTATGTCTCCATGTGTTCTCAGAGATCTTCACCTCTCTGTCAGAAGGTAGGTAGTATGTTTTATTTTGAGTCCTCTGAAATCATATTTGATCATTAAGCTGATCAGAGTTCCCAAGTCTTTCAAAATTATTTGTCTTTACAATGCTGTTGTCACTATATAAATCATTCTCCTCATTCATTCTACTTACCTTACTTTGTCAGTTAATAAAATTCTTCCCAAGTTTCTCCAAAGTCATTCTTTTCATCATTTCTTACAGTAAAACAGAATTCCATTACATTGACTTGCTGTAACTTGTTCATTCATGCTGCAATTGGTGGGCAATCCCTGTTTCCAGTTCTTTGCCAAATTAAAAAAACAAACCTTAATATTTTTGTACATCCTTAATTAGGGTTTGTTTTGCTTAGGACTAATCTCTCCCTTAATCTTCCCTTCATTTTTTTCCAACCTCCTTTTTCCACTTTCTCTTCTGTTTCTGCATTGAGTTAAATGTATTTATGCATCATTCTGTGTGTTTTCCCTCCTTTGGCCAGTTCAGATGGTTAAGTTTCAAGTGCTACGCAGTTCCCCCACCTCTTCCCCTTTGCTTATACAGACTTCTGCTTGCACAGCCTGATTATATGAAATAAATTTCTCTGTCTTTCCTTTCTTTCTTTTAAGATCATCAAAATATAACAGAACCTCTTCCAGGTCTTCTCTCTAATTAGACTCCCTCTATGATTCCTAATGATGATTGGGTTCTGAAGGAACACATGAATCATGTCCCCATAAAAGAAAGTAAAAATTTATATTGTTTTAGCTCCTGATGTTTGTTTAGTTCACTAATGTTTGTCTTTTTATGTTTCTCTTGACCCCTAGATAGTATTTCAAAGTTTCTTCTCAGCTCTGGTCTTTTCATCAAGAATGTTTGAAAGTCTTCTATTTCAAAGATTACTTTTTCCCCTGCAGGAGTAAGTTCATTTTTGCTGGGTAAGTTATTCTTGGTTGAAGGCTAGTATCTTTTGCCTCCTAGAATTTCTTATTCCAAATTCTCTGCTCCTTTAGAGTAGTGACTGCTAAATTGTGTGTTATACTGACTATCTCCTTGGGTCTTGAATTCTATCTTTCCAGCTGCTTACATTATTTTTTTCTTTGACTGAATTTTGACTTTGACATTCCTTGGTGGTTTCATTTTGGGGGTACAGGAGGTAACTGGTGGGACTTCACTTTTCATTTTTAATTTATTAAAATAAGGTATCCAGGTTTTTTTGTTTGTTTATGATTTTAGGGAGTCTAATGATTGTTCATTTTTCTCTCCTTAATTGATTTTCCACATTAGTTTTTTTTAATATCTGATATTTTACAAGTTCTTCTAATTTTTTCATTCTTTTGATATTACCTTGATATTTCTTATTGCCTCATTGAATTATTTGATTCTATTTGCTCTATTCTGTTTCTCAGGGAATCCATTATTTGGATCATGTTTTGTGTCTTTTATTTTAAAGCAACTATGTGGTCCAGTGAATAGAGTGCTGTGCCTGAAGTCAAGAAGACTTAAATTCAAATCTGGTCTCAGATATTTATTAACTGTGTGACCCTGAGTAATAGCTGCTTGCCTGTTTCCTCATCTGTAACATGGAGCTCATAATAGGACTTTTATTTTATTTCTTCAATTAACTCTTTCTAGCCAAGCCTTTGTGTTTTTCTGGGATTTTACTTATTATAGACCTACTCTCCTGGGTTTATGTCTTGGGTTTCTTTTAACTCACAGCATATCTTTATACTAAGAGTTTTCTTCTGTTTATTAATATCTCTAGCCTCAGTTCCAAGATTAGAACTCTATGCCAGGTTCTTCCCCCTCCCACCCTCTTTAATGAGGTGAGCAGACTCTCTGTAGTGTAAATGCCACTACTACAGAAGTTCTGAATGGGATGGCTGGGGCTACTCACCACTCTCTACCATAATCCCTGGCTTTTGCTTCTGTACCTAGGGGCACACTACCATTGCTGGCCTCAGCCTAACTCTGTCTCCGTCTCCTTCTCCTGGTACAATTGCCAACCAGAAATTCATTTCTTTCTCTGGTCCTAATAAGTCCCAACTTTTATCTTAGACTTCCTGGAAAGCCCCAGATTGGGTCCAGTTGCTGCCACTCACCAATGATTGTCTCTGTCTCCTAAAGTTCCAGGACTCTTGGAAGATCTTAAATTATAGACATATTCTTTGACCCATTAACCTATGGATAGCTACCTCCATCCCTCACTGTGAGTCCAAGAGGTCATGATCCCCCAACTTCAGGTCTCTTTACTTGAAGTCAGGTTGCCCTTTCCCCCCACTCCCTTGACTCTATCTTTCCTTTTGATCCCACTAAGAGCTCCTCCTGGCTTCAGGTATTAGTTACACATTAGTCTGGCTTCAGCCCCCATCCCAAAATTTATCTCTAATTATAATGCCCATTATTATCCCCATTTTACAGATTTGGGTTTCTTTTACTTTTGATGGGACTGATGTCTAGCCCACTGATGCATCTCTAATCTGAGTACCCACAGGATTCAGTACCTATTTACCAGTGATTAGGTTGGCTTGGAGCACATCTGCCACATTCCTTCTCAGAGTCCTACAGGTATATGGCTATCTTTTTATGTAGTACTAAACTGCATAGAGAAGCTTACCAGCATTTCCCTTTGGTTTCATTTGACCATTGTTTCTTCATATGCGTTTTTAAATATTTCTTGGGGTGTTTGTTGGTAAACCTAAGACAGCTAGGACTTCTTTCTGTTACCATATTAACCCCTGGTCCTCATCCCACTTCCTCATTCTCTCTTGGTCCCACCCCAATGTAGTCAAAAGCCAACACTCTTTGATTCTACCTCCACTACAGCTCTCTTGTTGCTGAGGCAAACAGAGGTTAAGTGACTTGCCCAGAGTTACACAGCTAGTAAGTGTCTGAGGTCGGATTTGAGCTCAGGTCTTCCTGATACCAGGCCCAGCACTCCATCCATTGAGTCCTCTAGCTGCCTCAATGTAGCTATATCCTACCATTCCAGACTAATTACACATCAGTCTCTTTTGCTCTATTGTCCAGCCAAACCAAATTACTTTCTGCTCCACACATATGCCATTCCATCTCCTGTACTGATACCTCTAATGTCCTCTATCTTTACATCTATCTCTTTCTTCAAAGCTCAGCCCAAGTGCCTCATCCTTTATGATACCCTTTCTCATCCCCCCTCCCCCAAATTAACCTCTCCTTCCCCCCCAAAAATTACTTCATATATACTTTGTATATATATGGTTTTTTATTTACTTATATATGTACACATGATTTCCTCTAATAGAATGTAAGCTCCACAAGAGTATGGAATATTTTGCCTTTTTTTTATACACAGTGCCTAGCATAGTATTAAACAGTAGGTATTTAATAATTGTTTTATTAATAAATATTTAACAGAAAGTATTAAATTAAATTCTTGTTGATTGATTGAAGTTCCATTCAAAATAGTGTTAATCCAGAAGAAGGGAGTGGAAACAAGGAGACAGGCCTTCCTTTTGTTTGCTATCGTCTAATGCAATGCAAGATAAGCTTTGAGATGTTGTGGAGGAAAGGGGTAAAAGAGAAATGAACATAGGGACCAATTTTTTAAAAGATCTTTCCTTTACCCAATTGCTTCTTGGGGAAAAAAAGCATTATGGAGGAAAGAAAGAAATGAGGAAAAAAGAACTGAAGGTCTCAGTTTAATTAAGCCATGTTATGGCATTTCAATGGAAAATTCATTTCATTGTGCATCCCACAAGACATACAAATGGCAAAGCCATGATAAAAATCCTCCTCTCCTCAACCCCAGGGTCCATAATCATCTTGGAGTTTGAGGTGTTAAGGACTGGCTCTGTGGGTTAGTGGAAAGTTTTACTTGGCAGCTGAAGTTGGAAGCAAGGGGTGATTAGCAGAATTGGGTAATCAGTCAGTCATCCAGTTTTTAGAAGGTACTTTTTTCTTTTTTTTTTCTTTTTTAGGCAATTGGGTTTAAGTGACTTGCCCAGGGTCACACAGCTAGTAAGTGTCTAGTGTCTGGTCTGAGATCAGATTTGAATTCAGGTGCTCCTGACTCCAGGAAGGTACTTTTTTGTCTTTGCTTAGCCTGTTTCCTATGCCTGAAACATCCTCCCTTCTCTTCTTTGCCTTTTGAGTTCCTTCCCATTTAAAGCTCATTTGCAGCATAACCTCCTGCACAAGGCTTTTATTGATCTACGTAATGGCCTAAGTTCAGATTCAATCTCAGATGCCTATGCACTAGCTGTGTGACTCAGTCTCCTCAACTGCAAAATAGTGATAATAATAGCATCTACCTCCCAGGGCAGCTAGGTGGCATAACAGATAAAGCACTGGGCCTGGAGTCAGGAAGACTCATATTCTGAGTTCAAATCTGGCCTTAGACATTTACTAGCTGTGTGACCCTGGGTTAGTCACTTAACCTTGTTTGTCTTAATTTCATCATCTATAAAATGAACTAGAGAAGGAAATGGCAAACCACTTCAGTATCTTTGCCAAGACAACTCCAAATGGGATGACAAAGAGTCAAAGAGAACTGAAACAACTGAACCACAACAACAACATCCCAGGGTAGGGTTATCGTGAGGATCAGATGAAACAATATTTGTAAAACAGCCCAATGCCTGGTACACAGTAAGCCCTTAATAAATGTTTTTCCATCCCCCCTCTCTCCCTCTGCCCCCAGAACTCGCACAGCACTTTGTTTCACATTTTTTATGGATATAGCATGCAATGTTATATATTATTACATTTATATGTATTTGCATCTTATTTTCCTAGTAGACTATAAGTGCCATTCAAAAAGAAGAATCATAGTCTAAGCTTCATATCTCCCTTCACACCTAAGATAGTATTCTGGAACACAGTAGGTATTTAATAAATGTTTGCTGTATTATTATATAGTCTATTAAGACTATAAAAAATGTAGGACTGAACAATGTCGAGAAGCAAAGACATTGGAAGAGAGGGCCTCCAAAGAAGGAAGGAAGGAAGGAGCAAAAATAAATGGGAAATTCCTGTACTAAAACCAAAGTGAAAGATAAACCCAATTTCTTCATCTGTAAAATGGGTGGTTGGCATTAAAGATCTCTAAGACCCTTCTAATTCTCCATTCTGTAATAAACTATCCAGTTCCAATCAGCTGAAAGCTAACTGCAGATGTAGTTTTTGGTTACAGGCTATTGCATCTCTAACTGGCAGGGCTATAAGCCACAAATCTGACACCTGGGGGAAAAACCAGTTGTGTGTGTTGCAGCAAGGAGAAGCGCATGATGGGAGTAAGGATAAAGTCCTGTGTTCCCAGGACAATCCACCCAACTCTGTGGGCAGAATGCTGCTTGGGAAGGTTTTTTGCAGCATGGGGACCTAGTTGGAAGGAGATTTTCTTGGCTATAGCTCTTGAGGAGCTGATGCACCACAGTTAGTAGCTTCCTATTTTAACTAATTATTCTTGCTAAGGAGGTGCTAAATTCAGTTGTTTCTTCATTCTGAGGGCATATATCAGTTTCTTGAGGTAAAGCCCTAGTCACTAGTTATAACTTGGTCCACAGGAAGGGACTAAAGACTGAGTCTTCAGGGTCAAAGCAATACGGTGCAGTGGAAAGATTACTGAAGGTTTGGGCACCAGAGGACTCCAGTTCAAATTTGGCCTCTGTCTCTTACTACTTGTGAGACCTTGGGTAAAGCATTAGGCTCTCTAGTACTCAGTTTCTTCATTTGTAGGAATAAATAAATGCCTCCATGATCCCTTCTGACTAAATCTATGGTCCTATTGTACATAGAAATATTGACCCATGCTCACTTTGAGTTAATTGAGCTTGACAAGAAGATGAGAGGTTATGAAGGGTGGAGTACCAGTATTAATGAGATCTCAGTTCCACTGAAGTATGGAAGGATTCACTTAGATAAGACTAAATTAACCATAAGGTAATTTATTTAAAAGTTTCTTCAAATGGCTGTGACTCAAATGGTTCCAAGAGGGCCACAGCTATACTCTTCCCTGATTTAGTAGCCATAGAAGACCAAGTGTGGGACAAAGATGTTATAAATTAGAGCAACCATGCTAATCTCTATATGTTCACACCATCTTTGCATGCAAAGATAATGCAAAAAAAAAGTTATGTAGTTATAGAGGAGAAAGCTGGTATTCTTGAAAGAGCCCCAACCTCTCCTCAGAGGCCCTGGCTTTGAATCCCAGTTCTCTTACTTGCTAATTTATGACCTTGGGTAAGTCAATAAAGCTCTCTGGGCCTTAATTTATTTAAGTAAAAAGGACAGGTAGGAGGACCATCAGGATCCCTTCTAACTCTAACATTCTATGATTCAATACATTTAAAGAGTGTAAAGTAAAAAGACCTTTAGCCCATAGGAAACTTTGCAGTATAAAGTGTCTATATTCAATCCTTCCTTCCTCTCAAGTTCCTCTTCTTACTCGTGGGACTTCTCTCTCCACCAGGCTCTAGTAGCCTTATCACCCCACGCTTCAGGTACCCTTCAGCCTCTTCCTCTGCTTGGTCAGTTACTCATAGCCCAATCATTTGATGGAAAGTACCTAGGTCAGCCATGTTCACGCCTTCATTCATCTCCTGGCTTTCATCTGGCATTCATCTCCTACCACATCCTGCCCTTTACCCACCCACATGTTTTTCAGGGGCCTTTTATGACTGATCTTACCCCATTGGAATGTAAACTCCCCGAGGACAAGGTCTATCTCTTTTTACTTCAATTTGAATTTCTAGTGCCTAGCTCAGTTCCTAGGAGATAGTAAGCGCTTAATAAAAGCTTGTTGACTTGACTTGTATGTGTAAGCAAAATATAATACCTAACAATAATACAGAGTATCTATATAATAATATACAAATACAGTATCTAATACTAATAAAATGTACAAAATGTATTACAAATGATCTCATTTGATCCTCACAATAACTCTGGGAAGTAAGTGCAATAGACATGCTCATGCCCATTTCGTAATTTAAAAGCTAAGTTTGTAGTTGGCTTGTGCTACTGAATGTTTAACAATCGACTCTCTAGGAGAAAAAAAAATTGCTCCTACAAGACATTTTTAGCTTTAACCTGCATCATTAACATTTTCCCATCACCTTCTTAAGTCTAGATAACCAATAAAACAACAAATCAAGGCCTGGTTTGTAGCATTTGCCAATTCCCAAGGTGTAAATGATCACACTTAAAATTTAACAGTCTGATCTCTTAAGCCAATATGAGCTGGCTCCAGAACGTGCTTGGTGTAAATAAGGAAATAGGCTGTCTACATCTCTCTATGAGGTTAAATAATTTGCTCGTGGTCTTATAGTTAGTAAGTGTCAGAGGTGGGAATAGAACTTTGGTCTTCCTGACTCTATAAAGTCCTGCATTCTGTCTACCACAACATGGCAAAATAGGGTCTTCTTGAAAAGCCTGGAGTAGCAAAAGGTGTAAGATATGACTTAAATTTGCCAAAGAAATTAGCAACTTCCTCTGAAACTAAAGGAGCCCTGTTGAGCCTTTTTCTTTCTGTGATTTTATATCCTGTAACCTTCTTTTTAATGGTAGCTATCATCCTTTCAAATGTGAAGTCAAGACTGTGTTTGCTTAAGGTAGAAATGATCATTAGCTTTTAGAATTAAAAAGCAGACATAATTGTCTGATAATCTGTTCCCATTAAGCTATTTGCCTGCTGCTCTCTATTTTTCTTCTCCATTTCAAGTGTGAAAAATACTTAGCAGGTGGACTTCCTATTCAAAACTAAAGGAAGATGTATTTTTGCTAATCACTTTGTGCACTAGTTGGTTAGAAAATAACTTGTAGCCTTAAACAGCAAGATAAGAGTGCAGTTAGCAGCAACTATGGGGGAATTACAGAGCATAAAAATATTAGAGAGAGATTAAGCTGATGGAGTGAAAATGGAAGATGATGAAGCCTGGCATAGGAGAAAAAAGACTAGATTCAGAGTCAGAATTCAATTCAACCATTCAGCAAATGTTTATTATCTAACTGTGGACAAGGCACTGTGCTAGGGAGGTCTAGGGGGATCCGCAGACAAACATCACCCCCATATCTGGTCTCAAGGTGTTTAGAGTGTATGAGAGGAAGCGACAAGTACCTAAGTGCCTTAATCAGGAAAAAACCTGATTGATTTAGATCCAGACAAAGACCTATAGAAAATATTGAAACAAGAGAATGCTGTCTGGTGAGGACATCAGGGAAAATTGACTGGGGAAGGTAGCCTCTGAACTGACCCTTGAAGGGACAGAATTTCCAAAGGGAAAGATGCATTCTGGCCACAGAGGATGCCTTGTACAAATTAACAGAAACAGAAGGTTGGCTCCGTGAAGTCTGGTGCTATGGCTGGTAGCCTGCCATCGGGAGGTAAGGATATGACAGGGAGTAATGGGAGGTAAGGTTGATGCTGCACGTTAGGACTGACTCAGGCCAATCTGGTGCTTCAGGTTTGGGAATGGAAAGAAATGAGACATGTATAGACTGTCTGACAGTTAACAAACTAATTCAGATTGATTTAGGATTCCCTCTCTCAGTTCCCCATATAAGAACATGCCTGGTCCTACAATATAAAAACATATCTGTTCCCTCTGATACAGAAACATGCTTAGACAGAAGAGTCTATTTATTTAAAATGGAATGGACCATTTGTCAAGTCTAAAGAGTACTGACTCTTCAGGGGCTGACCTTTTCATGCTCTAGGTGACATGGGAGTTTGCATTGGTGGTTTAAACCTTAGCCCTAAGGATAGCTTCTCAGCCTTTTAAGGGAAAAAGTAGCTTATATGGCAGGGCCTTAGGGGAAACCTCTCCTCTCTCCTCTCTAACTCTTCCTCCTGACACCCCTTCCCTATTCTCTCCCCCTCCCCCACCCCCACATGTGTCTAGGCCTTAGTAGTTATTTTACCAGTCATAGTTGGGAAGGTATTTAGAACCAGATTGCTGAGGACCAAGAAGTAAAGAGGACCTAGGGTAAAGAGTTTACATTTGATTCCATGGACAATTGGGAATTATTGAAGTATTATAAGCAGAGTAAATGACAAGCTCAGATCTAAACATGAGTCCTCGCTGTGACACTTATGACCCATGTCACCATGGTCAAGTTATTTAACTTCTCTACACCTCAATTTCCCTATGTGCAAAATAAAGATAACAGTCCCCACAACATTTACCTTACAGGATTGTCATGAGGAAAGCATTTCAGAAATTGTAAAAATGCTCTTTACTTGTGAGCTATGTTGTTATTGTTATTCAGAATGGGTAAATCTACCTCTATTTAGGGACCTTTTAGGTCCTGCAGGAATAAAAGAATACTATTCCCCAAACTGTCTTTTATTTCAGTCTGAAACCCACAAAGTGAGGTCTTTACAGGTTTAATTTGAGCCTAATCATTTGTCAGTCTATTCCCACCAGAAGTAATATGCCAGCAGTTCAGTTTGTCCTCTCCTATTGCTCTGCTAAACTCTTAATTTGAATGAGCACACACACACGTACATACACACACACGCTGCTGCAAAAGCCCATCTCTTTAATACCAATATTCTCTGGGAGATGTTCTATGGCTACAAAGCTCAGAACACCACAATCTTGGAAGAATTTAAATTACAAATAACCCAAAGGGCAATGAAGAGACACACGGTGGGCGTAAGCTGGCTACAGCACACTACTACCAACAACTTTCATGCAGGAAGAGGTATAAAAAACATTACCGATGACACATATGAACCAAAAAACTGAGCCAGGTAGGAATCAAGAATGGGAAATAGCAGATGGAGTGTCTGAGTGCCACACAGGTACCGCTGAGATACTAAAATAAGGTTGCCGGGTACATCCTCTGTGGCAAATTTATAGGAAGGGAGGAGAAGAATCATACTGGATGATAAGAAGTAGCAGGAAGGGATGACAATAAGGTTTTGTGAAAGGACCACTGGCCTTGGAGTAAAAAGACTTGGGTTCGTATCCCAGCTCTGTTCTTTATTAACTATGTTCCTTTGGGCAAGTCACCTAAATTCCTCAGGTTTCAGTTTCCCTATCTGTAAAATGGAGTAATTGTACAACATGATTTCCAAAGTGCCTTCCTCCTCCAAATTCTATGATTCTGCATTGAGAGTGTGTCAAGGTAGGAGGGAGTCATTCGAATGGAACCATAACTCTTTTAAAATCCACGCACATAGAACCATTACTACTATCATGTAAACGTGTATAATTTTAGGTATAATGCATCCTGTTACTCAAAGTAATAACCAAACAAGTGAATATTCTGATCATTCAACATTAGTATACAGCTTCATCTAAAAATATCTCTGCAAAAATGGAAATTTGACAAGCAAGGCAAATATTTTACAATTAATAGTAATGCATGCTACCTACATAGGGACTTCAGATCTTTAAAGAACTTTCATATCCACCGTCTTACTTACACACTTACTTAGCTGTGTGACCCTGGACAAGTCCCTTAACTCTTTTTGCCTCAGTTTCCTTATCTGTAAAATGAGCTGGAGAAGGAAATAGCAAATGACTCCAATATCTTTGCCAAGAAAACCCCAAGTGGGGTCATGAAGAATCAGACAGGACTGAAAAATGACTGAAGAACAACCTCTGTTATCCAATTTTATATTCACAGATAAAAGAGGTGATCAAGTACAGTGGACAGAGAGCTGGCCAGGAAGACCTGGGTTCAAGTCTTGCCTCTGATATATATTCACCATGTGACCCTGGGCTAGTCCCTTAATCTCCTAATGCCATAGGCCAATGATGGCAGACTTAAATAGAAACAGGGCCCAATAACCATATATAAGAATCCCTGTTGCTGCATGTATTGATTTTGAAAACTGCATATTAATACTATCTGAGTTTTATTGTATTTGTATTTTTTTTAATATTACTCAATTAGATTTTAGCCTAGTTCAGGCTATACTGGGAGTGTTGAGGGAGGTATAACACTTTTACTTTAAGCAATTCTCTAAGATTGTAAATTATAAGAAAAACTAACAATCTAAGTTGGCATAGGGAATTTCTTAACCCAAGGAAGAGGCAGCTGATAGTTCTGAGCCTGGAATCAGGAAAGACTGAGTTCAACTGTGACCTCAGATATTTACTAGCTGTATGATCCTAAGCAAGTCACTTAACTTCTATTTGCCTCCATTTCCTCAAGTGTAAAATGAGGGAAATAATAGCACCTACTTCATAGAATTGTTGTGAGAATCAATGGAGATAATATTTGTAAAAGCACTTGGCAAAGTGCCTGACACATAGTGGGCACATATAATTCCCTTGCCTTCCTCAGGAGTTCCCTACACCAATGAAATCACAGGTTCAGGCCCTATCCACATCCCCAATATCTTGTGAATTAGAACACCATGTTTGTTGGCCTCCACTTGAGAGATGAGGGAAGAAAGTCCAGAGTGTTTAGCAATTTACCAAAGGTCACACAGCAAATTGATAGAGTTGTATCTAATGCCCAGGTCTCCCCTGTTAGCTTCTAGCCTTATGCTCTATCCCCCATGATATAAAGTTCTCTTTGTCCAATACTCCTAGAGACTGGTCTATTTTGTTTTTTTGTGTTTTTTTTTTATTTTTTTATTTTTTTTTTAATTTATTTATTTTTAGTTTTCAACATTCACTTCCACAAGATTTTGAGTTCCAAATTTTCACCCCATCTTGCCCCTTCCCCACCCCAAGATGGCATGCATTCTGAATACCCTTTCTCTTAGTCTGCCCTCCCTTCTGTCTCCCCCCCTTCTCTTATCCCCTTCCCCTTCTATTTTCCTGTAGGGCAGGATAGATTTCTATATCCCATTTCCTATATTTCTTATTTCCCAGTTGCATGTGAAAACATTTTTTTTTAAAAAAACATGTGTTTTTAAAACTTTGGGCTCCAAATTTTCTCTCTTCCTCCCTCCCCACCCACCCTCATTGAAAAGGCAAGCAACTCAATACAGGTTATACATATGCAGTTATGCAAAACACTTCCATAGTAGTAATGTTGTGAAAAACTAACTCTATTTCCCTTAATCCTATTCTGCCCCCCATTTATTCTATTCTTTGTTTTGACCCCGTCTCTCCTCAGAAGTGTTTGCTTCTTATTACCCCCTCTCCCAATCTACCCTCCCCTCTATCATCTCCCTGCTCTCTTGTCCCCTTTCCCCCCATTTTACTGTAAAGTATATTTCCATACCCAATTGAGTGTGTATGTTATTCCCTCCTTAAGCCAAATCTGATGAGAATAAGATTCACTCATTCCCTCTCACTTTCCCCCATTTCCCCTCCACTGTAAGAACCTTTCCTTTTCTGTTTCTTTGTGAGATAATTTACCCCATTCTACCTCTCCCTTTCTCCTTCTCCCAGTAAAATCCTCTCACCACTTAATTTTATTCTCCAGATATCACCCCTTCATCTTCAACTCACTTTGTGCCCTCTATCTATCTATATGTATGTATGTATATATACATATATATACATACATACATATAGTTTTTTCCCTCCAACTACCCTCATACTGACAAAGGTCTCATGAGTTACAAATATCATCTTTCCATGCAAGAATGCAAACAGTTCAACCTTAATAAGTCTCTTATGATTTCTCTTTCCTGTTTACCTCTTCATGTTCCACTTGAGTCTTGTATTTGAAAGTCAAATATTCAAATTTTCTATTTGAATATTCTATTCAAAAAAAATTTTATGTTCAGCTCTGGTCTTTTCATCAAGAATGCTTGAAAGTCCTCTATTTCACTGAATGACCATTTTTTTCCCCTGAAGGATTATACTCAGTTTTGCTGGGTAGTTGATTCTTGGTTGTAATCCTATCTCCTTTGCCTTCCAAAATATTATATTCCATGCCCTGTGGTCTCTTAATGTAGAAGCAGTGAAATCTTGTGTTATCCTGATTGTGTTTCCACAATGCTTGAATTGTTTCTTTCTGGCTGCTTGTAATATATTCTCCTTGATCTGGGAACTCTGAAATTTGGCTACAATATTCCTAGGAGTTTTCCTTTGGGGATCTCTTTCAGGAGGAGATCGGTGGATTCTTTCAATTTCTATTTTGCCCTCTGGCAGTTTTCTTGGATAATTTCTTGAAAGATGATGTCTAGGCTCTTTTTTTGAGCATGGCTTTCAGATAGTCCAATAATTTTTAAATTCTCTCTCCTGGACCTATTTTCCAGGTCAGTTGTTTTTCCAATGAGATACTTCACATTATTTTCTAATTTTTCATTCTTTTGGATTTGTTTTACAGTGTCTTGATTTCTCATAAAGTCACTCACTAGCTTCCAATTGCTTTATTCTAGTTTTTAAGGAAGTATTTTCTTCAGTAAGCTTTTGGACTTCCTTTTCCATTTGGCCAGTTTTGCTTTTTAGAGCATTCTTCTCCTCATTGGCTTTTGGACCTCTTTTGCCATTTGGGTTAGGCTATTTTTTAAAGTGTTATTTTCTTCAGTATTTTTTGGGGCATCCTTTAGCAAGCTGTTGACTTATTTTTCATGATTTTCTTGCATCACTCTTATTTCTCTTCCCAGTTTTTCCTCTACTTCTCTTACTTGTTTCTCAAAATCCTTTTTGAGCTCTTCCTCTTTGATTCATATTTTTCTTGGAGGCTTTGGATGTAGGAGCTTTGACTTTGTTGTTTTCTTCTGGTTGTATGTTCAGATCTTCTTTGTTACCAAAAAAAAGATTCTATGGTCTGACACTTCTTGCGAGGTTTGCTCATGATCCCAGCCAATTACTTGAGTTATAAACTCTTTATTATGTAGAGGTCTGCTTCCAATGTGGAGAATGTACTGTCCCAAGCTTCAGGGGTTTGTACAGCTGTTTTCAGAGCTACTTCTAGGGACATGTAAATTTTCACTTCTTCCAAGGTGGTATGATAAGGGGCGAGATGTTTGCTCTCCACCACCACTATAAGCTCCACCATGCCAGTGCTTCTCCTCACCCCAGGACCGCCCCTCAGAACTGTGACCCAGATCCAAGCACGGGCAAAGCAAGACATTCCTGCCTCAGCACTGGCAAAGAGAACCCTGCAATCCTCCTCTGATCAGTCACCTGATTCCCCCTCAGTCTGTGGGCTGGAAGCACTGCCCCAGGGTCACGCTTGGAAACTGGTACTGAGACCTAGCTTCTTTCTCACCACAGAAACAGACTTTTCCCACTGATCTTCTAAGTTACCTTTGGCATTCATGGGTTGAGAAGTCTGGAAACTGCCACAACTGCCTGCAATTCAGTCCTCTGAGGACTGCTCCAGGTTTGCTGTGGCCTACACACCCATGCCAAACTGCGCTCCTCTCCCAGCCCAGCATGATATACCTTTCTGATCAACCATCCAGGTTGTTTTGGGCTGGAAATTTGTTTCTCTCTGTCTTTTTGTGGGTTCTGCTGCTTTAGAATTTATTCAGAACCATTTTTACAGGTATTTGGAGAGGTTTGGGGGATAGCTCAAGCAAGTCACTGCTTTCACTCTGCCATCTTCGAGACTGGTCTATTTTGGCCAAGTTCAGTGAGCTCCCATCTATCTTAGAAAGGACCTGGAGTTCTATTCAGTCTACTTCATAAATCTCAGTTCATCCAAAAGGAGACCTAATTAATACTCCAAGCTGGCTATGAAAACAATTTAGTCTTTTGGAAGGGATTGGGAAAAGATCCTCCAAGGACCTGCCAATATGAGTTTCAAGTAGAGACAGAGGCAGGGAAGAAAAAGTATATAGATTTTGGCTGCAGAAGTGGTATGACATTGAACAGACCTTCAATGATACCATTTCTTCAAAACAGGGGTCGCCCCAAACCTTCTACTCCTGTTTGGGCTGGTCTTGGTGAGCCCTTTGTGTCTTTGCTCCTGTTCTCCCTGCTGTTTATATACTGATAGTTATATAGGAGCAGAGACTTTTTTTGTCACATGATTCAGGGACCTCCAAGGACTCTAGGCTCAAACAAACTTAATCCAAGCCTCGAGGTGGACCCTAAATAGTCAACTTTTCTCTTTGGCTCATCACTCCCAACTGAAGTTGTTCTTAGAAAATCTCACAGTACACTCACATCATAGAATGTTTCTAGGTTTCCTCAAAAATTGATGGGAAGGATCTGTGGCTCCTACACTGGAATCCAAGGTATGAAATCCATATTTGGTAAAGGGCAAGTTTTATTTCTCCCTGCAGAAAATGCACAAGATGCGAAGGAGTCATTGGAGCCATATCCAGATGCAGAAAGAGTTGCCCTCAGAAGGAAGCTGAGCTTAGAGCTGTTATCAAGGCAACACCATGCATGACATGTCATTAAAATCCCTCTTTCCCACAGTCACGTATAGTCCCTTTCACATTCAGAGGGCCACCCTGTGGTTTAGACTCCTCTGAGAGATCATCTTTGAAGGCTATTGGACAGCAAGGCCTTACACTCTCTGCCTGGGTAACTCACTGACTTTGTTCTCCAAGGATGACACTGTACAATAACAACCTAGGGTTTCTATCTTTATCTCTGAGGAGCACAGTACAATAGGCTTTTCACTCTATAAAGTCTGATCCTCAAACTCTCTTCTCAAGTCTCAGTCTTAAAGCTAAGTGGGCATATACATTCCTGCTTCTCTCATCTGCATCTAAGGAAAATGTCTGAGGGTCTTCTTTGCTAACATCCAAAGTTAAGGAAATCCACTATCAAGTTCCCTAGTCTCTGAACTGTGTTCAGAAAAGGAATCACAAAAGCAAAAAGTGGTCAGGAATTTTAAGTCCAAGAACTCACTGCTGAGACCAGAGGGACAAATGCTTACTGCTTTCCATATATTTGTGCTGCAAATCACCATTACCTGTCCCAGGTAGGAAAGAAAAGGGTAGCTAGGTGGTGAAGTGGATAGAGTACCTGGCCTGGAGTCAGGAAGATCTGAGTTCAAATTCAGCCTCAGGCACATACTAGCCATGTGACCCTGGGCAAGTCATTTAATCCTCATTTTCCTCATCTGTAAAATGGGGACACATTGGAGAAGAAAATGGCAAATCACTTCATTCTCTTTCCTAAGAGACCCCATGGACTTGTCCATGGGGTCTCATAAAGTTAGACACAGCTAAACTACAATAATGAAATAATACATGAGCACAAGCCTTCCAGTATGTCTTATGAAGATGTATGGGAAGTCCATGAAAACTCAAGAGAAAAAAAAACAACTCATTTTTCTAAGCTGGGGGCTAGGAGGTGTGGGTTGGGGTGAAGGAGGGAAGGGTAGGAGGATTGTTCTAAGTGAGCCATTCATTAGGAAGCAGCCCTAGTCTCTGAAACCTGACCAATGAGCTGCCAATGGGCAGGTTAACATTCCATGTGGAAATGCTCTTCACTTGCCTCCAAACAAAGATTCTCACATTATAATCTTGCCAAGTTTATTGGGTAACACATCAAATTGATTATGGACTTCCCATAAGCAAATTTTTCTCCTCCCTCCACTTTTTTATCTAAATTCTTTTTTCAATTTTTTTTCACTACCTACACCTAGTACAGTGATCTGCTCATAATAGGTGCATTGAATATCAGAGTTGGAAAAGACCTCAGAGTTCAGCTAATCCAACCCACACCCAAAAAGGCATCCCCTTGGTAGCATCCCTGACCAGTGGTCATACTGCCTTTGCTAGAAGGTTCTCCATGACAATGAAGCCATTACCTCCTAAGATAGACCATTTCTTTTCTGGAAAGCTTGAATTGTTAGGGAGTTCTTCCTTTCATCCATTTTAAATCTACCTCCTCACAACTTTCTCCCATTGCTCCTAATAAGGCCATCTGGAGCCAAGCAGAACAATAAATCAATGTTTGTTAATTGAATCTTGCTTTCCCTTACACCAGTGATGCAATCCCTAACCATTAGGACTCAATTCAAGTCACAACTCTTGACTCTTCCTTTCTGACTTATTGGTTTCTCTCTTATCTGAAGTACTGGTACACTTACAGCCTTCCTGGTCATTTCAATTTCATTCAATAATAATAACAGTAACTGACACATATAATATTTATATACATATAATGTATGGTGTTGTAAAGTTTACAAAGTACTTTACAATCCATCTCATTTGAGCCTCATAGGAATCTTGTGAAATAGAAACAATAGGTCTTTAAATCTGTGCTCTTCCGTGGAGGAAATGATGATGAAGAGAGTTTAAATGACTAGTTCAAGGTCACACAGCTAAGAAGTATCTGAGTTATGACGGTGTTTTACAGGCATTGGAAATACTGTGAGCAAAGGCAAGAGATTAATGATCAATCAATCAACAGGCATTTATAGGAACCAATTAAGCATCTGCCAGGCACTGTGCTAGGTGCTTCGGACATAAAGACAAAATGAGAAAAAGAAAAAAAAACACCCTCAAGAAGCTTATAATCTAACCATGGAGAAAACATGCACACATAACAGTATGTCCCAAATATCTTAGCGTACTTATAGACTTGAGAGCTTAAGTTTTCAGACTTAATAGCTTAAAACTGAACTAAGGAGTACTGGAAGGGCAACTAAGTGACATAGTGGATAGAACACCAGGCTTGGAGTCAGAAAAATTCATCTTCCTAGTTCAAATCTGACTTCAGACACTTAGTAGCTGTGTGACCCTGGTCAAGTCATTTAACCTTGTTTGCCTCAGTTTCTTCATCTATAAAATGAATTGGAGACTCAAACCACCCCAGTATCTTTGCCAAGAAAACCCCAAATGGGGTCATGAAGAGTAGGATATGACTGAAAAGACTGAACAACAACAAAAAACTTTGGGGATACACTGAATAATTATGTACAAAATATATATGTGCTGGGGAAGGAGGTGATCTCTGAATAAATGGTTCCATGCAGTTTAGTTGATGAAATCACAGAAGGGGGTACATAATAGAGAGGGGAGGTGTTAATGTGTTAAATGGAGTACAAAGACATATCTACACACTATTACTTCTTTAAGAAGTGTGAAAGAATTCTCCCTGATGGAATAAGAGGGACAACTTGACATTGGCTGGTGGAAGATTGGTCACACCCCTGATTGCCTTTGAAAAGCATGCCTGCCAGCTCCTAGAGAGGTTCAAGGTATGAAGCAGCTTTGTGGAGTGTGACCCAGACAGGCTCCTCTATCAGAAGGCAGCAGGGAGAGAGGATTTCTCTCTCCTCCCTGCCCCCATCAGCCATAGTATCTTGCAGCAATTTTAATTGCCCTGGAGGAGACACTGCATCCAGCAAAGTGTGGAAGAGAGCCAACTGGGGAAAGAAGCAGTTTTAAGGAATGTAACCCCTGATAGGAAAGAAGACAGACATCTGAGGATTCAAGGGAGAAATAGCCCTGGCATTTCGGGTGTAGAGTGTGTTCAGGGAAGAGGAGTACCTCTGATGTGAGGGCTGCTGAGCCCCTTTTGGGGCTGCTTTCTGTCTTTGGTGTCCACCTGATCCACCTAACTCTCACCTGTGGCTCCAAGAAGCTGCAGCACGCCCAGTGGCCATGACCTGGTAAACCATTTTGGCAGATGGGCTAAACCAAGTTAAGGGTAACTGAGGAGTCTCAAACTCTTTGTTGAGTTGGAGTGGGGTTCTACCCCAAGCATGTGAAGACTTCTCCTGGTAGAGTGGACACATGAGAACAATTTGTTCCAATGGCCATGAAGGCAGCTGAAGCAGGAGCTGTGGAGTGCTTACAGCTTGGTTAGACATCGAAGATACCAAAGTCATCCACTGCATCTTGAGCTATCACCAGTCATCTTGACTATGTACTGCCACTACACTGTGATGACTCTGGAAGCGAGAGTGAGGCTGATAACTTCGTGGAACTCCACCTCACTTAAATCCAATTTATACACAAATCAAAAGACATCAAAAGACAAAAAATAAAAATAAAAAGTCCTGGCATTTGGGGAATGGACTACCAAAGGAGTAAGTCCAGGGGCTCAGATAACAGACTTATTCCACAAACACATTGGCCCAGGGGGGGAATAGTGTGAGGGCACCATAATTAAAATAAAAGGACATTAGAGACCTGAAGTTACAGAATTGTAAATTTCCTTGACCCATATATGTTCCTTACGTGAAGGTTTCCAGTCAGCTTATTCCATTTATGCCTACTCATCCCTCTTGTGTTGTGTATTTGTGGGAAAATGTATCCTAGCTTTATGAGGATATTGTTATGTAGCTACTCTTCTTACCATGGCATCATAGTAAATACTGATGCTTTGAGCTACTTTGTTTCTACTGTCTCTTGAAAGTGAAAATATCAGTTGGAGTTTGTGAGCTACAGTTTGGGGAGGGACCCATAGAGTACCTTGAACCAGAGTTTAATCACTCTACTGGGAACCCAATATTCAACCAATGAGTGTCAGCCTTGGGGGGGACAAGAAGAAGAGGGTACATATACAAAAAATGAGGTAAATTGGAGGGAGGGGGTTCTAACAGCTGCTGGTATCAGGAATGCTTAATGGGGGGAGGCCTGGGGAGGGCGGAGTGTATAGGCAGTTTTACAGCACAAGGAAAGGAGATGGAATGTCCTGTGAGAACAATAGCCAGGCCAGCTTGGTAGAATCACAAAAGAAAGGAAGGAAAGGAATATAGAAGAAGGCTGAATGGGCAAATTAGGTCCAAATTGTAAAGACCTTTAAATGCCAAACAGAAAAATTGATATTTGATCCCAGAGGCAGTAGGGAGCCATTGCAGTATATGGAGTAGCAGAGTGAAACAGACAGACCTGTATGTTAGAGAAATTACTTTGGCAACTAAAGGAAGGGCGAACTGGCGAGATAACCTTGATGAAGGGATAACAATTAGGAGGCTATCCCAATAATCTAGGCAATGGGTGCTACAGGCCCAAATTAGATCAATGACCATGTGAATAGAGAAAAGGACACATGCTAGACTTGTTGTGAGGTAGAAATGGCAAAACTTGGCAACTGGCTGGATATCTTTCATACTTTTCTCATAGGAGATATGTATAGCACTCTGAAAACTTTAAAGAGCTATAAAATAGTCATTATTATTTGTTGTTATTTTGGATGTATTATTCTTTCCTCCTTAAATCTGATTGCAAACTCTTTGAGGAATACGGTTTCTATTTCTTTAATACCCAGTATAGGTACAGCTAAAGGTCACAGTGGATAGAGAGAGCACCAGCCCTGCAATCAGGAAGACTTGAGTTGAAATCCTACCTCAGACACTTACTAGCTGTGTGACCCTGGAAAAGTCACTTAACTCTGTTTGTCTCAGTTCCTTATCTGTAAAATGAGCTAGAGAAAGAAATGGCAAACCACTCTAGGATCTTTGCCAAGAAAACCCCGAGAGGGGTCACAAAGAGTCAACACAACTGAAACAACTGAGCAACAACAACATATCCTATGTTGCCTACTGCAACCCTGATCGCATAGCAGACATAAGTACATATTGGCTCTTAGAATAATTTTGTGGTTTTCCTAACCAACAAAGCTATTCTACTCATGCTGCTTTGAGACAAGCTAGTTGTCTGGTTGGAGCTCTTTCTGAGAGTTATTTTTAAAAGGTGAAAAATTAGATAGTGAAGTGAAGAGTAGAGAAGTGGGTGAATCCTAGGTGCCCACCTGCATGGGGGCAGAAACCCTTCTGGGGGAACAATCTATCTTTCCCTCCCTCGAATGTTGATTGTAATGTGTACGTTTGTGTGTGTCTGCAAGGAAAAATTCCTCAGGCATTCATCACCTAGCAATTATGCATAAATGTTGCAATTAAGGCTTTTTTTTCCAAGCTAAGTGGCAGGGGAAAAAATTTAAATTCACTTAGGCAAGGCAGGTTTAGGAAATCTGTAATGAACTAAAATTACATCAGTGAGTCCCAGTTTCCTTTTGGAAACCCAGAAATCATGATCATTGGGCTGGTTTTCCTTCCATTTGCCCACATAAAGGAGTAGCAGTCCAGGCATCCAGGGATGTTTCCTGAGGCTTCCTGAACAACAGTCATTCACTATAGTGGGTTCCAGATGAGCTGGAAGGAGAAGAGAGAAGACAGCTCATTGCTCTGTGGTAGGTGGAGATGATGAATGGAGAAGTAGTATTTACTGAAGGAAAAATAAATACTTGCCTTTGTCAAATATTACAATCAAGGAACAAGGGAGGTTCTAAAATTAATCAAAAGCAGTGTTAAAGCATGTGCCAGGAATTGAGGACCCAAACACAGGTATGAAACAGTTTCTTCCCTCAAAGATCTTACATTTTCTAAAGGAGGAAGACAGTGTGTCCATATATAAGAAAATACAAAATGTATATGAAATAAATGGCAGCTAGGAGACATAGTGAATAGAGTGCTTGCTGGGCTGGAACCAAGAAGACTCACATTCCTGAGTTCAAATCTGTCTCCAGACACTTACTAGCTGCGTGACCCAGGGCAGGTCACCTAGCCCTTTTTGCCTCAGTTTCCTCATCTATAAAATGAGCTAGAGAAGGAAATGTCAAACCACTCCAGTATCTCTGCCAAGAAAACCCCAAATGCGGTCATGAAAAGTTGGACACAACTGAAAAGTAACTGAAAATATGATATAAATACAAGGCAATTTGAGAAGTGGGGCACTAGGCAGCCAGATGGTACAGTGGATAATGCACTGGACCTGTAGTCAGGAAAACTTGATTGTGAATTCACCTTCAGAAACTTACTAGCTATGAGACTCTGGACAAGTCACTTGAGGTTTTTCTTCATCAATTGTAAAATACATCCCAGAATTGTTATGAGAATAAAATAAGATACTATTTGTAGTGACATGCAATCCTTAAATCCAAGTATCTAAATAAAAATCCATCATGTAAGCTCCCAGATAAGTGGTCATCCAGCCCCAAATACGCATACACACATACATATACATACACATACATATACATATATGCATATACACATACACACATACACATACATGCATGCATACATATACATACGCATACATATACATACACGTGCATATGCATACATATACATGCATGTACATGTGCACATACATGTATGCATAACTATATACATACATATATACATATACACACACATATACATGCATATACATATGCATATACAGACATATAGAGAGAAAGGCAGAGAGAGGGAGAGACAGAGAGAGACAGAAACATAGGAAAAGAGAGAGAGAAATTATGATAGTGTTGATTACGACAAAGATAATCAGGAAAGGATTTTTGTATCAATTGGCTCTTGAGCTGGATTTTCTTGGGGAGAAAAACCTAAGAATTCCAAAAGGTAGAAGTGGGGAGAGAGTGCAACCCAGGCAGAGGCACTACCCAGTGCACAAAGCACAGAGATAAGACAAGTGTCATGGTTAGGACCAATGTAACCAGGCTACAGAGGGAATGATGAGCCATAAGACTGGAAAAGCAGCCTGGGGCCAAGTTGTGAAAGACTTTACAAGTCAAACAGAGGAGCTTCTACACAGATCTCCTGCGAAAGTTAAGGAGGAGCTTCTGAGTCTAATTTTGATAATTCCTTGTTTGACTGTTGTGTATAAAGAATGATGAGTATAGAAATTGAGAGAAATGATCATCAAGTGGCATTTAACCCCCTTTGTATGTACTTTATAAACAAGACAGGGCATGGCTTTTCAAAAATATGCATGTGCCTGGGTATGCAGATTTTTCACCTCAAAATGTAGAAAACGTTAAGTGTTAAGAGTAAGTCTGTTATTAGCATCATTTAACTCCTCATTCTGGTGTTCCAGACCCCCATAGCACTGTGTTATCCTACATTTCCAGCCTTATCTCATGTTACCTGGTGGCAAAGTGGATAGAGCACTGTACCTGGATTCTAGAAGACCTGAGTTCAAATCTAGCTTCAGATACTTACCAGCTCTGAGACTCTGGACAAGCCATTTAACCTGTCTGCCTCAGTTTCCTCATCTGTAAAATCAAAATAATAATAGCACCTATCTCTGGGATTGTTGTAAGGATAAGAATGAGATAAATATTTGTAAAGCACTTCGCAAACCTTAAAGTCTTATGCAAATGCTAGCTATTAATACTAGATATTATTATTTAAATATGGGCCAATAAAAGTGGACAACTCACCATCCTCCAAATGTGGCTGGGGTGCTTTAAATAGTACTTTCCCACCTCCCTGCCTTTGCTCACACTATTCATTATGATTTAAAAGACCCTGTCCCTCTTCACTTATCCACTTGTTGAAATGAACTGATACTTTAAAGCCCAACGCAGAGAAATATAGAACCTCAGAGTATGAAGGGATCTCAGGGTTCCAAAACTTCGTATACCTGAATAAAATCCATCCTGCAAGATCCTTGGGAAAATGGTCATCCAACTTTTGCTTAGAAAAACCTCTAATGAGTGAAGACTCACTACCTCCTGAGGCAATTTGATGGGCCAGAATATAGCTCTAGTTTTTAGGAGGTATTTTCCAAATATGGAGCCTAAATCTGCCTCTCTTTCATTTTTATCCATTGTACTGACTTCTCTCCTTAGGAACTAAGTAGCAGATAGAGCTTAGAAAATAAGCCCTCTTCCACATGGCAGTCTTTTAAATACTTGAATATATGGGATCAGGATCCTCCTGAGTGAGAAGCAAAAAAGAATAAGAATTTATTAAGCACCTATTCCTTTACTGGTACTATGCTAAGTACTTTACAAATATGATCTCCTTTGATCCTTACAACAATCATGGGAAGTAGGTACTATTATTAGCTTCATTTTGCAGTTGAGGAAACTAAAGGAAGAGAAAGGTTAAGTGACTTGCCCACGGTCACACAGCTAGTAAATATCTGAAGCTGGATTTTAACTCAGGCCTTCTTAACTGCAGGCCCAGTGCTCTATCTACTGTGCCACCCAGCTATCTTTTAAATATTAAACTGAAGAGAATCAAGAACAAGTCCACAGAGAAATCTGCCAGATATCTTCTTCCATGCTGACATTGAGATTACTGACTATTCTTTGGGTCCAGCTATTCCAACCAGGTCAACATTCACCTAACTAAGCTCTCAGCTAGTTTCCATCTCTCCAACTTGTACACAAGAAAACAGTGAAAGACTTTGTCAAATGCCTTGCTAAAATCTAGTTAAACTATATGTGCAGAATTCCCCTGATAATATGAAGAAGAAGAAGAAGAAGAAGAAGAAGAAGAAGAAGAAGAAGAAGAAGAAGAAGAAGAAGAAGAAG
>NW_020954641.1:26810290-26816942 GCF_900497805.2 Vombatus ursinus
AGAAGAAGAAGAAGAAGAAGAAGAAGAAGAAGAAGAAGAAGAAGAAGCAGCAGCAGCAGCTAGGTGGCTTAGTGGATAGAGCATTGAGCCTGGAATCAGGAAGACCTGGGTTCAAATCAAGCTTCAGACATTTACTAGCTGTGTGACCCTGAACAAGTCACTTAACCCTGTTTGCCTCAGTTTCCTCATCTGTAAAATGAGCTGGAGAAAGAAATGGCAAACTACTCCAGTATCATTGCCAAGAAAACCCCAAATGGGGTCACAAAGAGTTGGACACAACTGAAAATGACTGCACAACAACAAAATGTGTGTTTGTACCTATGTATGTATGTGTATATATGTGCGTATACATATGTGTGTATGTATATATATATATATATATTTATCTGTCATTTAATCTATCAGTATAACAATCTTGTCAAAGAAAGCAATGAACTTAATCTGGACTGACCTGTGCTTGAAGAAGATATACTATTTATTTGTGATCACCATTCAGTTTTTTAAATATTCACAAATCATTACTTCAGTGTAATATGTTCTTATTTTAAAGTTGTTATTGATATCATTTATTTTTATATCATCTTCATTTCCAAGCATACTCCTTCGCAAGGAACCATCCCTTGTATCAGCAACAACAACAAAAATTAAAGAAAGGGGATTCAGCAAAAGTAATCAACTCATTAAATAAGACCAACAATACACACAATGCTCCATACTCACAGTCCCTTCTCTCTTTAAAGAAAAGAAGGTACATTTTTTTCATCTCTTCTTTAGGGTCAAACTTGTTCATTAAACTTATACAGTGTTCAGTTTGATTTATCTTGTTCTTTTCCATTACACTGTTGTATTCATCGTGTATATTTCAACTATCTCTTTGATATTTTGTTCTACAATTTTGCCAGGAATCAAAGTTAAGTTCCCTGGCTAATAGCTTACAAACTCTATTCTCTTCACTTTTTAGAACATTGAGGAATCATTTGCTCCACACTATTCCTGTGGCAACCCTCCCATTTGCCATAATCTCTCCAAGATCACAGACAATGGCTTGGCACCTTACCTGTCCATTTTTTCAGCAGCCTGGGTCACTTAAGTATGTTCACTTGAACTCAAGTCTCATCTTTTCCAGGAAGTGTTATCTGATGTCATCCCACCGCCTTTCCCACCTCAAACTCCACATGGCATTTTTTGCACTTTGTGATGCAATTATCCTATGTCATTTTGTATTACCGTTTTTCACATGTGATTATTAAAATCCCCTGCTGCATTGTAAACTACATGAGGTCCTGGACATAGCCTTAATTTAATTTTGATCTCCCTCAAGCCCTGGAACAATATTCTGCTCACGAGATGAACTCCACAGATGTGTTTTGAATTAGATTGATTTATTTGCAATGTTTGGCATTTGAGGAAGATGCATTCCCTCTTTCAGACCCATGGGTTACTGGTTCACAAATGACCTCCTTTGATGGGCTAAGTGGTGTTCTAGTGACCTACAAAAGACAGGAGGTGCTTTGGGAACATTTCTCCCCTTGAATACAATAAGCCTATATTAATGCCTCCTCTTATTCAATAGGAAAAAGCCTTGAAGTGGCACTTTAAATATCCTGGGTTACTATAATCACATCCTTTCAAAGATATCACTTTGAATTAAGTACGTGGAGGTGTTTCTGACTCCATTTTAAGATGGATTTAACTAGTTTAATTATGCTCCACTGAATTGATTTGGCTACTTCCCCCACTTCTCATGATTTAAGGAAACAGGGCTTTCAATCCAATTGCACAGCCCCTCAATTTGGGATTCTTTTGAAAGACATCTCTATGTCAAAAGGCTGTCCTGGAGTAATACAGATTTTAGATTTTAATACATTGTGCTTCAGTCTCCCTGGACTTTTCTCATGTCTTGCTCATATCATATTCTTATAGCTCTTGCTGGAACAAATTACTTATTTCAATACTTCAGGTTCCCCTGGTTTCATCAGAGCAAGTTCTCCCCTCCACCACTATCCCTAACATAGATTTCAATTGCTCCTTGCCTTAGGAGATGTTATGACTGAAAAAAAAAAATCCATCCCCTGGTGTCCAGCCTCTGGTGCTGAGCCTCTCCAGACTTACCTAAGCTAGTCCTCAGACAACAAATTACCACTTAACCCTTATTCAAAACTTCCCGGTTTGGCAGAATCTGCTCAGGCCAGAGTTTGGGCTGCATTCAGATAGCCTTTGGACTGCTTTGTTGAAAACAGGTTGTCCAGAGAGATTCTGAACTTTCTATTTGGGATATTTAAAAGTAACTGGGATGTTACACAAGCAAAGAGAAGGCTGCTTCTGCATCCACTCAAGGCTACTCCAAGTCCAACAAGTCTGTGAACTTTTAGAATGGAGAACAAATGTATCTTGCAGAATTTTAGTACTTTGTCTACCTATCCAAAATTTTCTTGACACTGTGAAACTATTTACTCTCTCTGGCATTTGTTTTCATAGTTAAATTCTGTGACAATTATCACAGTGTTTTTCATTTTGTTAATGTCATGGGCCCCCTTGGAAGCCTGGCAAAACCTATGGACAAGGCCTTTCTCAGAATAGTGTTTTTTAAATAATTGAAGGAAATGCTAAATTTCAATTTTTTTGTTGTTTAGTCATTTTTTAGTCATGTCAGACTCTTCATGACCTCATTTGGGTTTTTTTTTTTACAAAGATACTAGAGTGGTTTGCCATTTCCTTCTTCAGCTCATTTTACAGATGAGAAAACTGAGGCAAACAGTGCCCACGGTCACACAGCTACTGTCAGAGGCCAGATTTGAACTCAGGAAGAGGAGTCTTCTTGCCTTCAGGTCTTGCACTCTATCTCCTGTGCCACCTAGCTGCCCAAATTTCAGTTATAGGTTATTAAAAATAAAGATTTTTTTCCATCCACATTCACAGAACTCCTCCTGAAATCTATCCTTAAAGGTCATATGTGGACCCCAGTCAAGTATATTGGGTTGCCCTTCATTTAGCCACCAGAGAGTATTTGGAAATAATGCCATAACGTAACTTTGCAAATAGGTTTCAAGTGTAATTCAGTCCACAACATTATTTTTAACCAAATGCCTGTTTCACTACCAGTCTTTACTCCCCAACTGCCAGAGTTCTGAATGACTCATCTTTGAGGGTCATTAGGGGTTTTAGGAAATTCCCAAGTGATGACAGTGTTGCCTGATTTCTTTAAAACTGGTCCTAAGCTGGGTTGTTTAATGCTGATCTTCAATACTAGATTCTTCTTTTTTCAGAGGGGTGTGTAGATCTGTGAACTCACCCACATCTGTAGTGCGCCTTAGGAAACATCCTCTGCCAACACACATTAGCATCTGCTCTGTAACTTAAGCAGCTGGTGAATAGAGCACCAGGCTTGAAGTTGGGAAGACCTGAGTTCAAATCCAGCTTCAGACCCTTACTAGCTGTGTGCAAGTCACTTAACCCTATTCTTCATCTGTAAAATGAGCTTAGAGAAGGAAATGGCAAACCACTCCAGTATCATTTGCCAACAAAACCCCAACATGGGGTCACAAAGAGTCAGACATGATTGAAAAGACTGAACAACAACTGTTATTTAGAGTTTCCTGGGGCTCTTAGAGTTGTGTGGTGCTGCACAGTCAGTATGCATCAGAGACAAGACTTGAACCCAGATCTCCCCTAATTCCATGGTCAGCTCTTTTTTCACCACCCCAGTAGTTTTCACATTCTTCTATGCCATTACTGATAAGACGCTAAAAGTATTATACTATATACTTTGGCAGTTCTATATTCATTTTTATTTTAAGGTTTTGTGTTTTATCTTCTTCTTCCACCCACAGGCATGGGAGGGGAAGAGGAGGAAGGGGTGAGAAAAAGGAGCAAAGGATGGAATTGGTTCCTTAGGCTCTGCTATGAGTCTTGTAAACATCCACTGAGGACTCTCTGAAGTTCACAATCTTTTGAAGGTCACAGTTAATAAAGGTGCCTCTCTCGGGAGGTTTGAAAAGGCTGATGGCTGCCTGTTGCTCACTGTTTTAATCATTAAGTACACACTCCATATGTTAGTTAACTGTCCCTGCCCCGAAAGCTATTCTGATTGAAGTGCTTCACTTTAACTTTGTGGTATACAGCCCCGCTCCCTTTGTAACACTTAATGCAGGTGCTCATTTGGGAGTTTATAGGATCATGAGATCATAGCTTTAGAGCTGGAAGACACCTGCTCCTACCGCCTCATTTTACAGATGAGGCAACTGAGATGTGGAGAAATGAAACCCCAAACCCCATAGTGGCAGAGCTGATCTTGGGAAGGCTGCCTCAATGCACCATTTCTTTATCTCCTCAGAAAATGAGACACAGTATTGCCCTGCCCAAAATTATGCACCTATTTACCATAGACTTGAGATTGGGCTCCAGGTCTTTTAACTCCTATTGGAATTTTGTGGCCGCTATCTATGTATCATATCCTTTTGCTATACTATACTCTCCATGAAGGAAGACCCCATATCACAGAATATCAGTGTTGAAAGGAATCTCAGAGGCCATATAATCCATCCTGTACCAGAACAGGAGTCATCTCCACAACAACCATGATAGATGGTCCTCCCTCCTTAACTTATACACCTTCATTGAAGGGGAAACCATGACCTCCTGAGATGCTCCATATTATTCTTGGTCGATTCTATTTGTTAAGAAGTTTTTCCTTGTATCTAACCAAAATCTGTTCAATACCCACAGCTCCTTCAATTGATACTTATAGCCTTACCATTTTGCTCATCCTTTGTACTCTTTCCAACCAGTTATGTTTTAATGCAACACATCTAAACATTTTTTTAAATCTCCCCTCAGAGCCTAACACAACAGTCTCCATATAGCAGCCACCACAATCTTTAAAACTATTCCTTGGGTACAAAGGAGGATGACCAGGATGGTGAAAATGAAAGTCCTCTGAATGGAGGCATGACATTCTGTGATATGGGTCATCCTCTCCTAAAGCTTATGATCTAGTAGAATATGTGAAACATACACAGTGGCAAGAGCATTCCACTAAGAGTCAAGATACCTGAATTCCAGTCTCAGGTCTATTACTAAATAGGTGTGTGACCCCAGGCGGGCAACAAATACCGGGTCATATTTTCTGGAGAGGTAAGCATAAAGCAGTATGGTACATTGGAAAGAGATGAACTTAAAGCCACAGGACCCCAGTTAGAATACTAACTTTGCCATTAACTCTGTATAAGACTTTAGGCAAATCACTTGTGTCTCAGTTTCCTCATCTGTAAAATGAGAGAGTCAGGTTCAATAGAAGCTAATATTCCTTTCAGTTTGAGATTTATGATCCTATGGACCTTCCTTGACAACTTCATCAGATTTTTGTAATCACAAAATCAAAAAAGTGCTCTGGAAGATAAAATGTATTGAACAAATGAAAGATGTTTATATTCGTCTCATTACCAACAGGAATTGTTACTTCATCTATGTGTATACTCCTATTGGTTCAGGCCACAGACCCTTCCATGCCTTAGCAAATGATTTCATGAGTTATTACAACCAAAATAATTCATGACCTGGTGACCAGCTCTCTATTAATGCTGATAATAATATCACTAAAAGAACAAAATATATAGACTCCCTCCAGATTTCAGAGTAAATACTCAATTGCCCTCTAAAATGGTTTGACACTGAGCACATTGGACTATTAGTATTAGATGTTGCACAGAGCCAGGGGTGGGAGACCCCACATCTGAGTCTGAGCAGCTAACTGGAATTAGAGGTATCCTCTGGACAGGTGAGAACCATCTGTTATTAGGCAGCTGGCACATGGGCTGAGCTCCAGGCTGACTCCCATTTAAGGAGGGACCTAGGATGAGTGCCAGGTTGATGGAGTAGGGGTTAGCTGAGTCTTCTCCTAGCATTGGTGGGTCCATGCCAACAGATGTAGCAAAAATTGTGTGATTATTACTTCTACAGAGATTCTTACCCCCTGCCATAAAGGCCCAAAGTTTGACTGGCAAGGTACATGTCATTCAATTTTTCAACCCCTGTATAATCTTATCTTCCCCACAATATGTATGGTGACTATAACAACGTTAAAGGAAAGATCAATAAAATGACCCTGAATTATATATAATTATAATTAGCCATCTTGATCCACCAAAAAGAATTGAGATAATATCTTTTTCCATTCATTTCAGGAATAGAAGGATTACGAATGTGGAATATTGCACATACCATCAGATATAATCAATGCTGATTGGTTTTGCTAAACTGATTTCCTTTTTCTTTTCAAGCCTTTGTTCAAAGGGAAGAATCAGTGGGTAAAGAAGTGGAGGATGAACGTGTTTAGGAGAGAATATGGTGTAAAAACAAAAAGCATCAGTAAAAAAACATTTCCTTTCCCTGCACAAAATATCTGAGCATTTCAGAAGTAAGTTAAGAAGAACTAACTCCCATAATTACTAGAAGAACTGCAGAGTTAGAAAGAACCACAAAGTCTCCCTGCTTCCCAGGCTGACTGCTCCTTAGCCCACCAGATAACTGGTTTGTCTTTCCCCATTCTTAAGAGATTTCTTGTGCTCAAGATCAATTCCACAGCCCTCAGGAGTGAGGTCAAAAACAGAAAGAAAGAAAGAAAGAAAGAAAGAAAGAAAGAAAGAAAGAAAGA
>NW_020954641.1:26816952-26830842 GCF_900497805.2 Vombatus ursinus
AAAGAAAGAAAGAAAGAAAGAAAGAAAGAAAGAAAGAAAGAAAGAAAATAAATGATCAGAACCAGGTCTTTACACAGCTTTCCCATGAACTGAAAAGTGCTAAAAATAAGTTTTGCAGCTCTCCAATAAATTATGCCAGGTGGTATGGTGAGAAGTAATGGAAGAAAAAGTCACATGGGTTGGGTAGTTGGTGCCAGAGAGTAGAGCATCTTGAATGCCAAACTGTGGAAAGTGATAGGTGAATCTTAGAACCTAATACCTTCTCCAGTAAACTAACTGCAATGGGAGCCCCCAACCAGAACACAGCCACTAGAAAGTCCAAATGTTATGGACTTTTTGAAAGTAACATTGATGCCTTTTGCTTTTATATCACAATTTTTCCTGACATATGTCTTGCCCCAAAACCTCTTCCTTATAACAGGGGAAAAAGTAAAGCAAAATCAACCAATACAGTGACTATGTCAGAAAGCATATGTGACATTCTGTGCTCATAATGCTTTGCCTTTCTACAAAAAGAAAGGAAGTTTCATCATCTGTTCTCTGGATCCAAGATTAGTCATTAGAATTAATTACTATTCAGCTTCCTGTTAGTGTTGTTTTCATTTTACAATCTTGTAGTCATTGTGTATATTGTTCTCCTGATCCTACTTACTTCTCCCTGAGAAAACATTACTTTCATACTCTAACGAATAAGAAATATAATGGAAAAAAATCAGGAGGATAGTAGGAGAAAGAAGTAAGTTAATATTTCAAGGCAAATTATCATCCCCTCATTTAGTAAATATATGATATATGTGTATATTTAATGGAAGGAAAAGATAATATAGAAAAATTAGAACAGAGAAAGGTAAAGGTGGGATAGGGTAGACCAGAAAAAAATGGCCAAGACTTGAGAGAAGAAATAGATGAGTTTTCAGTTTCTCACAGTATGTTTTGGGATAGTGAGAGAGTAAGGACAGAACATTAAGAAAGGGAATTCTCTTGCATCATCAAAAGAACCCCATAACTTTAGGAGGGGTGAGATGAGTCTTGAAACCAACACTACATAGGGAGGATAGGAAGGGGATGGTACAAGACTGGACACTTTGAGAGAATAAATTCTTGAGAAAGGAATTCTAAATCTCAGGGCGAATTTCACCCATTGGGGAGAAAATGGTTGGAAAATTGTAGGGAGGAGGGTCTGAAAGGTATGGAGAAGATGCCATAGGTTCAAAAGGAAGATGCCATGACATTAAAAGAGGCAAGTAACATGGGAAAAGGCAAAGAACAGATTAGGCTCCTTAGAACTAGGATGCAGAGTAGCTTCTATTGTACCTTGATGCAATTCTGAAGAATTGAAATTCCTGGGAATATAATATAGTGTATTCTAGAAGGAGAAAGGAATTGAAAGGAAATAGAATGGAAATCTTATTGGGAAAGGTATTTTACAAATTGCTACTGAAATGGCAGACTGGATGGGAGGGACAGGGAGCATTAGGTAGTTAACACTTATCAAAGTCAAGAAAGGCAAAAGTTAAAGAAAAAAAAAGGAGGAGTAAACGGGAAGGAAAAAAAATAACAGTGAAAGTAGATTTCCCAGTCATTTCCTAACTACTTTGGCCATTAACCTCATCTCTTCCTCACTGGAATCTTGTATTCTATCTCTCATCTGTCATCTGATGGATAACCTTTTGTCTTATTTTTCCAGGAACTAGACCTCTACATCAGTGCACCATTTCCAAACCATACTGCTGCATGAGTTCCTCCCTACCCCTACTCTTTGTAGCTAAGCTCCTTCAGGGTAAGGACTCTTGCTTGTTGCATTTGTGCCCCTTATGCCTAGTATAGTGCTTGCTGTATAGTAAACATTTAATTAATGCTCAATTTATGTATCTCTCTGTCTAAATTCAGGGAATTTTGGATTAGGTAGAATAAGAAGAAGAAAGCAGCATTGTTGAAAGGAAAGTTTAAACAGATTAATATAAGAAAAATTTTGCAGATACTAAATGCTGACTAATAGGGGAGTATAAAATTATACATACATACATGCAGCTATTTAGATTTAATGAAAGAAAATACAAACATAACAATTATGGCCCTGCATATTAATGGGTGAAATACATTAATGAAAATTTTTTAAAAATTGAGGAATGGATTTTTAAAAGGAAAACCCGACAATTTACTGTATACAAGAAACAATTTTAAAACGTATAGAGACAAATGAAAATGATCTTATAGAGAACTTCTATCATTTTTCAGGTGACTCCAGAAAAGTAGGACTTATATTCATGTTTTCAAATAAGTCAATAATAAACACTGATAATGCAAAGAGAGAAAAACAGGGAAATACCAAAATATTCAAAGGTACCATGGATAAATTCTTTTTTAAAATTAGATTTTTGTTTACATCTTTTGTTTTAAAAACATCTAAATTTATCTCTTTATTCCTTTCCCTCCATGATAGGTTCTTAAAAGGAAAGATAGGAGAATTATGAAAGGATATTGATAATAACATGATATCAGTTAGATACCTTAATCTTCCTCTGTTAAAACTAGATAGAATCAATAGAAAGCTAAATGAAAGAAAATATAGAACTATACAGATATTTGGAAAAAGCTCAGTTTGAATGACCTATGGTGACATCTAAATGAGAAAATTAAATGATACATATACTTCTTAAAATGCCATGTTGCCTTTATAAAAATTGAATCATGTTCTAAGGCATAACAGAATTATAAACAAATATAAAAGGCAGAAATAATAAATACATCTTTTAAATAACATAGCACAATAAAAATAAATATAAGCAAAAGATACAGATATAAATGAAGGTCAAGTAATACCATCCAGAATAATGAGTGGGTCAAAGAATAAAACACAGAAATAACAAATAATTATCTTAAAAATATTGTTAACAAGGAAATAAAATTCCAGCCCTTATGAGATATAGCTAAAGCACTTATGACAGTAAAGTATGTCTCTCTGAAAACTTATATTAACAAAATAAGAAAAAGAGAGAATTGATAAACTTGGTATGCAATTAAAAATGCAAAAAGTAAGGAAATAAGTAGCTATAAAACAAGTACAAAGGAAAACATTACAAAAATTAGAGAAGAAACAGGAGCAATTGAACATTAAAAACAATTATAAAACTGATAAACAAAACTAATACTTTATGGAAAAGAATGACAAAAATTATCAACTAATTAAGAAAAAGAGCAAGGAAAGGAAATTTTAAATCCCTGAAACAAAATGAAGATGAATGAATGATGTAGCATTTATGTGCTATATCAGGTGTGTGCTGGAAAGTGCACTGAGTACTGGGTTTACAAAGACACAAGTAAGAGCTCCTACAGTAATAGAGGGGAATGGTGACCAGGAAAGGAAGTTTTGGTCTAGGAAGTCACAGATGGTGAGTTGATCCATAGGACAATTGACTGACATGTTCTTTCCAGAAGCAATAGTAGTGAGGGTTTAATTACCATGTCCAAAGGGAACAGTGGAAAGAATGGCATATTTCTAAGGCTCCTGGGTCTATATCAAGATGACCAGGTAGAATAGGATGTGAGGCTTAGTCTAGTCTGGGACTAGAAGAATGTGCACTTATTTACCAATGAAGACATTTTAGCCCCAGCATGAGCATTCCAAAGTTCCCAGGGATAATGAGCACAGTTTTTGAAGATCAGGTCCACAAAGTGGTGTACCAGGTAAAGAGAAGCAGGGAAGCAGCAAGGCTTATGGGGGAAAAAAGTTAATTCTCAATAAACAGAATGGAAATAATAATAATCAGAAACTGCTATACAAAATTTTTCACCTGTCAAATTGAAAATTAGAAGAGCTGATTAACCCTTATAAAAAATATAAAATGCTTAAAACAGTAACAACAAAGAAAAAGAATATAAATAACTCAAATTCAAAAAAGAAAATTGGTCAGTTCACAAATTATTTCCCAAGGGGAAAAACCTTGGAGCACAAGGGTTTACAGGTGAATTCTGTCAAATTTTTAAAGAACAACCAATAAGTAGGCCACAAAAATTATTCCCAACAATAGAACCAGAAAACAAAACAAAATTCCTTTTATGAAACAGTAATGACCTATTACTCAAATAATCAGAGATAGACAAAACAGAAAGATGGAATTATGTGTCAATTTCACTAATTATTATTGATGAACATTTTCAAATAAATGAAAGGGGCATAGCATTCTCAGATCTCAAAGTATATTATAAAGCAGTAGTTATAAAAATTTGGTTTTGGATAAAAAATAAAAGTAGTTGATAGGAGTGACTAGATAAAAGTAAGAAACAGAAACAGCAGAAAAATAACCCAATGTTTGACAAATACAAGAACATACATGTTTGAAAATAGAAATTATTTAACATGTACTTCTGGGAACTAGAAAACAATTTGGCTAAAATTATGTTTAGACCAATATCTTGTCCTACACAGCACAAAATGTTCTGAATGATTACTCTTTCTGAATTTAAAAGGTCATATCACTGGGGAAGGACAGAGAAATAGAAAGAGAGAGAGAGAGAGAATAAGAGTAGCTACCTTTCATAACTACCACCTTGGGGGGATTCTTAACAAGACAAGGGATAAAAGTAACCATAAAAGACAGAATGTATCATTTTGATAACGTTAAATTTAAAACATTTTGCACAAATAAATAACAAATACTGGGGAAAGCAAATAGTGTGGTAAAAAATATTTGTATCAAATGCTTCTGATGAAATTCTGATAGCCAATAGATATAGGAAGAAATACTAAGAGTAATTCTTCAATTAGTTAGTGATCAGAGAACATGAACAGTTTTCAAAAGAATTGCAAACAATTAACAAACCATTTGAAAACATGCTCTAAATCACTGATAGGAAGAGAAATAAAAATTATAACAGCTCAGGAATTTTCACCTTACAGTATTAAAATTGGCAAAGATGACAAAAATCAAGAATAGTCAAAGTGAGAGGAGGTGTGGAAAGATTGGTACAATAATAACCTGTAGCCTGAGTTGTGAATTGGTCCTACCCATCTGGGATATCAATTTGGAATTATGCAAGAAAAGTTATTAACCTGTCCATAATCTTTGACCCAGTGATCCCTCTACTGGGAATATACCTCCAAGTAAAGCAAAGAAAGAAACAAAGATTTCAACATATATGGAGATATTTTAGCAGAACTCTTTGTGGTAACAACTAACTAGAAATAAAATGGGCGCCTATTTGGAACACTAGGACAATAAAATCAGAGAACAACTGAAAAACCTATGGCTTATAAATGTAGTAGCATATTATTACTCAGTAAGAAATTAAGAGTATGAGCAGTTCAGAGAGACATTGGGGAAGTTTATATGAACTGATGCAGGGTAATATAAGCAGAACCCCCAGCCCCCTCCAAAATAATATACAAAATAACTATAAAATGCAAATTAAAAGTTCATTAAAAAGAAGTCAAGGATTTTTAAAAATCAGTGATGATTCCTAACAGTAGGTAATGGAATATGTCTCCTTCCTCATGGCAAAGGAATGGGAGACTGCTAGGCCTGAGTATCACATACACTATTAAATGTACTCATTCAGCTAGTTACTTTGCTTAATAGCTGGTGGTGGTGGTGTTACAAGGGAGGTTTCAATCTGGAAAAGAAAGAAAGAACTTTCTTATTTGCTTTTTTTTCCCCACAGAAATTACTACAATATAAAAACAAAAATATAAATAAACTATGTAATAGTGAAAAACAAAACAGTGTTGCTATGACTACTTTGGTATATTCCAGGCCTTTATTTTTGTGTCCTTGACCTCCTTAGTGTATATGTTTAGCAGTGAGATCTCTGAGACAGGGTATAAATCAGGGGTGGGGAACCTGCGTCCTCAAGGCCACATGTGGCCTTCCAGGTCTTCAAGTGCAGCCCTTTGACTGAATCCAAACATCATAAGAGGATTTGTTCTGAAAACTTGGACTCAGTCAAAAGGCTGTACCCAAAGACCTAAAAGGCCACATGGGCTGCAAGGCCACAGGTTACTCAACCCTGGTATAGACTAACCAAAATTAGTTGTTTTTTTGTTTTTTGTTTTTTTTTTTACCATAATATCAAATCATTTTGCAAAGTGGTTGGACCAACCCCAGCACCACCAATAACAGTGTATTAGTGAGTCAAACAACATTTATTAAGCACTTATTACATGCCAACTACTATGCTAAGTACGAGCATACAAAGAAAGGCAAAAGCATAATTTCTGTCTTCAAGGAGCTCATATTCTAATGAGGGAGACAACACGCAAATAATTACGTGCATACAAGATACATTTAGAGTAAATGAAAGATAATCTCAAAGGGAAGGCACTAGGAATAGATGTTGGGATTTGAACTATCTTGAAGGATACCGGAGAATTTGGGAGACAAAAGTAAGAAGGACCAATATCACAGGCATGGGGAACAGTCAGTTCAAAGTCTAGAATTGAGTGTCATGTTTGAGAAGCAGAAAGTAGGCCAGTACAGATAGTCAAGTGCGTTTAGAGGAATCAAATAGAATAAGACTGGAAAGATGGGAAGAGGCCAGGTTGTGAAGGACTTGAAATACGAAATACAGGATTTTCTATTTGATCCAGGAGGTAACAGGGAGCTTCTGGAGTTTACTGTGTAGGGGTAACATTGGAGAGTGTAGTTTCAGTGGAATGATGGGGTCAGAAGTCAACTTATGGAGGTGAACAAGGGGAGAGGAAGTAGTAAGCACCTAGATGAGGAAGTTTCCTCAAGGAAACCCCTCTTCCCACTGCTTCTATAACATTAACTTTGTCCATTTTTTGTCACTATTGCCAATGCTCTGTATGTAATGTGAAACTTCAGAACCGTTTTAATGTCCTATTTCTTTTACTGTGATCTTAAACATTTCTATTCAATTGTTGGTGGCTTGCAATTCTTCTTTTGAAAACTGTCTGTTCACATCCTTTGACTGCTCCTGAAGTAGGTTAAAAAAAATCAAGCAGCTTCTCTTTGTTTAAAAAATAACAAAAACAAATACCTTCTATCACTACCCTACCTGAAATAGAATTTTTATCAGGTGTTTCATGCTATATGATTTAAAGATTTAAAAATTTAAAGATCATTTCAAAAATAATTACAAGAACCCAGTGATTTGAGGCTTCTCTCTTCTCCTGTGAATTGAAGACAATCAGAGTTTCAGCTTATTATCTTTTGTGAGAACAGAAAGAAATAATGGCAAGACAAAGAAATCACAGGATGCAGTCTTAATTTTACATCAGCTTTTAGAGAGGTAAGAATAAAAGAGAAGGTTTGTATCAATAAATTAGGTTTTACTCCCTCTGTAACTTCCAACTTCCTCACACAGGGTCCCGCTGGCTATGGCATCTCCAGTCCCATCCAGTGGTTCAAGTGGTGTTGTGCTGGCATAGCTTCCTGGAGTTCCTGATATCCCCTACTGACTAAAAGTCACCATTCTTCAAATGGAAAAGATGAAAAGACAGACTATCTATCCCTCAAGCTTGGGGGAGGGAGTGGAGGAAAGGGAGGATGGTGCAGAAGAATACAATGAATACAGATAAGAGTCTGATAGCCAAAACATATAGGGAATAATATGAATGTTCCAAATCACTAATAAAAGAAATGCAAATCAAAGAAACCCTGAGGTTTTTACCTCACTCTCAACAAAGTGGCAAAGATAACAAAATATGAGAATAATCAGAGATCAAGGGGCTGTGGGGAAACAGGAACACTAAATGCACTGAGCTATGAGTAGCTTGAATCATTCTGAAAAACAATTTAAAATTGTGTTAAAGAAGTGATGAAAACATCTCTACCTTCTAACCTAGAGACCCTCCTGCCAAGCATATACCCAAAGGAAGGAAAGGTTGTATTTTACCAAAACATTCATAGCAGCACTTTTTAGGTAGCAAAACACTGAAACAAATTAGATTTAAAGGAACTGGGCAATGGCTAAACAAATTGTGGTCCATAAATATAATGGATATTTAACTGAACCAAAAGAAACAGTGAATATGAAAGATTGAGAGAAGCATTGATTTATGTAAATTGATGAACATTAGAGTAAGCAAAATGAGAAAACTATGTACACAATGACTAGAATAATGGAAAAGAATGGAAAGAACAAAAATAAAATAAACCTGAATACTGCCTTATTATAATGATCAAAGCTTGGCCACAAAAAAAAGAGAGAAATAAGATAAGAGGCCTCCCTCCTTTATTTGCAGAGATTGCTGACCAATGGGAATTAAATCTTAATATACTATCAGGCTTGGTTTATGTATTGGTTAGTTTGACTAAACTCTATTTTTTTTCCTTCTTTTTCTTTTCTATTTTTGTTACAAGAGATAGCCCTCCAGATGGGGAGAGCAAATATATATATTTTTAAAAGGTGGTATGAAAACAGAAAAATATGAATAAAAACATAAAATTAAAGAAAAACCCAATTTCTAGTCTTCTACTTCTAGTCCTAAACCCATTCTTTATTCTCATCACAATCTCTAGTCCCTAAATCCCCACCTGCCATCCTATTCTATTATTTTGGTTCTGAACCCACTTTACTCACTTCACAATCTTGACCCTAGAGTTATCCAGTTTAACCCAGCATAACTCATCATCCTTGGACATTTCCCCTCTTGTTCTCTCTTTCCTCTGTTCATACCACACAAAGCCCTAAACCTGGCTTACCTCTACCATCTGTATTATCTATTCCCAATCCTACACTGCTAAATGTTACTGGAAAAAGTCAATGGAACTGTGCAGACTGGGTCCATTACAAATTCACATTAGCATGTTTTGCGTGACTTCATATGTATAATAGAAATTGTTATTTCTTGCCTTCTCAATTTTGGGGGGGGGGTGAGGAGGGAGATAGAGAATTCAGAACTGAAAGTAATTCTTTTTTAAATCTGAAGTTTAAAAAAAATCATATTATTTAACCTCAACTAAGCCCTGATGCAGTATAGTAGTACTTGTATTCATCTCTGGTTAACAATAGCATTTTCCATAGCAGTACTTCCAAGCCTTCTCTGCTTTCCTTAAATCTCCAACATGACCAGTCTTCTTTATCAAAGCAGATGAATCTTAATTTGCTTTGAAAATTAAGGTCAACCATGGTATGCTTTGCCATCACCCTTATTCTACACCTCAATATTGCTTTACCTCTTCACCTATCATACTCTACTTTCCTCTATTCTCAGAGGATGAGATAGCCCTTATTCTTTCCAAGGTTAACTTTTTCACTTAGGTCCTTGATCACAATCCAATGTCTCATTCAAGATTTTGCCCCATTGATCATTCTCTCTCTCTCTCTCTCTCTCTCTGTCTCTCTCTCTCTCTCTCTCTCATTCATAGCTACTTGCTCCTTTCCTACTTCCAAGTGCCTCAGATATTCTCTATTTCTAACAAACAAAAACTTCCCTTAATCTTTCTATTCCTTTAAACTGTTACACACATACACACTCACACACACACAGACACACACACACAAACACACACACACAAACACACACACACACACACACACACAAACCTTTCTTCTAAACTCTTCTATCTACACTCACTACCTCTACTTTCTAACCACCAACTCAGTCATCCATCCTTGGCTTCAGGTAGGGGAGGTATCAAGGAAAACTTTGGTGCCGGTTGAAATGTCCAAGGATGATGAGTTATGCTGGGTTAAACTGGATAACTCTAGGGTCAAGATTGTGAAGTGAGTAAAGTGGGTTCAGAACCAAAATAATAGAATAGGATGACAGGTGGGGATTTAGGGACTAGAGGTTGTGATGAGAATAAAGAACAGGTTTAGGACTAGAAGTAGAAGACTAGAAATTGGGTTTTTCTTTAATTTTATGTTTTTATTCATATTTTTCTGTTTTCATACCACCTTTTAAATATATATATATATATATATATATATTTGCCCTCCCCATCTGGAATTGCCAATTGAACTAGGCCTTGAAGGATGGTTATCATGTCAATTGGCAAAGGGAGAATGTTTTCAAGTCACAGGGAACAGCCTGTTTTTTGTATTGATTTGTCTTTTCATGGGTAGGTCTTGTGTTCCCAACTAGACTGTGTTTGTGAGGTAAGATCTGCATCTGATACCTCTTTGTATACAAGAAAGCCTAACCATGTGCATAGTATGTACTCACTGAATATTTACTGATCATAGTGACATTTCATTTCAAACACATATCTTTACCCCATCTTTCATGTACACCATCTTTTTTTCAGGGAAAGGTCATTATTTGCTACCATGAGCATGTACAAGAATGCCCCTCAAGTGAGGAGGTCAATTAAATTCTATTCTCAACTTTTCTATTCAAGAAATTTTGTATTAAGTACCTGCTTTGTACAAATTAGAAAGCAGAAGCATTATGGCAACATGAATAGAAAGCCAATGTCAGCACCCAGAAGGCCTGGGGTCAAGTCTCACCTCAGATACATATGGATCATCAAAGTCTTTTATCCTCCTCATATTCCCAGGTAACTCTCTAAAACTAGAATTTGCAGAGCTGATACTGATCTGCATTATTCCCCTATACCAATGAAATCACAGATTCCTAAACAAACAAATACACAAAATATTGCCTTAGAAGCTGGGGTTACAAAGATTGAAAAAAAAATAGTGTCATAGTCCCTTCCCTCAAAACACTTGGAGAGGATTGTGGATAGATAGGTAAAATATTAGACATACACAGACATAAATAAAAGAGAAATTCTTATTTTGCTCTATATAAAAATTTGAGAAAAAATATTTTTTTTACCTCAGAGATGAAGAATTAGCAAAAGCTTTACAAAAGAGGTATCATTTCAGTTGGACTTTGAAGAAAGATAAGAAATTGAAGAGGCAGAGTTATGGCAGGGAGTGTGTTGCAGACCCAGGGGATGGCCAGCCCAAATATTCAGAGGTGGCTATATGACACTGGGAACACCTAACCACCCAGTTGGTTAAAATGAAAAAGCTTTGGTGTGTGGCTGGAGGAGAGATGAGGTAGCTCATGATGGATGGTGTCAGTCTTCTGGATAAAACTGGAAGTCAACGCATCACTGCAGAGTTTGGGAGCTTGAGAACAGAAAATGATTGAAGCAGTTGCTGTAGGGGGTAGAGGGGTGGTATGGATTACATAACACATGCATAAAAAGATGGCTTTCCAGCTGTGAAGGGTAGGAGGAAGGGAAGAAGAGAGAGGGAAACTATCAAGTTTAGATAGAACGAATTGGTAGCAGATTTGGCCAGGAGAGTATTGTCACTTCAGCTCTGTGATGCAGTGAACAAAGTATTGGAGGTGGAGTCAAGAAAACAAGTTCAAATCATGCTCCAGACACTTGCTGGCTCTGTGACCCTGAACTTAAGCTCTTTGTGCTTCAACTTCTTCATACATAAAATGGGGATTGTAATAACCTGTATTTCACAAAGATTATTGTGAGGTTCAAATGAGATAATACATATATATATATATATATATATATATCACTTTGTAAACCTTGAAGTGATATATAAATACTAGGTATTATCATAATTATCTAGCAGTCCAAGAGGAGAAGGTAGGTAGTGAAAGGGATCTATGGCTAGGGACTGACAGGATGGAAACACTGGAAAGACCTAAACACAAAGGATTCAATTACAGAGAAAATTGTCTTATTAAAATGGTTAATTACATAATTCTTTCAAGAAACATTTATTAGAGACTGCAAGAAGGAGAGAGAAGTTGGAAAAGAGAGTGGATTGTTGGGACAGGAAGGAATGCAGGTACTAGAGATCGTGGTGAAGCTAAAGGTAAGGTTTATAAAGAATGATGTGGTTGAAGAAGTGAAAGTCAAGGAGACCATGACCAGAGGAAGACTCTGGAGTTCTGGATCTGGAAGGCAGAGAAGGAATGTGAGGTATTGGATCATGTGGGTGATGAACAGAATGTGAAGAAGTAGACCATGAGAGTTAAGAAACCTAATGAACTTTGAGGCCAACATGTCTGAGAGAGACATCAGTGTGACTATTAATGTAACCAAAGATGATGATAGGGGTTGGGATGGAAAGAATGACTGTGCGCAGAAAAGGTAGGTGAGTTTCCAGTGGTGAATAAATAGAACAGGATAGGGACAAGCTCATATACACCAAAAGAGAGTTTGCTGACTGATAATGGCCAAACAAGAACCTAGAAATGGTCCCAGGAAATGAGTACAAAGACTGCTCCTTCTGGCCCTGCGCACATGGAGGCATGGGGTTAGGAAAGTTCTAAGAAGGCTGGCATTGCCAGCATTTAGTAGGATGGTAAGGAATGTGAAAGGGCAGCTAGGTGGTACACCAGTTAGAGAGCTAGGCCTGGAGTCAGGAAGATTCCTCTTGATGTGCTCAAATCTGGCCTCAGACATTTACTAGCTGTGTGACCCTGGGCAAGTCACCTAACACTGTTAGCCTCAGTTTCCTCATCGGTAAAGTGAGCTGGAGAAGGAAATGGCAAAACACTCCAGTATCTTTGCTAAGAAGACCCCAAATGAGGTCATGACTGAAAACAACTGAACATACATATTTACATAAGGAATGTGAGATCTTCAGGAAAAAAAAAAAAGATCCATGTTAATGTTGAAGCCATTCAAGCTGCTGTTTAATGTCTGAAAAGCCAAAATGGCAGCCATACCAATTGAATTTGAGCAGCTTATAAAATTCTAATCTACAGGTACCACCATGCAGACACTAGGTTGGCATTGTCCAGATTATTGCAGTTCACTATTCTCGAGCAGTCAGTGAATAAACCACTAAATCCTTTCTTTTTCTTTTTTCCTGGTGCATGTCAGTGGGACATCTGATTGATACACTGCACTGTTTTCAATCAAGGCTTTATGGGCCCACATTCAATAGTGAAAACCAAGCTATATACTTAGAACAGTAATTAGTCTAGAGCAGCCTCCATACATTCTCCTTGTAAAAGTTTTAAAGAAACCTGAGGATGATGAATATTTGATGTACTGTACATCATTGTCATCTGATAATAAGATTAGTTATAAGGCTATAAAATGTTATGTTAGGTTCTTGCAGCATATCATTAATATTATAAAATGTAGCTGTGCTCTTAGACAGAACTGCCTGACAGCAAAGCAACAGATAAATAAGTAACATCAACCACTTTCTTCAAGGGCTAAAAAGAAAAAGTCAACACATTCTTTTCAACAAGACACAGAATTCTCAGGCTGAATTGAAAGGTTACTCATTTAATTTCTCTGACTATACATAAGAAAGTACCAACTGAACCAGAAAGATACTTATCTATCCTCTTTTTAATGTAGAAGACAGTAGTAAGACTACACATGGTTGAATTAGGATTAAATGAGGCAGCTAAAAGCTATAGAACACCAAAGCTGGAAGGGAACTTAGAACATAGAACATGCAGTGAGAAAGACAGACACAGCGATAGAAACTGAGAGAAGAGAGGTAGAAAAAAGATTGAGAAGGACAGGAGATGAGAGAAGGAAAAGAGGAGAGGAGAATGGAAGAGGGGAGTAGAGGAAGGGAGAAGGGGAGGTGAGAGGAGGAGAGGAAAGGAGAAGAAGAGGAGAAGAGAAGAGAAAAGAGGGGAGGGGAAGGGAGGGCAGAGAGAGAGAAGAAACAGAGAAACAGACAGAAGAACTGATAGTAAGAGACTGAAGGAGGAGAGGGAGAAGAAATATTGAGAGGGGGAGAAAGAGAAAGAGATAGAGACAGAGAGATAGAGAGGAGAGAGTGTGTGAGACTGAATGAGACTGAGAAAGAGAAAAATAGGAGAAAGAGGAGAGAGATGAGAGACTTAAGAGAGAAAGAAAATATCTATCTAAATAGATAAATGATAGATTAGATAGATAGGTAATAAATAGATAGATAGACAGACAGATAGATAGATAGATAGATAGATAGATAGATAGATAGATAGATAGA
>NW_020954641.1:26830852-26907970 GCF_900497805.2 Vombatus ursinus
AGATAGATAGATAGATAGATAGATAGATAGATAGATAGATAGATAGATAGATAAGTTTTTACTATGCCAGGGAGTTTACATTCTAATGCGAGAAGAAAACACATAAATAGGAGTAGCTAAGGAGTTGAAGGGGAAGGAGGAATGGGCATAACTGTGGCTCAATATGGAGCAGTCCAGGAAGTCATGTGGAAGACTAGGCCTTTAGAACATAAGGTTTCCACTGTATGTGAGAATACTCTGTAATTTGTAAAGAGCATCACAAGTGCAGTGTTCTCTGTATAGGAAAATGTTTGGTAGAGTGCAAAAAGCATTGGCCTTGGAGTCACAGGACCTGAGAGGACTCACAGTTCTGTATCTTACTGTCTTGAAAAAAGGTATTTCACTTTTCTGGACCTCAATTTTCTCATGTAGAAAATATGGAGATTGGGCTAGCTGACTCCCAAGGCATTTTCCAGCTCTAAAATCTATTTTCCTATCCTGATCAGGTGTACTTCAAATATGAATGTTTGGATTTCAGCCCATTTTTAATCATCCAGAGCAATGGGGCCAATGGTATTTAGAATGTACAGCTAGTTTTGATTTAATTTATCTATCTCATGTATCGGCTAAGTGTAGACACTTGCAGAAAATGAGCCTGCAAAGGAGCAGTGTAGAAAAAAATAACACGGGTCCCAGAGCAAAGTCTTATTCAGTCTCACACATTCTCTCCTGTTTATCTATCTCTCTGTCTCTGTCTCTTTCTCCTTCTCCCCTCTTTCAATATTTCCTCTCCCTCTCCTCCTTTAGTCTCTTACTCTCTGTTCTTCTGTCTCTGTTTCTCTGTTTCTCCTCTCTCTCTGCCCTCCCTTCCCCTCCCCTCTCCTCTCTTCTCTTCTCCTCTTCTTCTCCTCTCCTCTCCTCCACTCACCTCCCCTTCTCCCCTCCTCCCCTCCCCTCCCCACCTGGCTATTTGCTACTATGGGTGGCATCACCTTTCTAGGCCTTACTTTCCTCAGATGTAAAGCAAATACAAGTATGCTTGGACTCCCAACCACAAAGAATGATTGTGAAGAGAATAGGACAAAATGGGGATCAGCAAACCACAGACCACTGACCAAATCCGACCAACTGTCTGCTGTTGCACTGCCCACAAACTGAATTGGCTTGCAGGCTGTACAAAAACAGGTGGGGAGCCAAATTTAGCCAGCAGTCTATAGTTTGCTGACCTACGCACAATATATGAAACTACTGTGTAGCCATAAAGGGTTATATGAATGTTAGGAGTTATTAACAGTAAAAAAATCTTATTTTTTAAAAAAAGCCTAAGAAATACCCTGAGCCCTTGAGGATGTAAGACTTGCCCCTGTGACACAGAGAACAATGGGAAACAATATATGACCAGGCAGCGTGATGAGCGATGCAGACAGTAAGTGCTCTCAGAAGGGAAAGAGCAGCATGAGCAAGATTAACTGGGAGAGGCTACATAGATTCAGAAACCTCATCTGAGCCAGAAGCTTCAATCTCCTTCCTACACTAAGCCTCATAGGAAAGATGTTAGAAAGATGCCAAACTGACTGGCTTGAGGATGTCATCTCCTTTTCTTTGATCAGCCTCTAGTGGCGGGTGCTAACAAGCAGTAATATAACCAAGGAGGAGTAAAGGAGGAGAAACAAAGAGTTTCTGTCTTTGCAGGCTTTGGATGATGCAGCATTGACGTTGGATGCTGGAGAACCTTATGTGACCTCATTCACCCCATTATCACCAGGAAGAATCCTTGTAAGCATCAAAGGCTAACAATGCCAAAGAAGGCACAGAGGAAGAGGGGCAAGAAACCACAGGAGAAGCAGACCTAACAGCAATAAAAAAGATTAACTCATTAGAAAGCAAGAAAGATTGAGGAAAGGTATACAACCCTTGGAGCAGAGAGGTAAAGGATAATTCACTTGACCTAATTAAGGTCAGCCACTACAAAACTGGTAGTAGGTCCTTCCTTAGGAGTAGTGAAAGAATCAGAAAGCTGATTCCAGGCACTCCGAAGTTTTAGACACAAATAATTAATTATTCACCTATTTAAACTATGAGGTCCCCTAGTAGAATGTAAGCTCCTCAAAAGCAGGGGTTGTTTTCATTTTTGTCCTGGTATCCCCATTACTTAGGACAGAAACTTGAGCATAATAGCATAACAGGTACTTAAATGCTTGTTGAATTAAATAGTGGTGGACTTTTAAGGGAGATTTTGGCCAGCAATTTTGGGGGCCTACTAGAAATTTGGGTATGTTTTTGTCTCTAGAGCAACAGTTGGGTTGGACCCAAAGAAGTAAGTAGCTCTGTGCTTAGGAGCTTACTCTGAGCTCAAGGAAAAGAGAATAGAGATCTTCAGATTGTATTGTCCTGCTTATAAGGACAGCAAAGAAGGCATGGGATCGGGAAATGTTCAGGGCTCAGTCTAGGCATGAAGACCTCAGAACTCTAGAGTTCGAGTCAGAGGACCTCAGTTCAAATTTCAGCTCTGCCTCTTCGACATTGGGCAAGTCCCTTTTCCTTCTGGCCCCCACCTTTCTCCTCTATAAATGAGAGGGTTTTGCTAGGTGACCTGTGAGTTCCCTGTCAGTTCTAAATTTATGCTTCCATGGTATGGTATCTTTCTTGGTTGGTTATTGTCCTTCGTTTTCTAAGAGGCCCAAAATGACATCACTATGCCAGAGTCAAGTTTTAGTGTGTCTGACTGAGGCTGATCAGACCAATATGAGCTCAGAATGTTCTACCACAGGGTGGGCACAAATAGTCCGTGTGAACCTTTGGGGTGGATTCTCTAAGTTTGCACATCTTGTGTTTCTCTGGAGCTATTTCAATTCTGCTTTGCTCATAGAGCACAGCACCTTTTCCGATGTGGGCATGCCATGCTGAGTGGTATTGTGCCAGTGTCTCCCATGTCACACAATCAATTCCAGAGTTCTTAAGAGAAACCTTGAGAGGGTCCTTGTATTGCTTCTTCAGACCACCATGTGAGTACTTTTCCTGTGTGAGTTCTTGGGAAAAATAGTATTTTTGAATTTGAACAACATGGCCAGCCCATTGGAGTCACAATCTTTGAAGCAGAGTTTTAATGCATGGCAGTTTAGTTTGAGAAAGGACCTCAGTATCTGGTACCTCATCCTGCCAGGTGATCTTCAGAATCATCCTAAGATAATTCAAATCGAACCAATTCAGTTTCCTAGCATGGCGTTGGTATATTGTCCAGGTTTCACAGGCATGCAACAGTGATGTCAACACAATGGCTCTGTAGACTTTCAGTTTGGCAGTCAGTCTAATACTTCTTTTCTCCCATACTTTCCTTTGGAGCCTCCCAAACACTGAACTAGGTCTGGCAATGTGTGCGTCAAACTCATTATCAATATGTACATCCCTCCAAAGTACAGTACTAAGGTAAGTGAACTTATCCACAACATTCAAAACTTCTCCATTTGCTGTAACTGATGGTTCCACATATGGATGGTGTGGTGGTGGCTGATGGAGCACCTGTGTTTTCTTGGTGTTAATTGTTATGCCAAAATTAGCACAAGCGGCAGAGACTCAATCCATACTTCGCTATATCTCAGCTTCAGAGACTGCATTGAGCGCACAATCATCAGCAAACAGAAAATCATGCACCAACACTCCCTCCACTTTGGTCTTGGCTTGTAGTTTTTTCAAGTTGAAAAATTTACCATCAGTGCAGTAGCTGACCTTGATGCCATATTCATCCTCATTGAAAGCATTTGACAACATGGATGAAAACATTGTATGTTTCATGTATCTTTCTAGAAGCTTTTGAAAGAATTGGAAAATGGAGGAGGGTGACAAATCCAACAGTCAGAAGATGGACTTGTTTTCTTTGCTATGCTAGCACTTGACTTTCATTGAGCCCACTCTCTCAATTATTTCTCTTGCTTTCCCTTTCAGCAGTTCCCCTTTAAAAAATGTTTTTGTTTGTTTTCTACTTTTTCATTGTGGACCATTGGCTGTATGCTGTTCAATATCTTGCTTTAGTATCTCAGAACTTTCCAAGTAAGACAGATTTTATTAATATGTATATGTACATATCTATATATTAATATATGTATATATACACATGGGGCAGCACAGTGGATAGAGGTTAGACCCGGAGTAATCTTCCTGAATTCAAATCTGGCTTCAGACACCTGCAACTGTGTGACCCTGGGCAAGTCACTTAACTCTGTTTGCCTCATTTCCTCATCTATCAAGTGATCTGGAGAAGAAAATGGCAAATCACTCCAGTATCTTTGCCAAGATAACCCCAAATGGGGTCACAAAGATTCAAACACAACTGAAAAGATAGAACAACAACAAATTTATATATACGTATATATATATATATGTATATATATATTGTTCTGAAAGTTTTGAGATATAAGTATATACATATATAGGAATAAATACAAAACTTTATGTATATAAGTAAAATCTGTCTTATTCTGGTATATATGTACACACATACAACACACACATACCATAAAGAAGAATTGGAAGCCATGTTCCCCAGTCAAGTCTACCAGGGATTACAAATGTCTAAGAAATGCATTTAGAGGAGGTCCCCATCTGACTGCCAAAGCTAGGTGAACTAGGCCACCAAACATTATTTGCATAGAAAAGCCAGGCAATGGGACTTAGCAAGAGTCAGAAAACAATTTATTAGAGTGTAGGGTAGAAAGGGAAGCTGAACTAAGATATAAAACTTTGATACCTGTAAAGTCAGCGTATTAAGCAGGGATTGGAACTCTGCCTTTTAGTGTCAAATCCTAAGGCAGCCTGGAAGAAAAGTTGGACTTAGAGAGAGAAAAATCTCTTCAGACTCTTAAGTCACTAGATCCACTAACTGCTCTGCTTATCCCCTGATTTTGAGCATGTTCCAAGTTGCAGTTGGACTTGGCGATAGGGAGTGGATTAAGCATCTCTTGGCTTTTACACTTAAACCTCCAGCATTAACTGCTCAGCATAGCAAGGTTTTCCCATTTGAACCACTGTGCTTGCAAGTCCCAGCTATTGATAAGGTGCAAGTCAAAGCATTGATAAGAAATATGTATTTGCTGGAACCATAAAACAGAACACCATAAAGTGAAGTCAGGAGTCTAGGAAAACAGCCAAGTTGAGGCTTCCTCTAGACAAATACTATTTTTCACACATTGCAGAGCTTCAAAAACCATTTTCCATAGGCCAGTTAGCCAAATAGCATCATGTTCTCATGAGGTAAGGAGAGCATCAATACATTAAAAGCATTGATTTAAAAAAAAAATAAACCAATGCTAACATTTGCATTTGAGGAGTTTTTTTAAGTAGAACTTTCTTCTACTCTTAGGCACTTATGCCCTATAAGCTGAGATCTTAGCAGTAATAAATACATATTTGTTAGAATTCCTGTTCTGATTCATGTTGTAATAAGGGCTTGCTTACAAAGATTAGGGCAGAGTCAGGGAGAGGGAGAGAAATAGGGCTTAAAATTATTATCCCTGAGTTTCCATATAAAGAAAGTGCTTCTTCAGTAATTCTTCCAATAGAACAGAATCTCTGTGAGACCAAAGGAAGTCTTAGTTTTTTTTCTATGCATTATCCCAAGCTAGCACAGTGTCTTACACATAGAATATACTTAATAATTGCTTATTGAACTGAACTGAATCTGAATACATAATGATTCTTTATATATTTGACCTCCCAAATCAGTATGAAGAGTACAATATGTTTTCACCTGAGAGTATGACTTAATGTAGCATTTATTCTTATATCCATAGTATTTAGCACATTGGCAGAAGGAAGGGAAGGAAGGAAGGAAGGGAGGGAGGGAGGAAAGACAGAAGGGAGGAAAGAAAAAAAGAAAGAAGGATAAAAGGAAGGGAGGGAGGGAGGAAGAAAGGGAAGAAGGGAGGGAAAGAAGAAGAGAGGGAGGGAGAAAGAAAAGGAGAGTAAACAAAGATACATAAAAGAGAATAATGTTACCTCCTGTAAGTTAATAAAGACACTCCAGGAAGATGTTGAGGCTGCTTTTTCAAGTCAGATCACCCCATGTACTGCCCTTAGCTGCCATCTTTGTTCAAAACAATCCACTCCTTCTGCTTATTTCCATGTACCTTAAGTATTTTTCCCCTCCCAATGAAGTTATAAAACTTTGTTAATGAAATACAACAGCAGAAAGGAGCCAAGCTGTGAGATTCAGGCTGCAGACTACACAGGATGTCTGCATGTTCAGGCTGACTTTGAGTCCTACCCGATTAAGCTTCAACCAGAGACATTCCTGCAGGGGCCAGGACAAAAGTCTGTACAACCATGACCAAGTTGAGCTCCAGCTTCATTACAACAGGTTCCACTGCTAATTCCAGACATTAAAGAACAAGGCATTAGCAGCTGTAAAGCACTCATTAAATGCACAGCACCCTGTGCTGAAAGCACCAGAGGGAAATGCGTGCATGGCCCCATCAACATGAATTTCATTTTACAAGCCTATTGGACCAAGAAGCACACTATTGTACTTTGGATAGAATAGGTTGGAGTGTTTAATAAAGTTGATGCCCATCTTGTGGCTTTGATTTTTCCTCAGGGGGAAGCACCTACATTTTCTGCTGTATAAGCAAGAGGAGGATCAGGGGTGGTAAAGGGACAGTCAGGAAGGATTATCAATGTAATGTTCACACTCAAGATCATTCAAAAGTTTACAAAAGGGGAAAGTAGAGTCAGTCAAATGGGAAGATAAACTGCTTTCAAGACCAGGCAGACTACATTTAATTTTAAACATTTTATGGGTGGTCTTTTCTTTATTTATGTCACTGACATTTCCCAATGATTCCCCAGCAGAACCCTGCCTTGTAACAAATAAGCATAGCTGAAGAAAAAAAATCAACACAGGCCATGATTGAAAACATAGGCCTTATTGGGCAACTATATCCTACCACTTCTCAGTCGAAAGGCAGGCCATACGTTCACTATCTAAGGTTGTGCATTAATGGGAATTACAGTGTTTTTCAACGTTTTTGTCCTTTAGATCACAATAACTGAAATTTTAGTTGTTCTCCTAGTTCTGCTTACTTTACTCTTCATCTGCATATCTTCCAAAGTTTCTCTGAATTCTTCACGCTCATCATTTCTTATATCACATTAATTCACATGCCATAATTTGTTCAGCTTTTTTCCAATTGACAGGCACCTACTTTCCTTGCAGATTTTGGGTTTGTTTGTTTGTTTGTTTTTTGCTATTACACAAAAAACTGCCATGGTAAATCTTTTTAGAGATAAGACTTTGCCTCTCCCTCATTGGGATGGAATTTTAAAATGTATGACAAACGTTGTGTCAAAATGTATCCCAAAATCAAAGGGTTTGTATGGTTTGGTGACTCCTTTAATAGGCTTCCAAATAGTTTTCAGGAATGGTCGCAGTAATTTTACCAGCAGCACACTTACATGTCAGTCATCCAACAACCTTGCCAACATTTACCATGTTCATTTTTTTTTCTGTCATGCTTACCGATCTGACAAGTGGAGGTAAAACTTCAAAGTTTATATAGTTCGCATCTTTTATTATTAGTGATTTAGAACATCATTGTGTGGCTGTTGATAGCTTGCATTTCTTCAGAAATGGAAGTGCTTGCTCCTGTCTTTTGATCACTAATGTATTTGACAAGTCTCTTGTTTCTACATATTTGTCTTATTTCCCTGTATATCTTAGGTATTAGACATTTTTCAGAGATACTTATCACAAAGATTTTTTCCCACTTAACATCTCTTCTAATTCTAGCCACATTGATTTGGTTTCTACAAAAGCTTTTCTGTTTTTTGTAACTAAAATTGTCCATTTTGTCTTTTTTGATCACTTCTAACCCTTATTTTCTTGAAGAAAATTTTGCTTTGCCATAGTTATGTAAGCTGCTTCTTTCTATTCTCCTTTATAAAAAAAAGTTACCTTTTTAAATTTAGGTCAAGGAATTATTTGGAGTTTTTGTGTGTACAGTGTAAGATGTTGACCTAAACCTGAGTTTGCCAAACTTCCTTTCCATTTTTCTTAGAAGTTTCTGTAAAATTAAGAATCCTCTCCCCAACCATTGACGTCCTTGAGTTAATCAGAATCTAGTCTACTCTGTTTGATTATGCCAGAATCTTACTTTCCTAATTTGTTTCATTGATCAACTTTTTTTCTATTTTTTTAATGAATCCCAAGTAGATTTGATGTTTGCTGCTTTATAGTGCAGTTTGAGATCTGATAATGCCAAGTCCCCTTCATTACTACTTTTTTCATTTTTTTACCTTTATATTCTTAACATGTTGTTCCCAATGAGTTATTTTATTAACTTACATGGTTCTATAACTTTTTGATAAGTTTGATTGACATAATACTAAGTCTATAAATTAATTTAAACAGGATTAGGATTTTTATTATATTGGTATGGATCCTCCATGAACAGTATGTATCTCTCCAATTAAAAATGTCATATTTTACTTCTAGAAAGATCATTTTGTAGCAGTATTCACACAGGTCCTCAGTGCATCTCTTGGTGGGTTGACTCTAAGATATTTATGCACTTTGCAGGGGTTTTTTTTCATGGATTTTTTTCTATTCCATCCTGTTAAGTTTTATTACTAATACACAGAATATTAATGTTTTTGTGGTTTTATTTTATATTCTTCTACTTCACTGCAGTTACTAATTATATGAATTAATTTTAAATTAAATTTCCAGAATTCTTTAAATAAGATATCTAACAACACATAAAAATAATGCACCTCTGCTTACTCCCTTGATTTATTTTTTCTTAACTTATTGTTATAGTTCTCTGAGGCTGAAAACTTTGCACAACTGTGTCTCACTTAAATCCAATTCATGCACAAGCCAAGATGCCATTTGTCCTCTTTGAGAATGAAGGACAAACAACAACTAAATTCTTTGCATTTCTAAAACTATTTCAATTAATAACTGATAATAGACATCCTAGCTTTGCCTCTAATATTATTTGAAAGATTTTTAGTGTTTCTCCATCACAAATAATGCTGTCTCTTGGTTTTAGATTTTTTTGTTGTTGTTAAGTCATGTCAGACATTTCTGATTCTCCATGACCCCATTTTGGGGTTTTCTTGGCAAAGATGTTGGAATGTTTTCCATTTCTTTTTCTAGCTTGTTTCACAGATGAGGAACTAAGACAAACGGGGTATGTGACTTGCCCAGGATCACACAACTAGTAAGTGTCTGAGGTCAGATTTGAACTCAGGAAGATGAGTCTTCCTGATTCCAAGGCAAGGGCTCTATCCACTGCACCACCTAGTTGCCCTTCTCATTGTACCCCCCCGCCCAACAATGCAGGGCTGTCTTATTTCATTTCTGCTCACTCTGTGTTCATTCTTATGTTCCATGCTTCCTTACACTGCACTTTGGAAACCTGAATCTCATCTCAAACTGCATTAACACAGATTCTTTTTTCAAGTATTTATGGGCTCTCCAATCTAATTCAATCCAACAAGCATTTATTCAACACTGAGTATTTGTAAAGCATCGTGCTAGGTACTGGGGAAACAACGGCAACAAAAAAATGAAAAACAATTCTTGCCTTCAAGAATTTGAAGATTTTACTAGAGGGATACAGTATGTAAATAGTCAAAATGTATACCCTAACCTGAGGAGGAGGAAAAGAACATTAATAACTAGAGGACTCCGAAAAGACTTCCCATAGGAAATGACTCATGAACGGAATCTTGAAGAAAACCAGGCAAGTCTAAGTGGTGGGGGTGTGGAAGGAGTACATTCTAGGTCGGTAGGGAGAGCCTGTGCAAAGACACACAGATAGAAGATGGAGAAGGGAGATTAGCCTCCTCTGTGGCTCAGATGATATAATCAGCAACAATGGTAGGAATTAATAGGGAGACAAATTTCATCTTCACAACTCTATGTATATTATGTACACACACCTGTACACATGTATTCACACATTAAGTATATATTTATATGCACATAAACATGTGTGTGCATATATACATATATGTGTGTGCATATACATATTCATATAAAGCTGAAATTTGTCTCCCATTACCTCTTACAATTGTTGCTATTTGTACCGTGTATATCTATATGTTTATATATACACATATACATACACACTTCCCAGCAATTATAGTTGTCTCTAAGTGGAATGGAATCTTTTGGGAGCTAGTGAGTCCACCATACTTTCAGGTCTTTGAGGAGATATTCTAGACTTATCAGGGATATTGTAGACATGACGCACGTTTTCATTATAGGTTGCACTTGATACGATTTGAGGTCCCTCGTACCTTGACAATCCAGGGGAAAGCATCGGCTCTAGAATCAGAAAAGCTGAGTTCAAATTCTGACTCTGATGCTTACTACCTACGCGACTTTGGTCAAGTCACTTAACCTACCTGGGCCTTGGTGTCTCTCATCTACAAAATAAAGTACTCGGTATAGATGGCCTCTGAGGTCTCTTTCTGCTCTAGATCTATGCTGCTTTACTCCTATGTTTTTGCATGACCAGAAAGTCATGGCTTATTATTTTTCATTCTATCAGGTCACTTCTTTTCTGATTCATTCAAAGAATGAACTTGCATGTCATAAAGGTATCACCAGGCGTGGCTGCGTTTCTACAGTTAAACATCTTGCTTAGACAAAAACCCTTATATATTGAATTGTGAACTCTATTCAAATCCTATTTCCCATCTTGATGCTAGATTAGATGATATTTCATTTTTAAGTGTCAGAGCAAAGTTGTTTCGTGTCTCTGAGGAAAATAGTAGAAAGAAGATTGAACAAAGATCCAAGAGGCCCAGGTTCTATTCCCAGAGCATAAACCTCATAACCATGTGACCATAAGCAAGTCACTTGACATATGTGAGCCTCAATGTTCTCATTTGTAAAATAGAGATAATATTTGCACTCCCTACCTCACTTTACTTTTGTAAGGAAAAGGCTTTGTAAAATGTAAAGTACTATAAAAATGTAAGATCATAAATGAAGGAAGGGGACACCTTTTCTTGATATAATAAACAGTATCTATCTAAAAAGAAAAGCTAGGTGGCGCAGTGGATAGAGTACCAGGCCTAGAATCAAGGAAGACTCATCTTCCTAAGTTCAAATCTGGCCTCAGACACTTACTAGCTGTGTGACCCTAGACAAGTCACTTAATCCTGTTTGCCTCAGTTTCCTCATCTGTAAAATGAGCTGGAGAAGGAAATGGCAAACCACTCCAGTATCTTTGCCAAGAAAACCCCAAATGTGATTATAAAGTTGGACACAGCTAAAGAATAACTGAACAACAACACAAGAGGGCCTATCAGTGAGGATAAAAATATATCAGGTCTACTGATCTCCCTGGTGGAATTGGGAGCCCCAAACCAGTAAAGTGGGAAGAGATATCATGGAGTTCATGTTTGGGTCAAGCAGGACCAAATATTTGGGAAAGGGAATAGAAACCTTGGGCCTGGTGCACAGATAAAGTTCAAGGACTGGAGCTGATTCATGTTGGGGACCATCACCTGGAGAACTGGGGGTTAGTTGACATTCAGACTCCCTTCCAGCAGAAAAAGGAGCTATAGGCCATTACTATAGACCTTACTTTGGCAGGGTGATAAAGTATTTAAGCCTCCCCAGCAATTTTTTTCATCTATTTCTCTTAATAGCATTTGGAGGCTTCTGACATCCTTATAACATCTCTCCTAATTCTTTTCTCCAGGGGAAATACCTGCAGCTCTTTAGAGATCCTCACGTGAAATGGTTTCAAGTTCCTGTACTATACTCATCAACTTTCTCTGAACATGCTCACAATTGTCAATGTCATTATTAAAATATGACACCAATACTCTACAGGAGTTCTGACTAGGGCAAAGAATGATTCTTTAAGTCAGGGCTTAAAACAAAGAACAAGACTTCATTGGTGGTGAAGAGGTTATATAGTCCAATACAAATTTGGATTTGGAGTGAGAGGGTCAGACTAGATAATCTCTGAAGTACCTTCCTGCTCTAAGATTCTGTGATACTGGGGCTTGCTCAACATCATATAGCTGATGCCACTTATCAGTGGTAGAATGAGGACAAGAATGCTGATTTAGTTATATGCCATGTTGGTGCTGCTGCTTTGGGGGGAGAACAATGGAAAATCCTGACTTTAATGCTTACTATCTATGTGACATTTAACACATCCTCCTTGGGCCTCAATTTCCTAGTCTGTAAAATGAGTGGGTTCAAATAGATGACCTCGGAGGTCCCTTCTAGCTATATCTATGATCCTATGATCTTATCCTCATGAGTCCCATCTGTTGGTTGACCTGGTTATAGAATCATCTTTAAAGTCCTGGACAATAAGGCCCAAGACTAAGTAATTTGGAGTGACTTAGATACTAGGAGGGGTTGTCAGAAAGAAGACAAAGGTGGTACAAAATGGCCGATGAGGTGAGCAATGAAGTTGAAGCATAGGGTCAGAGACCCCAGCTCAGAAAAATACCTATCAAGATGAACCACGGGCATCTCTTTTGTTAGTGCCATGATGGGCACAGGATGAATCATGTGATTCTGATGCTTGGCTTCCAGATGGGAGGCTTCCTGAGCAATGAGCAGATGCCATCACTTTTCACAGCTCTGGGGCAGTGAGAGATTGCAGAGAATGCAGGGCATTCTTCTCATTTTGAAGCCACAGACTAGCACAGTGAGAGATTATGGTGATTAGCCATTCAGAGTGATTAAAAGTTCACTCGCTAAGCCAGAGACTGTGACAACAGAGAAACTGTGATTAAGAGAGGCATATCCACCCTTTCTAGGGTAGATTCCAATTCAATCAGTAAGACTGAAATCACATGTTGTTATCAATTGTTATTAACCTGGTTGCATCAACACTGGCCCCAAAATGAACTGAACTTCATTGACAGAGAGAGGGAGAATTAATGGGAAAGGGGGGCAATGACTAACACAAGGCCTCAGACTGGTTTTCTGGAGGAATTACAAATCTTCAAACGTGAGACCTTGAATTAGTTTTAATACATCTCCATTGTTTCTCCCTCAGCCAGATCCATGGATAGATGAAGTCTAATTAATATGGATGTGTAGCAATATGCAAAGAAACGACTGACTTGTCAAAAACAATCTTGGTTTTCCTCCTACCTGAGTGACTATTACTCTTCAGCCTTCTTTACTATATCATCATCACCCATCTCCTGCCCATTAAGCATAGGTATCCCCCAAGGTTCTGTCCTGGGCCCACTTTTCCTCTCTACACTCCACATTCCAGTCATAGTGGCCTAGTAAGCTCTTCCCCAAACTGACCCTCTGTCAGTGGTCCTCATGCCTTTGCACGGGTCATCTCCTGTTCTTGGAATGCACTCATCCTCATCTTTACCTTGTTGAATACCTTCCTCAAGGTTCAGGTCAGACTCCAATTTGCTATGTTGCCTTTCATGATCCCCTCAGCTGTTAGTGCTTTATTTCTCCTAAAATTATTTTGTAGTCACTTATCTATGTACATTTTAGGGCTTCTAATAGAATATAAGCTCTTTGAGGTAAAGGACTGCTTAGTTTTTGTTATTGCATTGCCTACTTCTAGCATAATCCCTTGCACATAGGCAATGAGTAAACACTTGTTGATTGAATTTAACTGAACGTAATTTAATTTAATTTAATCTTACCATGTAGTCATTTGCAAAAGAGTTTCCAGTATAATTTATTCTGAGTTCCCAAAAGAGATTTCTGCCACTTAGGTCCCCTTATAACATTCATGGGTGACATGAAGTACTGGTAGGGGAGGGGATAACTAAAATTATGCATGACAGAATCAAGGTTCTTTAATCATCTTTTGTTGTTGTATTGTTTTCAGTTGTATCTGACTCTTTATGACTTCATTTGGGATTTTCTTGGCAGAGATACTGGACTGATTTACCATTTCCTTCTCCAGCTCATTTTACAGATAAGGAAACTGAGACAAACAAGGTTAAGTGATTTGGCCAGGGTCACACAGCTGGGAAGTATCTGAGGCCCAGATTTGAACTCAGGAAGCTGAGTCTTCCTGACCCCAGGCATGGCACTCTATCCACTGTGCCACCAAACTATCCTTTAATTGTCTTTATAGGCTAAAATGATAGACTAAAACTGCCATAAACTTTAACAGGAATAAATGTGCCACCTTCATCCAAGTTCAGATATAGCTTTACACAAAGTCATGTGAAAAATACCTGGATTTTTCAGCAGACTTGATACTTAATATTAACCAACAGTATATACCTAATACAAAAAAAGAATTAAGCTAAAATAAATGAGAACTAATTCAACTATGAATTGAATGCTCTCATGCTTTAATCAAAAGAACCTAGATTTAGTAGGAAGAGATCTAGGTCTGAATCCAATTTCTCCTCGACTGCTCCGCCCCCATGCCACCTCTACCTGGATCATCACCTACACTTCTTCTCAGCTGGGAACCTGGACACTGACCCATGGCTTTCTTGACTCTGATGATTCATGTCACTTCCTGGCCTGGTCTATGCCACATCATAGCTCATGTAATGCTGCCTCCCATGCCAGCTCTCCTTTATGAATTGTTGTCCCCATTAGAATGCAAACTTCTTCAGGCAGGATCTTTCTTTCTGTATTTCCTGACCTTAGCACAAGGGCTGGCACATTGCAAGTACTTAATAAATATGCTATCTGACCAAACTAGAGATAAAGAACATTATGACATGCAAAATGGATAATTTTGATTACATCAGATTGAAAAGCTTTTGTACAAACAAAGCCAATGCAACCAAGATTAGGAGAGAAGCAGAAAACTGGAAAAGAATTTTTATAACCAGTGTCTCTGATAAGGGACATTTCTAAAATATATAGAGAACTAAGTCAAATGTATAAGAATACAAGTCATTCCCCAATTGATAAGTGGTCAAAGGATATGAACAGGTAGTTCACAGATGAAGAAATTAAAGCTATCTATAGTCATATGAAAAAATTCACTCAATCATTATTGATTAGAGAAATACAAATCAAAACAACTCCAAGGTACCACATCACACCTATCAAACTGGCTAACATGACAAAACAGGAAAATGACAAATATTGGAGAAGATGTGGGAGAATTGGAACACTAATGCATTGTTGGTGGAGTTGTGAAATGATCCAACCATTTTGGAGAGCAATTTGGAACTATGCCCAAAGAGCTATCAAAATGTGCACACCCTTTGACCCAGCAATAGCACCACTAGGTCTACATCCCAAAGAGTTCAAAGAAAAAGAAAAAGGACCTATATGTACAAAAATATTTATAGCAGCTCTTTTTGTGGTGGCCAAGAATTGGAAATTGAGGGGATGCCCATCAATTGAGAAATGGCTGAACAAGTTGTGTTATATAAATGTAATGGAATACTATTGTGCTATAAGAAATGATGAGCAAGCGGATTTCAGAAAAATCTGGAAAGACTTATATGAACTGATGCTGAGTGAAGTGAGCAGAACCAGGAGAACATTGTACACAATAACAGTCACATTGTGCAATGACCAACTTTGATAGACTTAGTTCTTCTGAGCAATGTAAGGATCGAAGACATCTCCAAAAGGATCATGATGGAAAATGCTATCCATATCCAGAGAAAGATGGAGTCTGAATGCAGATCAAAGCATACAATTTACTCTTTTCTTCCTTCTGTTTTGTTTCTTCTTTCTTGTGATTCCTCCTGTTGGTTCTAATTCTTCTTTACAACATGACTAATGTGAAAATATGTTTAATAGAAATGTATATGTAAAGCCTGTATCAGATTACGTGCTGTCTTGGAGAGGGAGGTGGGGAAAGAGGGGGAGAAAATTGAAAACTCAAAAGCTTATGGAAGTGAATGTTGAAAACTAAAAATAAATTACTTAATTTAAAAAAAAATTGATATACTATTTGTCTGTGTTTCCATCTGACACTAATCAAAAGTGTGATTGTGGGCCCGGTCAAAGTTTTCTCATCTGTAATATGGAAGTAATAATCTTCCAGGTACCTACTGGATTTGCTGCAAGGATCAAAAGAGAAAATGTATTAAAAAAAAAACTTTGCAAATCCTTAAGTTTAAAAAAATATCAATAATTAGCTCTTGATCTAGAACTATAGCTTTCTATGTGTATATATGTAAAATCATTCTATACATACTTCTATTTATCAGTTCTTTCTCTGGATGTAGATGGTGTCTTTCTTCATATGTCCATCGTAGTCATCTCTTGGGCAGGGGGTGGTGGGAGGGAAGAAAAAAAAGGAAATTTACATGATAACTATATTATATATTCAAAAGTATAGCAAGTTGTACATAAAAGATTTGCAGTTTCACGTATAATCATCCTTTTTTTTATCATACTATGTTATGGAAACGCTTGTTTAATTCCATAAATTAAAAATGAAATAAATAAAATTTAAAATAAATGAAGAAAATTATTGGTTGGAGAAAAAAAATTCTACATGTAGTAAACCCCAGCATGGCAGCTCTTTCCATCTCTACCAATATAGATTCACAATTCATCTGTAATCTATGGCCTTACAGAGTTCATCTGGTACACTTAAATGACTTTCCCTGCATTACACAGCTAGTTTGTGTCAGAGGTGTGGTTTTCTGAACCTAACTTGATACTATGACAAGACCTCTAGCTTCTACACTGTGCTGTCTCTTGTTGCCTGTTATATTACAAGAACTAGGAGTCTGGTGTCCAGAATGAGGGAGTTAATGTTCTTGCTGTACTTTTTCCTTGTGAGTATGGTGTCCAGTTTAGGGACTGCATTACATGAAAACCATTAACAAACTTGAGAAAGAGGAATCACAAGAAAGAAGAAACAAAACAGAAGGAAAAAAAGAGTAAACTGTATACTGTAAACTATATACAACTGAGAATGCCCAGAAAGATAACAAATGTTCCAAAACCATGTTATCTGAGAAATAGTTGAAGGAACTAGGCATTTAGACTATGGAAAAGAAGACTGAGGAGAGATGTGAATCTTATCTTCATATATTTTCAGGGTTACAGGGGGAAAAAAGAGGAAATTTTCTCTGTTTAGTCCCCAAAATCAAAAGAATGACTAGTAGATGGAAATTAGAGAGAAGAGAAGCAAATTTCAGTTTAATATGAAGAATAAGGAGGATTAAAGAATTCCCTAGCAATCAGAACTGCCCCAGATGGAATTGATTACCTCTATAATCAGTGAGTCCTCTTTCACTGGAAATATTTAGGAAGAAATTAGGTAGCCCACTTCAGTCTGGTTCCACTCTTTCCTCTCCTTTACGCCACATTCCAGTCATGCTGGACTACCCGATATTCCTTCTGTATGACATCCCACTTCCAACCTCTTTGTCTTTGCATAGTTTGTCCTCCATACCTAGAATGAATTCCTTCCTCTCCTCCACCAACCCCTAGGGTCCTTCAAGGCTCAACTCATCATACAAGTCTTTCTGGATTCTCTTCATTCTTAGTACCTACTTCCTACCCTGAAAAAAACAAAAAACAACAACAACAAACACCATTCCTTGCTATACATATAATTGATTTATCCATGCACATGTTGTTTTTCCTCAGAAGAATATAAGCTCCATAGGGTCAGAGAACCTATTGCCTTTGCTTATCAAAGAGTGCTGCCTTAGCCCAATGTGAGACAAAAAGTAGGAACATAACAAATCTTGATAAATTGAATTGAATTGAGATGAGTTGACTACAAATGCTATAGAGCATATAGGGCAAGGAGTTGGATCAGATGAGCCCTAAGGCCCTTCACAGTTATGGTATGCAGGGGAGGGGAATCTTTGGCCTTCTGACCACATGTGGCTTTCTAGGTTCTTGGGTGCAGCCTTCTGACTGAATCTAAGTTTTATAGAACAAATCTGTTTATTAAAGGGATTTGTTCTATGAAGTTTGGATTCAGTCAAAGAGCCACACTTGAGTACCTAGCAAGCCACATATGGCCTCAAGGCCACAGGTTCCCTACCTCTGGCATAAGATAAAAAGTACTGGATTCAAATTCTAGTTTTATATTCTGGTAGCAGCTAGGTGGTGTAGAGTTGGGCCTAGAATCAGGAAGATTTGAGTTCAAAGATGACCTCAGAAACTTACTAGTTATGTGACCCCAGACAAATCACTTAACCTCTCTCAGTTGGTTTCCTCAACTTTGAAATGGAGATAATAACACCTCCCTCTCAGGATTGTGAGGACCAAATAAGATATTTGTAAAGCACTGAGCACAGTCTCTGACGTACACTAGGTGTTTAATACATGCTTGTTCACCTTCCCTTATATTATTTAAAAGAATTAATTTCTTTCTTCATTTCTGACAACTTTCTGGGCCTCATTTTTCTCAAGGCTCATTAAAGGAAGCTGGTGGTACAGTGAGTAGAGTACTAGGCCTGAAGTCTGGGAGATCTGAGCTCAAATCCAGCTTCACACATTTACTATCTACATGACCCTGGACAAGTCACTTTACCTTTGTTTGCCTTAGTTTCCTCAACTGCAAAATGAGTATAATAATAGCACCTACATCATATATCTAAGGGTTGTTGAGATGATGGAATGATATATTTGTAAAAAGAAATCATTTAACACTATGCCTGGCATATAGTATGCATTATATAAATGCTTATTCCTTCTCTTCTTTTCCTTTATGTATAAAATAAGAGTTGAGACTGATGATCTCTGAGAGTATGACCCACCTGCCATAATGCCTGCAATTCCTGTACTAACCATTCCTTTAGGCTAAGACCTTGAAGATCCTTGTCCAAATGTAAATGTATTAGTCATTTGGAAAGACAGTACTTTAACTCATTTTGAGTCATTAATAGTTTAGGAAGAATTAATTGATCAAATTAGGTAATTCCTGTCACCTAGGAAAGGTGAAAGTGGGCTTTGAATGCATTGCAGAATTGGGTGGGGGGCATTCAGGAGCAGGGGGTGATGCTTGAAGAAGGCAAACCTAGGTGGGTACCACAGTGGGCCCCCTTGGTCAGTGGGGAGCCAGCCTGAGAGCCTTAGGGCTCTGACATGAGAATTGAAAGATGCATGCTGAAGACATAGAGCCTTCCTGGTCCCATTTCACCTGAGGCCAACCCATCTCCCAGGCTACATGTGTGTCTAATCAGCCACTTTGTCTTCTAAGGTAGCTGCTCTAATCCATCCTTCACACACTTCGCACTTACCATAGCATAGTTATTTGTATACCTGTCTTATCTTCCCTACTAGACTGCTTCTAAGGAAGGGACTGAATCTTATTCAACTTTGTTCTCCCCAGAATTGTATAAGACTTTATGCTTAGTAGGTGCTTAATAAATGTTAATCAATGACTCAATCAACAATCATTTATTAAGCACCTACCATACTATGTGCCACAAATTGTGCTGGGTGCTAGAGATACAAATACAAAAAATAAAACAGTCCTTGCCCTGGAGGAGTTTGCATTCTACCAAGGGAGATAACATGTACACATGGAAAGGAAGAAAATAAACTTTTATTAAGAGCCTACAGTGTGGGAAGAGCCTTACAAATATTATCTCATTTTATCCTCACAACTCTGGGAGGTAAGGAAATGAGGCAGACAGAGGTTAAGTGACTTGCCCAGGAAGACATAGTTAAAAAGTATCTGAGGTTGGATTTGAACTCAGTTCTTCCTGATTCCAGGCCCAGCATTCTAACCATTGTGCCCCCTAGCTACCCTCTCAGAGAGTGACAGCAGAGAGATATCCTAATGTGGCCAGTTAGTCTCAGTGCTTTTGGACCCTGATGGTGGCTCCCCTGATTCCATTATACGTCAATAAGAAGGTCAGTAAAACCCCTTGTTGGTGCTCCCACTGTAGTTATTAGTGGCAGATATTTCTCCTTGCCAAGGATTGTAAGCTCCTTGAGAGTAGGGCCTGCCTTTTACTTCTTTTTTATTTCCTCGGTGCTTAGCACAATGCCTGGCACACAGAAGGCACTTAATAACTATTTACTGATTGGTTGATTGGTTGAAGTCCCGAAACTTCAGTTCATTTAAAGTAAAGAAAGCAAAGGAATGGCTCTCTGCAATTTCCAAACAGGCAAGAAGACTGAGCCAACGCTTCCAGCAGACAAGGAGGGGATTAACTTGAGTCATAAGCACACTCCTTGGGAGCGGACTAAAGACTGGCATTCTGCACACCGGCAGCTTCTTGTAGAAACCCTGGGAGAGCTGAGATTAAACTTTGCAGCAATAGAAACTTAGGTACCCAGTAGGAAGAATAGAAAAAAAAAAACATCTCCCTCAGTATCAGTTTCTTTGACACTGACCTTTAGTCCACAGGAACTCGTGAACATTCTGTAAGTCTCCTGTTCCTCTGCTCTGGCTAATTGGCCACCAAGCTCTGCTCCCCCCTCTCCAGCGGGGGATCCGAGTCTTGACAAAGGCTTAGAGAGGAGGTGCAAAAGGAGAGATGACAGGCTTCCTCCAGAGGAGACACAGGCGGGTTGCTCCCCCAATCGTGGAGGAGGGGGAGGACAGCAAACTCAGCAAGGGTACGGAAATGCTGGGGAAAGCAGTCCTCCAGGCTGGAGACAATGGGATTCTGTGTACCAGCAACCAGCTAATTATTTCTCGCTGCATATCAGCAAAGGCTGACCTGATTAAAATCATAAATCAGTTCTGTGTTTCTGTTTGTCTGCTGGGAAGAGTGTGGGGTTGGGTGTTAATTAAGATCCACTCTGTAATCTGAAGTCCGGGCTTCTGTCAAGTTGTGGTCCCTTCACTTTTCTTGGCTCCAAGACCCCTGTATACCATATTTTGTGCCAGTTATCTTGGCTGAATCAATGTATTCAAAAACTAGACATGGACCCTCTGCCCTCTGCAGTGTCTTTCTGAATCTTTCCCATCATGGCCAGGATATGGCATGGGGCCATAGAGTTATGTTGGCTTCCAAAGAGAGGCAATCTGAAAAATGGGTTCAGAATGCCAAAAAGGAGGACTCGTGCTCTGCTCCTTCCACTTTCCCTCCTTATCTCCTTCCTGTGCCCTCTCTGGGATGTTGCCCAGTACTGGCTAAGGAATTAGTGATCAACAAATCCAGGACACTCCATCAACACCAGATTAGTGGATAGGCCAGTATCCTCACAATTTATTTGGACTATCTGCAAAAGTTCCCAGAATCCACATGCCAATTTCCATTGAGATGAAAATCCCTCTCTTTCTTTGCTAGAATCAGGGTTCATAGAATATAGAATGTGTAAGCCAGAAGGGGCTTTGGGACTTCAGAATACAGTGTTAGAGCTGGAAGGGACCTTATAACACAGAATGTCTGTGATGAGAGGAAGCTTGGCACAGAAGAAAGTCAGAGCTGGAAGAAACCTTAGAACACAGAATGCTCCAAATGCTCTGTGATTCATTTCCTTTTTATGTTATAAATAAAAGACTATAGACACATCATAGTACAGTACGAGAGTACTGGAAGGGGAGTCAAGAGACCTGAGTGGGGAGTCCAACTTGAGCAGTAACTGACTTAGTGACCTTGTATAAATCATGTCACTTTTGAAAGTAAGCCACTTCACTTTTTTGAAGCTGAATTTCATCATTCATAAGAAATAAAAACTTTGAACTTGATGATTTCTAATACTTCTTTCAGCTTTAACATTCTGCTATTCTACACATTTTTGGAGGCCTACTAGATATGAGTTGCATTGATTGACTTGTTGCTAATAAATATTTGGGGTCGATGAGGAGGAGCCTCTAAAGACCCACCCAGCTTTGATATTCTGTAATTATAAGTGTTATTGATGTCTACTAGGGATTAATTCCTCTGAATGATCTATTATAAGGAAAGGGGGAAAGGATCTGAGTCAATGGGTCAAATGAGAGCCAAGAATGGGTTTTTGCGGGCGTGTGAAGGGAAGGAGGTTGAGGTCATGGGAAAGCATTTGAGTCCTCCTACAAGCATGAATGGAAAGTATCAATAGAGGTGACTGTGGAAAGGTATGGCTTTTGTGGCTAAGGACCATAATAGATCAATAAATGCTGGGTGGAAATTAGACCACCAACATACTACATAATTGCAAAATCATTAAACAAAAATATCTATTAGGGAGTTGATACCCAATCTGAGTAACAAGATGGTAAGAACACCTACCAGCCTTTGATGAATTCAAGCCACCAAGCCTAACTTCAGTTGTTCACAACATCCTTGGATACTGAAGGAGCTGGTGGATATGATTACTGAGCCACTTCCAGGGATCTTTGAAAGATCATAGCAAAGAAGATTGGAGAAGGGTAAATGTTATCCTGGATTTCAAAAAAGGAAAAAGAATAGACTACAAAGTCTAGACCTGTGGATCTGCCTTCAATTCCTGGCAAAATTCTAGGAGATATCTATAAAGGAATGGTCTCTGCATATATAGATATAAATGTGGTAATTACAAAGAACCTAAGCATGGCTTCAGCAAGAAAAAGCCATAGCAGAATAAGTTTATTTCCTTTTTTTGACAAGATAACTAGACCGGTAGATGGGGAAATGTTATAGGTAAAATCAACCAGATTTAAATATTTGACAATTTCTCTCAGGATGTCTTTGTATAAAAGATGCAATGAAGAAAGTGAGATGATATCATAATTCAGTGGATTCAGAACTGGGTGAATAATTACACCCACAGATTGATTCAAGTTGATATCAACTTGGAAGGAGGTCTCCATGGAGTGCCCTGGGGATCAGTGCTTGAGCTGCTGGTTAACATTTTTTTTTTAATACCAATACGTGGATAAAGGCATAGATGAAGTACTCATCACATTGAAAATGACCCAAAGCTAGGAGGATTAGCCAACACACTGTATGACAGAGTAAGGTTCCAAAAAGATCTTAGTATGCTACAATGTTAGGCCAAGACTAGTAAGATGAACTTTAATAGGCATAAATGTTGAACCCAGATCTTACACTTGGGTTCAAAACATCAACTTCACAAGTATGAAATGAAGAGAGCAATGGTGAGATAACAGTTTGACTAAAAAAGATTAGTATTCATGTGGTTCCTATGGACTACAACCCCAGAAGTTTGTAATATGACAAACAAAGTGTGATATGATCATCAAAAAAAGCTAATTTTATTTTAGAGAGGCATAGTGTCCAGGAATAGTTTAATTGAATTCTGACCTGGTAAGACCACACATGCAGTGTTGTATTAATTTCTGTGTACCATAATTTAAGAAAGCCGTTGATAAGCCATAGTATATCCAAGGAAGGGCAACCAATATACTGAGGGTGTTGAGAGAAGATTATGTGAGAATCATTTAAAACAACTGGAAACATTTAACTTAAAGAAGAAAGGAGCTGGTGAAAGTAGAAGGGTGGGGATTTTGGCTTTACTCACAGATTTGAAGGGTTGTTGTATAGAAAAAGAAGTAGCCTTGCTCTGTTTGGGCCCAAAGAGCAGAAATTTTAAATATATGATTATAATAATACTAAAGAAGGTCACTTCTTTGCTTCTGCTTTTTGTATTTTTTAACTTGAGTACTGAATTTTTGTCAGTGGCTTTTTTTCGTCTGTTGAAATAACAATGGTTTTGTTCTTTTTGTTGTTAATGTGATTAATTATATTAGTAATTTTCCTAATATTCAATCATCTTTGAATCCCTGGCATGAATCTAATTTGGTCATAGTAAATAATTTCTAGATATGTTTCTATAGACTCTTTAAAAGGATGTTTTTAAATGTCTGAATCAATGTTCATTAGTGAGATTGCTTTACAGGTTTCTTTCTCTACTCTGTCTTTTCCTTGTTTGATTATCAGGGCCATATTAGTCTCATAAGAAGAGTCTGGTAAAGTATTTCCTGGCTCTATTTTAAGAATAATTTTCATTACAGAAATTAATTAATGTTTAAATAGAATTCTCTTATAAAATAAAGGGACTGTAGGAATGAAGGGATATTAACACTTCTGCACCTCAAATGACACATAAAATAGTCATCACCCATACTTTTTTGGTAGCTAAGTGGTACAGTGGATAGAGGGCTAGACATGGAGTCAGGAAGAGCTGAGTTCAAATTCAGCCTTAGATACTTACCAGTTGGGTGACCCAGGGCATCACTTAATTTTTGTCTGTGTCATTATGCTCATCTGTAAAACATGATTAATAATAGCACTTATTTCACTGGGCTGTTATAAGGATCAAATGTCTGCACCCTGCAGACATTAAAGTGCTACATAAATGCTAGCTATTATTATTACTACTAGTTTTGAAAAGTAGAAATTAATGGACTAGATTAAATGAGGAAGAACTAGAAATGTTTTACCTCAACAGCTCAGTGTTTGCTAAACCCAAGAACATGAATTACTTAGTGAAAATTTTTCTATTTGACAAAAACTGCTAGAAAAATTAAAATGAAGTTTGGTAGAAACAAGGTTTAGAAAAACATTTTATATCATTTAATAATCTCAAAATATTAAAGGTCACAACATAACAAAATTAGAAAAGAATCAGATCATATTCCTTTCACAGCAGAGGGAGAAATCTTAAACAAACATGGGGATGCGAGAAGACAAGCACTTTTTTTTCTCTCTTTTTAAAAATCTCTTGTTACAAGGGGTAGATCTCTGAAAGGGGGAGGGACAGATATACTGCTAAATGCAAATGACAAAAAATAAGATATCAATAGAGATTTGAAAAATATTTGTAGCAGCATTTATATGATAGGAAACAACTGGAAAGAAAGCAGATACCAGTCAATTAGAGAATGGCTAAAAATGGTAGTTTATGAATGCAGCGGGATATTACTATATCATAAGAAATAATGTATATGAAGAATTCAGAGCAACATGGGAATACAGATTGTTGCAAAGTAAAGTGAGCAAAACTTGGAAAATAATATGTACAGTGGCTACAATATTAATGGAAAGAACAACAACAAAATAAAGTGAAAGCAGTATAAAGACCAAGCTTGACCTCTTAATTGGAGAGGTTGGGGATGATGAATATGGAACACTACACATACTATTAACTTTTAGACTTAGTTATATGTTAGTTTTGCAGATTTGCCTCTCTCTCTCTCTTTCTCTTTCTCTTTTTCCCTCTCTCCTTCTGGCCCCCTCCCCTCTCCTCTCTCTATAAAAGATTGATAGAAGAGTCATCAGATTTGTTCCAAAATAAATATGATGTAAAACTTTTTTTAAATATACATTTTATTTCATTAAATAATTTTAAATTACATGTAAAAATTTTTAACAATTTTTTTAAAGTTTTGAGTTCCAAATTCTCTTTCTCCCTTTTGCCCCTCCCCTTTTGGGAAGGCAATTTGATATTGATTATACATGTCAACTCATGCAAAACATAATTCCATATTAACCAGCTAGCAAAAGAAAAGACAGACAAAAACAAATCAAGAAAAATGAAGAAATTTATAAAAGTAGGCTTCAATCTGCATTCAGGGTTCATCAGTTCCATCTGAAGGTGGATAGCATTTTACGTCATGGACCCTTTAGAATAGTTTTCAATCATTGTTTTGATCAGATTAGCTAAGTCCTTCACAGTTGATCATCCTTACAATATCGCCATTACTATCTACAATGTTCAGCTCACTTCACTTTGCATCAGTTCATATAACCCTTCCCAGGATTTTCTGAAACCATCCTGCTCATCATTTCTTATAGCATAATAATATTCCATCACAATCATATACCACAACCTGTTCAGCCATTCCCCAATTTATGTGTATCCTCTCAATTTCCAATTCTTTGCCACCACAAAAAGAGCTGCTATAAATATTTTTGTACATGTAGGTCTTTTTTCCCTTTTTTTATTGTTAGGGTGAATGTCTCACGGTCTCATGAGAGCTCTGTTGAGGGAACTTTCCCACGGGAGTTCCAGATTCTATCAGTAGAAGCTGAGGGTCACAACATAGTTGCATGGCAAAAATAAGGAAGTCTCCCAGGACCTCTCCTTTGCTGACCTGCAGCTCCCATGGTTGGTTCGGCTCTCCTCTCACTGGGAGATGAGTCCTGATACGAGCTCCAGCAGACCTGATGATTGGCTATCACAGGGGGATCACACTTTGAACATGCATCACTAGGGCCATAAAAGACAGCTAACTGCACTCAATAAACGGAGCTTCTGCCACCTTGATGTCTCCCGCCTCATCCATGCATCTCGGGGTTACAGAGCATTGAGCTGGTCTCATGCTCATCACTGCAGAGGCTGTCATTTTATCTCTTTGGGATGCAGACCTAGTAGTGGTATTGCTGGATCAAATGGTATGCAAAGTTTTATAGCCCTTTGGGCCTAGTTACATATTGTTCTCCAGAATGGTTGGACTAGTTCACAACTGCTGTATTAATGTCCCTATTTTTCCACATCCCCTCCAGTATTTGTTATTTTCCTTTTCTGTCATGTTAGCCAATCTGATAGGTATGAGATGGTACCTTAGAGCTATTTTAATTTGCATTTGTCTAATCAGCAGTGATTTAAAGCATTTTTTTCATGTGACTATTGAAAACTTTGATTTCTTCTTTTGAAAACTGACTGTATTCTTTGATCATTTATCAAGTGGGGAATTACTCTTATTTTTCTAAATTGGGCTCATTTCCCCATATTTTTGAGAAATAAGGCCTTTATCAGAGAAATTACTGCACAAGTTTTTTTTTCTGTTTCCTGTTTTTCTTCTAATTATGATTGCATTGGATTTGTTTGTGTGAAAGCTTTTTAATTCCATGTAACTAAAATTATCCATTTTACTTCCCATGATCCTTTCTATCTCTTTTTTGGTCATAAACTCTTTCCTTATCCTGACAGGTTTATTCCCCCATGCTCTCCTAATTTACTTATGACATAGCAATTTATTTCTAAAACGTTTACCCTTTTTGAACTTATCTTAATATACAATGTGACAAATTGGTCTATACCTAGTTTCTGCCAAACAGCTTTCCAATTTTCCCAGCAATTTTTGTCCAATGATGAGTTCTTATCCCCAAAGCTTGGATATTTGGGTTTCTCAAATACTAGATAACAGTGGTCATTTACTGCTATGTATTGTGTACCTAATCTATTCCACCTGTCTACTATTCTATTTCTTAGCCAGTACCAGATTGTTTTGATGATTACTACTTTGTAATATAGTTTGAAATCTGGAACAGCTAGCCATCTTTCCTTCCCATTTTTCTTATTAATTCCCTTGATATTCTTAACCTTTTGTTCTTCCAGATGAATATCCCTCTAACTCTAAAAAATAATTGGTATGGCACTGAAAAAGTAAATTAACAGGTAGAATTGTCATTTTTATTATATTGACTTGACCTACCCATGAGCAACTAGTATTTTCCCAATTATTTATATCTGTCTTTATTTGTGTGAAAAGTATTTTGTAATAGTGTTCATATAATCCCTGGGTTTGTCTTGGCACATAAAATTCCAAGTGTTTTGTATTGTCTGTAGTTATTTTAAATGGAATTTCTCTTTTCATCTCTTCTTGCTGAGTGTTGTTGGTAGTACATAGAAATGATGATGATTTATGTGGGTTTATTTTATATCCTGCAACTTTGCTAAAATTCTTAATCATTTCAACTATTTTTAAGTCGATTCTCTAGGGTTCTCTAAGTGTACCATTATATCACCTGCAAAACAGTGATAGTTTTGTTTCCTCATCGCTTATTTTTATTCCTCCAATTTATTTTTCTTGTCTTTGCCATAGCTAGCATTTCTAGTACAATATTGAATAATGGTGATGATAGTGGACATCCTTGCTTCGCATCTGATCTAACTGAGAAGGCTTCAAGTTTATTCCCATTATAGATAATGCTTGCTTTTATTTTTACTACTTATCACTTTAAGAAAGCCTACATTTATTCCTATACTTTCCAGTGTTTTTAAGTAAGAATGAGTGTTGTATTTTGTCAGAGGCTTTTTTCTGCATCTATTGATGTAATCATATGATTTTGTTGTCTTTTTTATTGATACAGTCAATTATGCTGATAGTTTTCCTAATATTGAACCAGTCCTACATTCCAGGAACAAATTCCACTGGGTCATAATGTATGATCTTTGTGATACATTGCTCTAATATTTTGGCTAACATTTTATTTAAAATGTTTGCACCAGTATTCATTAAGGAAATTGGTTTATAGTTTTTATACCCACTCCTTCTATGTATCCCCCTTTAAAATGGTGTAATAACAATACAGTTCTCAAGAGTTACAAATATCATCTTCCCTCGTAGGGATGTAAACAGTTTACCCTTATTACTAACATCTTGCTGGGTTTGTTTTCTGTCCCGTTTATTTTTTTTTTATGTCTCTCTTGAGTCTTGTATTTGAAGATCAAATTTTCTGTTGAGCTCTGGTCTTTTTATCAGGAAGGTTTGGAAGTTCCCTATTTCATTGAATATCCATCTCCTCCCCTGAAAGATTATGCTCATTTTCACTGGGTAGTGGATCCTTGGCTGTAATCCAAGCTCTTTTGCCTTACAGAATATCATATTCCACGCCCTACAATCTTTTAATGTAGAAGCTGCAAGGTTATAATCGTGACTGTGGTTTCATGATTTTAAATTGTTTCTTTCTGGCTGCTTGAAGTATTTTCTCTTTGACCTGGTAATTTTGGAATTTGGCTACTGTATTCTTTGGCATTTTCAATTTGGGATCTCTTTCAGGAAGTGATTGGTGGATTCTTTCTATGGCTATTTTACTCTCTGGCTCTAAGATCTCAGGGCAATTTTCCTTTATGATTTCTTCTGGTTCAGCGGTTCCAGGGTTGTTCTTGAGGCAATATTTTCTGTGCTTTAAGGAATGGTGAAAGCAATTTACTTCTTACTCTGCCATTTTGGCTCCTGGAAGTGGAACTTGATGTAAGCATTTAGAGGTATAAATTTTCCCCAAAGCACTGATCTGTCTGCATTGCACAGATTTTAAAATGTTGTTTCATTGTCATTCTCTAATGAAATTATTTCTATGATTTTTTCTTTGATCCATTCATTCTTTAGGATTAGATTTTTTAGTTTCCAATTAGTTTTTAGTCTGAGCCTCTGTGGCACTTTATTGAATGTAATCTTTATTGCATTATGGTCTGAAGACAGTGTGTTTAATATTTCTTTTTTCTGCATTTGGTTTGTGATCTTTTTATGCCCTAATATGTGGTCAATTTTTGTGAAGGTACCATGTACAGCTGAGAAAAAGATATACTCCTTTCTATTCCCATTCAATTTTCTCCACACTTCTAACCTAACTGTTCTAAGAAACTATTCATCTTCTTAACTTCCTTCTAAATGTATCTAGTTCTGCGAGGTGAAATTTGAGGTACCCCCTATTATAGTTTTACTATTTCCTTCTGTAATTCATTTAATTTTTCCTTTAAGAATTTGGATGCTATGCCTGTTGGGGTGTGTGTGTGTGTGTGTGTGTGTGTGTGTGTGTGTAGATATAGATATATGTATGTAAGTATATCTATATGTATATATGTATATATGTGTGTGTATGTATGTATGGATGTATTGATATTACTTTATTGTCTATGGTGCCTTTTAGCAAAATGTATTTTTCCTGCTTACCCCTTTTAATTAGGTATATTTTTGCTTTTGCCTTGTCTGAAATCATGATTTCTACCATTACCTTTTTTGCTTCAGCTGAAGCATAATAGATCATGCTCCATCCCCTGTTTCAGGTGTGTTTCTTCTAAACAACGTATTGCTGGATTCTGGATTCTAATACATTCTGCTATCTGCTTCCATTTTATGGGTGAGTTCATCCCATTCACAGTTATGATTACTAACTGTGCATCTCCCTCCATTCCTATTTTTTTCTGTTTACCATTCTCCCTTTCTCTTTCTAGCCTGTCATTCCTCTAAAGCCTGTTTTATTTCTGACCATGCCTTCCTTTATCTGTCCTCCCTTTTATCACTCCCTCTTTTTTCTTATCTTCCAACCCTCCTACTTCCATGTTGGGTAAAATAGAGTTCTATTACCAATTGACTATATACATATATACGTGTGTGTGTGTGTGTGTGTGTGTGTGTATAAATATTGCCTCCAACTCTAACACTAACCCTAAATGCCTCCAACTAGATCTATATATGTAGATATATATATATATCAGGGCCGCACAACCTGTAACCCACAGACTACTTATGTCCCTTGACACACCAAAGGATTTTTTCCTCTACATTTTCGTGGGCCACCTGAAATCCTATGGTGTACTGCAAGCAAGCTGCAGGTTGTAAAGGCCAGATGCATGTGTGTGTGTGTGTGTCTGTATGTGTGTGTCTGTGTGTGTGTTTGTGTCCCCTTTTTGAAACAATTTAGATTTAAGCAATGTTAAAGCATTGCCCCACCATTTTCACCTTCACATAAAAGCTCTTCCTTGCATGCCTCTTTTATGTGAGATTATTTTCCCCATTCTCCTTCTCCCTTCTCCCTCCTTGCAAGGCATCCCTCTTTCTCACTTATCCATTTTTTAAAATCAGCTCACTTCTGCAACCTCTTTCTATGTAGAATCATTCCAACTGTACTTGATACAGTTCTTAGAAGTTACAAGTCTCATTTTCCTATGAAGGTAAAAAGTTTAATCTCATTGAGTCCCTTATGATTTCTCTTTCATGTTTACCTTTTTATGCTTCTTTTGAATCTTGTATGTGAAAGTCAAATTGTCTATTCAGCTCTGGTCTTTTCATCAGTAATGCTTGTAGGTCATTATTTCATTAAATATCCATTTTTTTTCCCTTAAAGGTTTATATTCAATTTTGCTGGGTAGTTTTTTTTTTATTATAACCCTTTCTCTTTTGCCTTCTGGAGTTTCATATTTCAAGTCTTCCACCTTTAATGTGGTAGTTATTAAATCTTGCATGATCCTGATTGTGACTCCATGGTATTTGAGTGGTTTCTTTCTAGTTGCTCAAAGTATTTTCTCTTTGGCCTAGGAGTTCTGCAATTTGACTATACTATGCCTGGGAATTTTAATTTTGGGTTCCCTTTGTGGAGATGATCAGTAGATTCTTCCAATTTCTATTTTAGCCTCTGGATTTAAGATATCAGGACAAGTTTCCTTTATAACTTCTTGAAATAAGATGGGTAGGCTCTTTCTTTGATTGTGGTTTTTAGTTAGTCTAATAATTCTTAAATTACCTCTCTTCAATCTATTTTCCAAGTCAGTTGTTTTTCCAGTGAGATATTTCACATTTTCTTCTATTCTGTTTTCATTTATTTGACTCCATTTTATTGTTTCTTGGTGTCTCATGGAGTCATTAACTTTCACTTGCCCAATTCTAATTTTTAAGAAATTATTTTCTATTGGAATATTAATGCATTGTTGGTGGAGTTATAAACTGATCCAATCATTCTGGAGATCAAATTGGAACTATGTCCAAAGGGCTATAAAACTGTGCATGCCCTTTGACTCTGAAATAGCACTTCAAGATCTGTATCCAAAAGGGATCATAATAATGAGAACAAGACCTACATGTACAAAAGTATTTATAGTGTCTCTTTTTGTGGTAGCCAAGAACTGGGAGTTGAGGGGATGTCCATCAATTGGGGAATGGTGAAACAGGTTGTGATATATGAATGTGGTGAAATACTATTTTTTTTTCATAAGGAATGATGAGCAGGCAGACCAGAAAAACTTGGAAAGGTTTACATAAACTGATGCTAAATGAAGTAAGCAGAACCAGGAGAACATTGTACATAATAACAACAATATTGTGCAATGACATACTTTGATAAACTTAGCTCTTCTCAGCAATGCAAGGATTTAAGACAACTCCAAAAGACTCATGATGGAAAATGCTATCCACATCCAGAAAAAGAACTATGGAGTCTGAATGCAAATCAAAGCATACTATTTGTTCTCTGTCTCTCTCTCTTTTTTTTGTTTTGTTTTTTTGGGTGAGGCAATCAGGGTTAAGTGACTTGCCCAGGGTCACACAGCTAGTAAGTGTTATGTGTCTGAGGCTGGATTTGAACTCAGGTCCTCCTGACTCCAAGGCTGGTGTTTTATCCACTGCACCACCTAGTTGTACCTCTCTCTTATTTTATTGTTGTTTCTTCTTTCTTTTGGTTTTTCCCATTGGTTCTAATTCTTCTTGTGAAAATATGTTTAATATGAATGCATACGTATAACCTACACCAGATTGCATTCAATCTTGGGGGAGAGAAAATTTAGAACCCAAAATCTTATGGAAGTGAATGTTGAATATTAAAAATAATTTTTATTAATTAATTAATACATTTAAAAATATTTTCTTCATTGAGCTCCTGTATTTATTTTTCCACTTGACCAATGCTACTTTTTTATTGTTTTTTTAATTGATTTATTTTGATTTATCAACCATCACTTCCATAAGTTCTTGAGTTTCAAATTTTTCTCCTCTCCCTCCCCATCTCCCTCCCCAAGATGGCAGAAAATCTGGTATAAGCTATACATATACATTCCTATTAAACATATTTTCATATTAGTAATGTTGTAAGAATTAGAGCCAATAGGAAGAACCACCAGAAAGAGGAAACAAAACACAACAGAAGAAAAAAATAGCAAATAGTATGCTTCGATCTGCATTCAAACTCCATAGTTCTTTCTTTGGATGTGGATAGCATTTTCCATCATGAGGCCTTTGGAGATGTCTTAGATCCTTGCATTGCTAAAAAGGGTTAACTCTATCACTATTAATCATCACACAACATGGCTGCTACTGTGTACAATGTTCTCCTGGTTCTGCTCACTTCACTCAGCATCAGACCATACAAATCTTTCCTGGTTTTTCTGAAGTCTGCCTGCTCATCATTTCTTATAGTACAATAGTATTCCATTACATTCATATTCCACAACTTGTTCAGCCATTCACCAATTGATAGACATTCTCTCAGTTTCCAATTCTTTGCTACCATAAAAAGGGCTGCTATAAATATTTTTGTACATGTGGGTCCTTTTCCCATTTATGTGACCTCTTTGGGATATAGCCCTAGAAGTGCTATTGCTGGGTCAAAAGGTATGCACATTTTGATAGCACTTTGGGCATAGTTCCAAATTGCCCTCCAAAATGGTTGGATCATTTCACAACTCCACCAACAATGCATTAGTGTTCCAATTTTCCCACATCTTCTCCAACATTTATCATTTTCTTGTTTTGTCACATTGGCCAATCTGATAGGGGTGATGTGGTACCTCAGAGTTGTTTTGATTTGCATTTCTCTAATCAATAGTGATTTAGAGCATTTTTTCATATGAGTATAGACGGCTTTAATTTCTTCATCTGAGAACTGCCTGTTCATATCCTTTGACCACTTATCAATTGGGGAATGACTTGTATTCTTATAAATTTGACTTAATTCTCTATATATTTTAGAAATGAGGCCCTTATCAGAGAGACTGGTTGTAAAAATTATTTCCCAATTTTCTACTTTCCCTCTAATCTTGGTTGCATTGGCTTTGTTTGTGCAAAATCCTTTCAATTTCATGTAATCAAAGTTATCCATTTTGCATTTTGTAATGTTCTCTGTCTCCTGTTTGGTCATGAATTCTTCTATTCTCCATAAATCTGATAGGCAAACTATTCCTTGCTCTCCCAGGTTGCTTACAATATCAGCCTTTATATCTAAATCATGGACCCATTTTGACTTTATTTTGGTATATGGTATGAGATTTTGGTCTATGCCTAGTTTCTGCCATACTCTTTTCCAGTTTTCCCAGCAGTTTTTGTCAAAGAGTGAGTTCTTATCCCAGAAGCTGTGGTCTATGGGTTTATGAGATAAGAGATTACTATAGTCATTGCAACTCTACTTTTTAAGGAGCAATTTTCATCAGTGAATTTTTGTGCTTCTTTTTCCATTTGGCCAATTCTGTTTTTTATGTTATTATTTTATTTAGTATTTTTGCACCTCTTTTATCAAGCTGTCAATTGCATTTTCATAATTTTCTTCCTTCATTCTCATTTCTTTACCTATTTTTCCTGTACCACTTTTATTTTATTTTTAAAATAATTTTAGCTTCTTCAGTAATTCTTACTGGGCTTTTGTCCAATTCACCTTTCAAGACTTTACCTGTAGCTATTTTGACTCCATTGACCTCTTCTGAGTTTGTGACCCAATCTTCCCTGTTACAATAGTAGCTTTTAATGATTTGGAGCTCTTTTAATGCTGTTCGTTTATTTTTCGACCCCCTTAATTTAGTTTGAACTTTATGTTAAAGTTGGGTTCTGTTCCTGACACAGGTGTGTGTGTAGGGGGAGGGATGGAACTGTCTCAAGTTTCAGTCTTTTTTCATAGTACTGTTTTCACGGATAGCTCTGGGGATTTGAAAGGTTTTGGTGCTTCCAAAGTGGTGTGATCTAGGGAGAGCTGTGGTCCCTGATCTCCTTTTCCGCACTCTGGTCCTTATCCATGAGGTGTCCTTGTTTCCTTGAGATTGCAATCAATACTGCTCCTTGAGGACTCTGTTCCCTTTGACCAAAAATAATACTGCCCTCAATACTCCTACTCCCTCTTGACTGAAAGTGCTCCTCTCTGCCCTTGCATTGTGACCCAGAAGTGGGTAGAGGCAATGGAGTTGCCACATAGCATCTGGTCCTGCATTCAGTGCTAGTACATGGGTCCCCTGTAATCTCTTTCTAACCAATTGCCTAGTACTCTTACCATCACTGGTTTGAGAGGTCCCAAAACTGCTGCTGCTTCTGTTGCCACCACCTAGTCACACTACTGATGTTTCATCCATGTGGACTCTAACCTAGCTTCCACCTCTTTGTCAAAGATCTCTCTTTTTGACCTCTAAGTTGCCTTGGGCTGGAAGAATGTCTCACTCTGACCTTCTGTTGGTTCTGCCACTCTGAGCTATTATTTTAAAGTTATTTGGAGGGGAATGTTGGGAAAGCTTAGCTGAGTGCTTTCTCTCCTCTACCATCTTTGCTCCATCCATGAGACCAATGTAATTTTAAAATGACTTTTTGAAAAAAAAAACTATTTTCTAAAATAATCCCTTTGACACAAGAATTTCCCTCTCCTCCTTTAGCAATTCATTCAGAGCTTGCTCAGTTTCTTTTTCTGTGATTGGATTAAGGTTTCTGTTAGTTTGTTTTGTTAGTTTGCATATTTTATATCTTCATAGATAGCCATTGATTTTCTTTAGATTCTCATTTTTCTGACATATAATACCATATAGTAATTTCTGTTCATTTATTTTTACTACAAATTCACCTTATTCATTTTTTTTTGGTAACTTGACTTTCCTCTTTTTTCTTGATAAAATTGGTAAATGATTTGTCAATTTTGTTTCTTTTTTTAAAAGTGCTTTTATTGTTTGTCAGTCACTTTTATTTTTCGGTTTTTCTGTTTTGCCTAAAAATTTTTAAGATTTCTTTTTTGTGTACTTGTTTTGAGCTAATTTGTTTATTTTCTAGTGTTTTTCACTGCATGCAGTTAATTAAGCCTCTCTTTTTCATATGATTTTTAGAGATATAAACTTTACACTTTACACTTTAGCTAAGTTCTGCAAGTTTAGTGTTTAACTACTTTCTAATGCTACTTATCATTATCTTTAATCACTTATCTTTTGAAGAATGGAATGGAATGGAAGTTATAAATGTCCTTAGAGATCATCTGGTCTAACTCTCTCAACTTAGAGATGAGGAAACTGATGCCCAAAATGGTAAAGTTAACTTTCCAAGGCTGCACACTAAATTACTGAAACATTGAGGACTAGAATACATTTGCTATCTCAGCACAAACTCCCATTGTAACAGGAATAGCCTGTCACTTGATGTCCAAGTCTAACTCTCTAAATTAGTAATGTATGCTATTATGCTATAGCAAAAGAAACCATACCAAATTTGGCTTTCAGCTAGTGTGGTTAGAAAAGTACAAGTGGATAGTTATATGTATCAATGCTGCTGTTAGGGAATTTTCTTATCCCTACTGATTATAGATTACGGTTCTTCAACCTGACTGGCTCTACTGTCCTGCCTATCTGACACCAAATAGTCATAGATAACTTTTAATTTAAGACATATATAATATACATATATACATATATAACATACATATGTCTTAAATTATATATGTTTGTGTATGTATATGTATAAACATTATCATCATGGATGAACATTGATTGAGCATTCCTTGGGTACAGTACATGACATTCAAAACCAGTGAAGAACATATCCACATCATCACAGAATCACAGAATGTTGGACGTAGAGGGGATTCAAAGACTATCTAATGCAAACCCCTCATTTTATCAAAGGAGGAAACTGAGACACAATGAGGGAAAGTGGATGACCTAAGGTTACAAAGATAATTAGGAAGAGAGTCAGCATTTGAATGAACTCAGATCTCCTGCCAGTATCCAATTAGTGCACCTTCCACCAGAATAGAAATATAATCACTGCACTCAGTTGACCTACTTGAACAAAGACTAGGTCTTCTATATTTGTGTGTATTTGCCTGTCTTAATACCCTGCACACCTTAACACACCTATCAGCACCCTGTACACTTCACGTATTTATTAAATTCTGAAGATAATATAACAATATCAACAGTATAAAAATTTTAATGAAAAGTATAGAATGTTCTTTCTCAAGCCAAATGTGTAATGTTTTCAAGAGTTCATACCATTCTTTAAAAAAACAAAAAACAGACCTATGTAGAGAACTCCTAGTGAGGAACTTCTACCAATGCAAATTAGGACTTACTTTAGAAATAATAGTCTTAAATAGTTATATAATACCTCCTCTAGGGGACTTCCCCAACTCAAACACTCACAGGTTAGATCCCCTAACCTTCTTGTGACTGACTGCTTACTGCTCTAAGATTCTAGAGGTTGACACACAGAATTATATTCATACTATCACTCATGAGCTCTAATTGGCATTTTTCTTTGTAATGATCAACTAGATGGCTCAATTAGTTTTTAGGAAAGGTGTTTACTAAGATGTTATACTAAGAACATTTAATATAAATCATTCTTCACATAAAACCAGGAATCTACTCTTCCATATATTCATACAGCATCCACAGGAAGAGTGAGGTTAAGATTAGAGTACAATGGTAGTGAGGAATGTGAAGAGAACATGTGTAGCAAAGGAATAATTCACAACTGCTAGAATTGGAGATCTGATCTGATCTCTCTTCATGGAGTTTTCATGAAGTTCTCTATAGGTAATGATGATGATGATGAGAATGATGATGATGAAGAAGATAACTAATAATAAAGCATTTACTTAGAGATCATCTGGTTTAGTTTTGCAAAACACTTAACATAGATTATCTCATTTGATTCTCACAATAACTGTGACGGATGATACTGTTATCTCAATTTTGAAGATGAGGAAACTGAGGCTGAGAGTTTGTTACTTTCCCAGAGTCACATAGCTAATAACTGAGACAATATTTGAAGTCAGGTATTCCTAACTCCAATTCCAACAATCTATCCACTGTGCCAGCTAGTTGCCTAAAGTTCAACTCTCTGATGGGCTGCAATGGTCTGTGACTTTCAAAAGTCCATAGCAGGTGCTTCTGTTAACCACACAGGATCACTTTCCCTGAAGCTGCCTTTTATGACATCTCTTAGTACTAGAAGTCCTTTCTCCCTTCACAGGGTCCTCATGTAGCTCTCTCTGGGTGGCTATTTCCCCATATCCTTTTGTCTCCTTTACAGAGTCATTGTCCCTTATTGGTTCAATATCTCTTATCCCTATATGGATGTACTGTGTGTATATTGTATTGTAATGTGTACCTTAAGGAGAGAGAGAGAGAGAGAGAAAGAGAGAGAGAGAGAGAGAGAGAGAGAGAGAGAGACTTTCCAAAAGAAAGGATTACATGAAGATCATTTACTTCAGTATTTCAAGGATTCGTGCGTTCAGTAGTATTGTTACTCAATCCACCAATACAGGTTCTAATCTATATCAATGTCTTAGGAAATGACCCTTCATGAGTCAATGTGGCACAAATAATTTAATGTCTGGTGTCCCTCTTCTGGTGATGAGTTTTTTTCTCCCTTAGCTATGCTGGTGCTCCAATGACACTTTCACTTTCAAACAGAAGCATCTGTAGCAAGCATACATCTCCCTGTTATATGTTTCTCCTGATATTGATGATCAGAAGATCTTCAAGCAAGGTTATCTTGGTTATTAAATCTTTCAAGAAAATGGATAAACATTTAACATATGTATAGGAGACAACATAACAGCATTTTGCTGTACTAAATCAAATGTTTTTTAAAAGTTAACAAAAAAATATAAGTACAGTTGAATCATGTATTCTCTATATCCATCCTGTCCCTTCCAGTAGAATATAAGCTCTTTAAGGACAAAGACTATTTCATTTTTTTTGTCTTTTCATCTCCAGGATGAATACAGTTCCCAGCACATAGTAAGTACCTAATAAAGGTTTGTTGAATGTTTTAGTCTATTCTGTTATAGCATTGGGGAAATCCTGCCTATTCCCTCTAAAGGTTAGCAATTTGGATTTGAAATCTTTCTAGTTTGAAAGGACCTATTAAGGCATATTCACTGTTAACCATTGACACCCATGGTCTCCTCCATGTCAATATGAGGTGACCAAGCAAGTTTTTCATGGAAAGAATAAGGATCATTCCCCAAATCCCTTCCCTCTGCCTTTGACTGTGAAATCTAATTGTAAAGATCATGCTCTGTACTATTTTCCTCTAGGAAAGTAGAAGAAATTCATTCAGCAATGCAATCTAAAAATAACTCCATTAAGGGTGAATGGCTTCCATGGTTACCAAAAGGACCCCATTGATGCTTTGCTCTGACAGGCAACCAGCATTATGGGGATCATTGGATTGGAAAACAAACACCCAACCTTTGACACAAACACAATGAATAGGACGTAGGACCCTACAACAGTCCTCCCTTTCCTTCTATTTTTCAGAGCAGATTCTTAGTAATTCCACCTCAGCACTGATTTTAAAAAAGCATATCCTTTAGAGAAAAAGGAAGGATATAGAAACTTGTTTCATTGCACAATGCCAGCTGAGGCAACGAGGTGCCTGCCTTACAATGGTCTAGTATAACTCTCCTTTTGAATTTCAGAGGCATATTTCCTCCCTAATGAAATATCTCATGATCTTTTCTCACATTGTAGAGTAATGTTAATATCCCACTATTAGGAATGGGTTTAGAGGCAAAATGATAGAATGGGAAAAGTTCTGAATTTGCAGTTCAAGGACCTGGTTTCTTCTGCTTACCACCTGTATAGTATTGAGAAAATTACTCACCCTTTCTGAGCTCTGGTTTCTTCATTTGTAAAGTAAGGGAGTTGGAAGATATTCTCTCTAGAATCCCTTTCACTTCTAAATCCTGTAATCCCATATTGCTCGGTTTGGTTTTTTTTGTTTGTTTGTTTGTTTTCAGTGTAAATATGAGAGGTTGTACACAGTCTTCAACTTAAAACCATTGATGTTAGATCCAGAAGGAACCTTGCTGTAAAAAAACAACATCTTAGAAGTGGAAGGGACATCAGTCTACAGAACAAAGAATGTCAGATTTAAGAGAAACTTAAAACAGGCCTGCACAACATATGACCTGTGGGCCACTTGCAGTATGCCAGAGGATTTTGGATGGCTGTCATGTGACTTGCAGCAGCCATCATCAGTCTGTCTTTAGTCTAACCTATCTGTGGCCCAAAGAAGTGTAAAAGTTGTGCAAGTCTGTCTTAAAAACCTAGAAGCTAGAATGTTCGATTTGAGAGAGGCTAGAGAATATAGAATGTTAGAGTTGGAAGAGACCTTAGAGGTAATTTACAGTAATTCAGTTCCCTGATTTTATAAATGAGGAAATTAAAATATAAAGAAGTTTCATAAATGATTTGCTCAAATTCACACAGCTAGTTAGTCAAAAGCCTAAATCCCAGGTTCCTTAGATACAAAGATTGATTAAAGAGATAAAACTAGTAGTTCTAGAAACTAGACAGCTCCTGGATGAGAAAATAGCTGTTGATGGTGGGTATGAGGACACTGGAGAGTAGATAGGTTATGGGAACCACGTAAAGAAGTCTTTTGAGTGCTCTGAACCCTTCACACATGACGATTTCAAATTGAGCAATGAATCTCATCAGTTTTGGTTAGATACATGTAGACTGCTATTCAATACAGGTGAAACAGTGCTCCTTTACAGTCACAGCAACAATTCTTATCCATTAGGGAGGAGATAATCTTTTATACTGATAGGATCTGTGACTCAGCCTCCCCCCTCCCATACCCCACTCTGGAATTCCATATAACTATGCTAATTTGAGGAGGATTACTCCTCCAGCTATCTTTTTTTTTTTTTTGCCTTGTTATGCTCCTGCCCAGACTTAACTCTATGACATATCAGAATGTAGTTCCTGTCTAGGTCTCCACAAATACGGATAGAAGGGCTTCCCAGATCCAATAAAAAAATCAAGCTATAAATACATTTATTGAGTTCTGGACAGCCTTTATTTTACTCCTTAAAATTGGAGAAAATGCAAGGGACTCATAGGAATCCATAAAAAAAAATGCAGAAAACACAGAAGCTACACTGACAGTCTATTAACAACCAATACAATTCTCTTCCTCTCTGATTGGCCACTTTAGCACAGGGCCCCAAATAGTCTCAGACTCATAGCACCACCCTGTCATTTGGATGTCCCTTGGAAGTGAAACACATTTGGGACCACTAGACAGTTACCCCTACCCTTCCCATCAGATACACGGTGCCAAATATCTCAATGTAATAGTGGAATGCAACGTGCAAGACCTTTGGTGCTCCATAGCATGCGGCTTTAATTCTTTGCTGCTAGTCTTCATAATGCTGGGAATTGCATTAAAAAAAATCTCCCTCTTTCCCCAAAAGGTATGCTGCTCAGGAAATTCCCTTTCTCTTGATATATCACTTTAAGGGTTGTAATATACTTTCTTCACAATAAGTAACAATATGTAATAGATTTTTTGTAAGGACTTTCAGTGGCCTAAACCACAGACATGGTTAATGGAGAAATTTTAGGTCTTGTGGATGGCTTACAGGATAGAGGGACTTTTGATGTCCTCTTTACCCTTATAAGTGTTTTCACATTCTATTTAACTAGGAAAACAGCCTTGATCAGATGACACTGCTTAGAAACCATTTCATGAGAGCTTGCAAATAGTTCAAATGAATGATTTGTCATGAGTCACAAAACAAATCTGAGTAAAAGAAGGGCTCAGACCTTCCCCAGTGGACCATGCTGAGCACATTCACCTGGGATTATCATTGTTTCTTACAGAATACAATTGCTCAAGGTCAGGTCAGGATAAATGAAATCTATCAAATGTCAGAAATTATTAGGAAGTGTGGTATAATAGAAAGACCAGCAGAACTCAGAATACTTGGTTCTTGTTCACTTAGATTGCAACGTTTTTCTTCTTCTTATAGAATCATGGAATTACAGATCTAGAGCTAAAAGGGACGTTGGAGGGCATTGAGTCTAAACCTCTCATTTTCCATTTGAGGAAACTGAAACCCAAAGAGGCCAGGTGACTTGCCCAAGGTTACACAGGTAGTAAACATAAGAAGTGGGATTTGCACACAGGTCCTCTGACTTTTTCCGATATGCCAGTATCATAGTTCAAATTCACAACACATCTGATAGCCTACAAAGAAAACTTCCTTACAACAACCCTTTGAGGTGAGTAATACAAATATTATTAACCTAATTTTACAGATTAAGAAACTGCAGATAAAAAGAAGCTAAGTGATTTGCCTAAGGAAATGTGCCAGTCTTCTGACTCCAAATGCAGTTCTCTTTTACTACATAATATTGTTCCTTCTCCACCACTAGTTAACTGAATGACTTTGGGCATGATATTTGTGTATAAAAGTGTTCTTATTTGCAGAATGGAACAATAATAATGGTATTATCTCACAATTCTTTAGATCCATATGATTACAAATAACTTCCCAACATTCCCAAAAGGAAAGGTATTATTATCTATGTTATGGATGAGGAAACTAAGGCTCAGGGAGATTAAGGAATTTGCCTGTAGTCTCAAAGCAAGTGGCAAAAATGTCTTTCTAATTCAGGTCCCCTGACTCTAGATCTAATGCTCTTTCCATTTTGTTACTCCTGGTCCTCCCTACCTCTTACAGGGTGTTGTGAGGAGCAAATGGGGTGGCAAATATGGAAACACTTCAAAATCATAAAGTCCTATGTAAATGTAAATGTAAATGTGTAATAGGAAACACTCTTGGATCAAAAGAACCTAGTTATAAATCCTAAATCTAATGTTTCCTGGCTATTTAGCTGTGGGTAAGTCTCTCCAGGCTTCAGTTTCTTCATTTGTAAAATGGGAATTATAATGTTTGTACCATTCACCTTGTAGAGTTGTTGAGCAGAAACTTCCCATTCTAACTGGAAAGCACTGAAGCAACAAAAGCTGTTATTTTGTATTAAAAAAAAAGTCAATGTTTCATGTTTCTTTCCTGAAACTATGTACAGAGATCCAATATCTCTGCTCCTCCACTTCCTTCATCCCTTGGATAACTAATGTTCTACATTTACCACAGACTACTCCCTGCTGGCATTATTAACCAATATTGACTTTGAGCACCAGACTACGTCAGCAAATATTGCCCAAAGTATGCAGCTTTATCTCAGGGCTAGAGGAAGACAGGAAATCCCATGCCAACCCCATGTCTACTTGCCAATAAACATGATAAAGATGAAATCTCCCAGAGCTGAGGGAGATGTTGCTCAGTGCACCTGCTGTTTAGATTGGCTACAGGTAACACCATGTAGGAAACTGACTCAGGTCCCTGAAGTCACCAAAATAAACAATATCTGTATGCAATGAAGGGAATATTGACTGAAAAGGATGAGTTCTTGTTTGGGAGTGTAATTAATTCTCTTAAAAATAAACACACAGACTGTTAATGGCAGAGGGTTGGACAGGAGCTGATTTGAAAGAGATTTAGGAGAGTTTTTTGGAAGGCTCTGCTTCCGGAGGATAATTGCAAATGAAAAAAAAAATGACCTTTCTCTCTGCACCAGAACCAAGAGGCCTATTCTGAGCAACAAGGAAGGTTTTATACAACTCAGGGTTCTCTATATGAAGGCTGCTTAGACTAGAGGCATGAAGGCAAGTCTTGGCTATTCCTAGAGGTGTTGGCAAGACTTGGAAGCGAAGTTTCAAGTCTAGCATGGGGCCAGGTGCACTCTTCATACCATCCAATCAATACACCGAGGACTCTGATGATTCTGAATAAATTATAGAAAGACAGTGCAAGGTGGTGGAAAGGGTACTACCCTAGAGCCAGAAGACCTGGGCTAAAGTTCAGACTCTGTCACTAATTTACTAAGCTAGTCACTGCCTCTCACTGAGCCTCAGTTTCCTCAACTATGAAATGCAAATAATAATATTTACAATGAAGGACTGTACCTCCACTAGGATCCTATTTCAATTTCTCATCATGTCATAGAGGTGACCCTGAGATTTGAAAAGTTATACTAATGGAGCACAAGTTCTGATGGGTCCTATGAAGCTTAAACAGCTTCATGTATAGGCTTGGCAGGGGCTGTGCTTCTGTTACCTAAGGTACCAGCCTAGTTAAAAGTGGCTCTTTCCCCACAGGCTGAATAACAAATAATGGTTTGTTTTGTCCACAGCAACTTGGGAAGTCATTTCTAAGGTTTGAAGTTGCTGAAATTGGTGTATCTAAAGAAATGAAAAAAGTGCTTGAATTTCCCATGTACCAAATGGGAGAGACATGATTTGTCAGCAGTCCATCTGAAGAAGATCTAGGAGTTTTAATGAACAGCAAGCTCAAATGGGTCAATAGAGGGATAAGGCAGCCGAAAAAGCTCATGTGACATTGGGCTACATCAAGAGAGGCTTTAGTAACCAGGAAGGGATAGTTCCAATGCACTTTGCCCTGGTCAATCCACATCTGGAGAATTGTATTCAATTCTGGACTCCACATTTTGGGAGAGACATTGACAAAAAGCTGGAGGCTGTCCAGATGAAGCAACCAGAGTAATAAAAAGTCTTGAGATATGAGGATCAGTTGAAAAGACTGGGAGGTTTAGTTTGGAAAAGGGAAGATTTGGGGAAGGGAGGATGATAGCAATCTTCAAGTATTTGAAATTAAACCATGCAGAACAAGGATTAGGCTTTACTGCCTGATCTCATTGGGCAAAACTAGTAGCAATGGGTCTAAGCTGCAGTGAAGTAGATTTAGTCTCAGTGTAAGGAAAAATTTTGTAGTAATTAGAGTTTACCAAAAGTGAATTGAGCTATGTCTGGAACATTTTTCAGGGCATTAAAGCCTTTCAATCCAAGGCTGTATGACTATTTGTTTTGCATATTGTAATAGGAATTCCTATTCAGTATGGGAAGGACTAGATGGCTTCTGAAGGCCCTTCTAAGTCTGAGATTCTGCATCTGTATTTTGTAAACTATAGAGCCTGGTTATAAACAAGGGCTATTATTATTCACATCAGAACTCAGCAGAGACTTGGAAGGAATGGAACCAAACCTTGACCATCCTGCCACCAGCAGCAAACCCAGCCAAGTCTCTAGCTTTTGCCAGGTACTTTGAGACTGAAGGGCATTTTACGATACTGAATGCAAAATGAGAATGAATAAGCATCAGGGATTGGGAGAGGCCTATTGCCACATTTCTTCCTACAGCAAGATATTTCCTTTATTTTCTGGTATTGTAAGAAGTCAGTGTCACACCAACACATACAGCATATCTGATGAAAATGCAGAAAACAACATGAGGATCTTACAGAATATTTAAGAGGACCATTAGTGCAATTGAGGCTAGGGCACACACCAAGGTCTTAAGAATCAGAAGCCCTGGGTCTGAGTAAGACTTTTGCCACCTTAGGCAAGCATCCTAACCTCTCAGAACCTCAAGTTCCATTATCAATAAAATTAGGAGATTTTAATAAATGGTTTCTAAGGTCCTCTCTGCCTGATATCCCATATTCTAAGGTCCCTTACATCTCTGAAACTTTATATTCTAAGATCCCTTCCAGACTTACCATTCTTCGATTTTAAAGAGACCAATATTGAAACGTGTGCTCACACACACACACACACACACACACACACACACACACACACACATACATACATACACATATCCCTTTGGAACCAGAAGCTAGAGAATCTGTTATAGAAAAAATAGGATGACTGTCAATCTGTCTCATTGACAGCCAGTTAGGAAGCTTTTATTTCAAAAACTACTTGAGCTATTGGGGGAAAAAAGCACCCACCCACAATCCACTTAGCTGATGCTGTTGTTATTATTATCACTATTAAAGGTGGTAATGTGCCTTAAAACATTTTGAAAAATATGAAGTATTATGAGTTCAAGGTATTATTATTATTTGTGCCCCTTATGCTATAGCTAGAGAGAGCCACCAAAGTTTCTAAGTGGGAAATTACAGTACTTCATCCCAAACAACTCAAGAAACTCAAGAAAGACAATTTTTAAAAAAAGGTTGTTCAAATTTATCTAACATTTTAAGGTTTCTCCAAAATACTATGATGTAGGTAGTACAGTTTTTATTATTTCCAGTTTGTAAATTAAGAAATGGAGCCTTAGATCCATTAAGTGTCTTGCCCAGGGCTGCACAGTTAGTAGCATAGCTGGGACTTAGGCTCTCCAATTCCAAGACCAGAGATATTTCCAGTACACTAGATTCTTGTGGCATGAATTAAAGGTGCTGGCAGAACCTTATTTTTTTGAAGTTGATTTAACCTTTGAGAAGAAAGCAGATTTGGTTGAAGCCTAGCTAAGTGAAAGGGAAATGAGTTTGCCCTTTCTAGTTTATTTCACATATAAACCAAAATCTGCAAACACTGAAAACACAAGTTGTTTACATGTCCGTAAGAACTTTGCTATTTACAAGACACTTTTCTCACAACAATCCTAGAAAACAAGTAGCATGCAGATTATTATCCCAATTTTACAGAGGAGTAAAATGAGGTATAGAGAGGAGAGGTGACTTTCTCAGGTACCACAGCTAGAAAGTGTCAGAGTCAGGACTAGGACCCAGGTCTCTGGGGCTCTTTTCTCTATCCTCTTTCTTGTCTCTATTATTAAGCCAGTTTCTTTTTTGAATCTTTGAAGAAACGGGGGAGGGAGGAAGGCAGGAAGTAGGAGCTCCAATTCAAAGCACTGTCGTATTGCAGGCTTTTTTTTTTCTATTTTGGGTTTTCAGGCTTTGAATAATAATAACAGTAAAATAATAATAATAGAAAATCAGTCTAGGATTTCCTTTTTAATAGTCCCCACTCATTGACTCAAAAAAGCATAAAATTTGAAAGTGGTGGCTGCTTTTTTTTTGGCATCTGTGGTTCTCCTGCCCCAGAAAAGGCATGTTGTTAATTCCACTTATAGCAAATTGAGGAAATAAATTAATGCTTAAATTGGATGACTGTAAAAAGAAAATGGCAGGTTGGTATGTAGGCACAGCCAAAAATCTGCTTTCAATGGAGCCCCTGCTCATTAATCCTATGAAGATTACCCAAAATCAAAGCCCCAAATAAATTTTCATTCAGAGATACCTTCCTCTCCTGTTCATTGAGGCAATATGGGATAGCAGGAAGCATTGGCCCAGTAGTGACATAGTACTATGAAAAGAATACTAGACTCAGGATCTGAGTTCAAGTCTTAGATCTGCAATTTATGACCTATGTGACCTTGGGGATGTCACAACTTATGTAGGCTTCCATTTCTTCATCTGAAAAGGAAAAGGTTCTAGCTAGAGAATAGAAGGGTACATGAAGGAGGTACCATTTGAGTTGGGTCTTGAAGGATGGGCAGGATGTCCATATGTAGAGATGGGGAGGAGAGTATTCCATAGGAAAAGGTAATATCAGGAACAAAGTTACAGGGGAGGAAAAACATGAGACCCATTTGGGGATCAAGTTAACTGATTTCAGAGGGAACAAATGAGGAAAGGTAAGTTGAAGCCAGATACTGGAGATCCCTGAATGCCATAATAAAATCTTGGACATTATTTTGTATATAATGAAGTAGTAAAAGAGAAAAAGTGATGTAATCAGATAATATGGTCAGATGTAAATAGGTTCATTAGGAAGATTACTCAGGCAGCAAGTCAAGATAAATTTGAGGGGGGAGAGGTTGAAGAAAAAGACACTCATTAGGAGGCTATTGAAATAGTCCATGAAAAAAAATTTAGGGAATAAACTTGAGAGTGGATATAAGGAATACTGCCAGTAATTCATTTAATGTCTTTTGGCTTCATATCCTTCTCTGTAAAATGAGGAGATTGGACAACACAGCCTCTTAGAATCTATGAATCTATGATCCTATGATTCTGGGTAGAACTGCCTGCTCTGTACCTTCACACCCTCCCTCATCAAAAAAAAAACCCTCACCAGGTTCAGAGAGATGAAATATCTTAATCAAGGTCACACAGTTGAATCGGGACTAGAACTAGGAGTGTCTTGGGGTCAGGCTGAACCAGCTTGATTTATTTTTTGTCGGTTTCTAACTTAAGTAAGTGATGGAGAAAATATTAATAATGCAGAATAAAACTTTAAAATATGTCATGCATATTTTTTAGAAAGCTGGTTGTTAAGCACTTACCAACACACTTCTATACCCACCGTACAATACAATTGAACCATTATTTCCATGTCTTGGTGCTGTATCCAGTCAATGATCTAGGCAGTAGTAGACAATAAGGAAAAGGAGGAGATCAGGCTAGATTACTGAGAAATTGAATGGTAATTTCATAAGATCATAGATTTTAAGCTTGAAGGTACTTAGAGGACAACTAGTTCAACCCCCTTACTTTCTAGGTGAAGAAAATGAGCCTCAAAGAAGTTAAGTGACTCACCCATAGCTACTAATATTAGAGGGAGAATTTGAAATAGATCTTCCTAAGCCCATTGTATCCTAATGTTTTTCAATGGTCCTAAAGTGCCAAGCACTGCAAAAGCCCATCTCTTTCTCACCAATATTCACCAGGAAATTCTGTATGACTATTAATAACAAAACATCATGCTCTCAGAAGAAACAACATTACAGAAAGTCAAATGGCTAAGGAAAAAACATCCCTCACCCTCCTCACATGACTAGCCCTTCCTTTCTTCCTGTCACACATTTCTCTGATGAAATAATTAACTCCTTTTCTTCTCTGAAATTCTTCATTGGTTACATGTTACAGCCTGCAGACCACTACTTGCCTTTCCTTTGTATGATTTTCACTTTTAATTCTTAGTAGACTTGTATGAAGCAGCCAGGCGGCATCACGGATAGAGTTCCAGACTTGAAGTCAGGAAGATCTGAGTTAAATACTGCTTCAGAAACTTACTAGCCATGTAACCCTGGGCAAGTCATTTAACCTTTCAACCTCAGGTTACAGGGGGATAATAACACCACTGACCTCACAGGATTGTTGGGAGGATTAAACTGGGATGAACATGAAAAGCTTTTTTTTTGTAAACCTTAAGTACTCTAATTTTTAGCTATTATTATTATCATTACGTATCATATTCTACATCTTGCTGTGATATCACACTTCTATGTAACAAGTGGCATAAAAGTTGTTATTGATTTTAAAAAGAAATTTGCTGGTCAGCTTGGTATCCTATCGCACTAAAATAAGCAGTGGAAGGCTTCCTTGAGTATCATGTGTGCTCCTTATAAGGAGGATGTGTAGGAAAACAGAGACATGAATCACACAGGATGAAAAGGCCCAGACGAGTTGTGATCTGCATTGATGTAGAGAGTATCAGCACCAAGGAAATCAAGGTTCTTTCAAAGTTTCAAAATAAAGAATCGACAGGCCTTGGCAACTGCAATCACATTTCCAGATGAGGGAGATTTTCCCGTGTTTACCCTCCACAAAAAAAAAAAAAATAGATTGATCTATAGCCAACCTCTATTGACTTGACTCATTACTATAATGATACTTCATTGTCCAAGAATGTATTACTTTTCTTTCTCTTTTTAAAAGAAGGCTGTTGCCAAAAGGCCTGTCAGCCAGCATGACAAACGATCAACGCACAACAAAATAACATTCAAAATCAAAGACGAAGAACAAGCAGATTCAGGCTTAATTTAAAGTAGGAAGAGATGTCTGCCTTTGGCATAGGCTAGTCATTGAGTTATAGAGAAAGTGAAGAGAGCACAATAAAGACATAAATTACCAGTAACAGGTCTTTCAAGTTGTTGGTTTTTTTTTTTTAAATTGTTAGCAGATCATTCTATGTGAACAAGAAACAATAAATACCAAATTATCAAATGTTAGAGTTGGGGGAGCCTTAAAGATAATCTTGTTTTTAAGGACAAGAAATCCAACAAGCATTCATTAAATACTCACTATGTATATGGTGCTGCAATAGATACTAAGATCATACAGACTGATGTAGTATCTACCTTCGAGGAGTTACAATATCATGAAGAGATAAAGAGGTCAATAGATAGATGACGGACAGATATAATATGATATATAATGTATATAATGAGTGTATATATATAATATATACATATGTGCACATATATGTGCATGTATATGTGTATACATCATGTATATATCCATGGCAGGATGTGATAGAAATCATATAAGGTAAGAACAAAGTGCTCTAGGAAAAGATGAGGCAAAAGAGGAAGAATTCAGTTGGAGGATCAAGGAAAACTTTATTTTTTTTTAATTTTTTTATTTTTAACATGTGTTTTGAAAACTTTGGATTACAAATTTTCTCCCTTCCTCCCTCCCCACCCACCCTCACTGAAAAGGCAAACATCTTCATACAGGTTATAGATGTGTAGTCATGCAAAACACTTCCATAGTAGTCCTGTTGTGAAAAACTAAGTATATTTCCCTTCATCCTATCCTACCCCCCATTTATTCTATTCTCTCCTTTGACCCTGTCCCTCCTCAGAAGTGGTTTGCTTTTGATTATCCCCTCCCTCAATCTGCCTTCCCCTCTATCAACCCCCGGCTCTCTTGTCACCTTCCCACCTTATTTTTCTGTAGAGTAAGATAGATTTCCATACCTCATTGTCTATGTTATTCCCTCCTTAAGCCAAATCCTATGAGAATAAGATTCACTCATTCCCTCTCACCTTCCCCCATTTCCCCTCCACTGTAAAAGCCCTTTCCTGTCTGTTTCATGTGAGATATTTTACCTCATTCTACTTCTCCCTTTCTCCTTCTCCCAGTATAATCTTCTCCCACCCCTTAATTTTATTTTCCAGATGTCACCCCTTCATCTTCAACTCACCCTGTGTCCTCTATCTATCTATCTACACAAACATATAATTTTTTACCTCCCACTGCCCTAATAATGACAAAGGACTCATGAGTTACAAATATCATCTTTCCCTGAAGGAATGTAAACAGTTCAACCGTAATAAGTCTCTTATGATTTCTCTTTCCTGTTTACCTCTTCCATGTTTCACTTGATTCTTGTATTTGAAGGTCAAATTTTCTATTCAGCTCTGGTCTTTTCCACAGGAATGCTTGAAAGTCCCCTATTTCATCAAATGACCATGTTTTTACCCTGAAAGATTATACTCAGTTTTGCTGGGTAGGTGATTCTTGGTTGTAATCCTATCTCCTTTGCCCTCCAGAATATCATACTCCATGCCCTCCAGACCCTTAATGTAGAAGCTGCTAAATCTTGTGTTATCCTGATAGTGTTTCCACAATACTTGAATTGTTTCCTTCTGGCTGCTTGCAAATATCTTCTCCTTGACCTGGGAATTCTGGAATTTGGCTACAACATTCCTAGGAGTTTTCCTTTGGGGATCTCTTTCAGGAGGTGATCAGTGGATTCTTTCAATTTCTATTTTGCCCTCTGGTTCTAAAATATCAGCACAGTTTTCCTTGATAATTTCTTGAAAGATAATGTCTAGGATCTTTTTTTGATCATGGCTTTCAGATAGTCCAATAATTTTTAAGTTCTCTCTCCTGGATCTATTTTCCAGGTCAGTTGTTCTTCCAATGAGATATTTCACATTCTCTTCTATTTTTTCATTCCTTTTGATTTTTGTTACAGTGCCTTGATTTCTCAAATTGTCCCTATCTTTCAATTTCTCCATTCTAAATTTTAAGGAAGTATTTTCTTCAGTAAGCTTTTGGACTTCCTTTTCCATTTGACTAATTTTGCTTTTAAGGGCATTCTTCTCCTCGTTGGCTTTTTGGACCTCTTTTGCCATTTGGGTTAGGCTATATTTAAGGTGTTATTTTCTTCAGTATTTTTTTGGGTCTCCTTTAGCATCACTCTCAGTTTTTCCTCTACTTCTCTTACTTGCTTCTCAAAATCCTTTTTGAGCTCTTTTATGGCCTGGGACCAATTCATATTTTTCTTGGAAGCTTTGGATGTAGGAGCTTTGGTTTTGTTGTCTTCTTCTGGTTGTATGTTTTGATCTTCTTTGTTATCAAAGTAAGATAATATAGTCTGATTCTTTTTGCACTGCTTGCTCATGATCCCAGCCAATTACTTGAGTTATAAACTCTTTGTTAAGGTAAGAGTCTATTTCTAATGTGGAGAATGTACTGTCCCAAGCTTCAGAGGTTTTGTGCAGCTGTGTTCAGAGATACTTCTAGGGACCTGTAAATTTTCAGTTCTTCCAAGGTGGTATGATTAAGGGCAAGGTGTTTACTCCTTTCCTGGCCTGTGCTCTGGTCTATGAGCACTCTTTTCTGTCTTGGAACTGTGAGGAGGGTTTCCTCTCCACAGCCACTACAAGCTCCACCATGCCAGCACTCCTCCTTGCCCTATGACTGCCCCTCAGAACTGTGTCCCAGATCCAAGCATGGGCAAAGCAAGAGAATTCTGCATCAGCAGAGAGATCCCTGAAATCCCCCTCTGATCAGCCACTTGATTCCCCCTCAATCTGTGGGCCAGAAGCTCTGGAAGCAGCTGCCACCCTGGGACTGCACCCAGGAACTGGGACCGAGCTTCTCTCTCTCACTGCAGACACAGACTTTTCCCACTGACCTTCTAAGACGTCTTTGGCTTTCATGGGTTGAGAAGTCTGGAAACTGCCACAACTGCCCATGATTCAGTCCTCTGAGGCCTACTCCAGGGTCGCTGTGGCCTGCGCACCCTTGCCAAACTGCGCTCTTCTCCCTGCTCAGCATGATATACCTTTCTGATCAACCATCCAGGCTGTCTTGGGCTGTAAATTTGTTTCATTCTGTCTTTTTGTGGGTTCTGCTGCTTTAGAATTGTTTAGAGCCATTTTTTACAGGTTTTTGGAGGGGTTTGGGGGAGAGCTCAAGCAAGTCACTGCTGTTACTCTGCCATCTTGGCTCTACCCCCTTTGAAGGAATCTTGATTACTTGTTTTGGGAACATACTTTGGAGGTTTTTCTTTGTGTGTGTGTATGTGTATGTGTGTGTTTGTGTGTGTGCACACGTGCATAGGCATGTGTGAGTCTGCTGTGTTAAAATAAAATTATGCTTTAAAAAAAGAAGAATTTTAAAAGGCAAGAAGGAAAAGGGATTATAATTCCAGACATGGAAAATAGCTTGCTTGAATGCATGGAAGCAAGAGATGGCAAGATGAGATTAAGGAATAGAAAGTAGCCCAATTTGGCTGGAACATAGAGTTTGTGATGGAAATTAATATAAAATAAGCCTGGAAAGGTGGTTTTAAAACAATGAAGGGTCTTAATTACAGGGCTAAGGAACTTATTTCTTATCTTCTAGTAATAGAGAACTACTGAAAGTTTTTGAGCATGGGAATAACATTGTTTGACCAACACTTTAAGATTATTTTTGATAGTCATGTGAAGGATGAGATGAAGAGTGGAGAGCCTGAGGCAGGAAAACCAATTAGGAGATCATTCACAGCATCCATGAAGGAAGTGATGAGGGTCTGAGCTGATCTGACAGCAGTCTAAATGGAGAGAAAAGGATGGGTTCAACAAATGGTGAGGAAGCAGAATCAAAAAGACTTGGCAATTGATTGAATATGAGGGAATGAGGGAAATGGAAAACTTAAAGATGATTCTAAGATTCCATACCTCAGTGACTGAAAAGATGTTGCTGCCATTAACAGAAATAAGGAAGTTGGGAGGGAGTGACAGGCCTGAGAGGAAACTCATGAGTTCATTTAGGTATTCATTGAGTTTGAGGCTCTGCAAAAGCATCCAACTGAAGCTGTCCATCAGACAGTTGGAGATGTGAAACTGGAATCCAAGGGAGTAAAGTCATATATATAGATTTGGGAGCCATATCCAAAGAGATGCTAACTGAATCCATGAATGTAGATATATGATTATTAAGGGAAAGTGTGGAGAGAAAAGGACCAAGGACAAAGTCTTTGAGGACACCTACATTCAGTGGGCTAGAAAGCTAGGACAATGAACCAGCAAAGTAAAGCCTCCCCAAACCCTTAAATTGCTTTGTACTTATTTTGTATCTGCTTCTATGCTTATCTATATGTATGCATCCCGATAGAATGAATGCTGTTTGAGGGCAGAGATTTTTTTTTCAATTTGTATCCCTAGCACCTAGCATACAGTGTTGTTGTTGGTGGTGTTCAGTCATTTCAGTTGTATCTGACCCTTCGTGATCCCATTTGGGTTTTTTTTTGGCAAAGATATTGAAGTGGTTTGCTATTTCCTTCTCTAGATAGTTTTACAGAAGAATGGAGGCAAAAAAAATTAAATGACTTGCCCAGGGTCACACAGCTAGTAAATGTCTGAGGCCAGATTTGAACTCAGAAAGATGAGTCTTCCCAGCTCCAGGCCTGGCACTCTATCCACTGCTCCACTTAACTGCCTAGCACATAGTAAATATTTAATTAATCTTTGTTGAATTGAATTAAACCAGGAGAGATCAGTATCATTGAAGCCAAGAGAGCATGGGGAAAGGGAAATAGTGGGGGAAGGATGTAGGGTAGTTATCTAATGGGCAAAAAAATCAAATAAGATAAAAATGGTGAAAATCCACAGAATTTAATAATTACGTTACTGGTAGTCTTTGCGAGAACAGTTTAAGTAAGATGGGGTGATAGGTTGAAGCTAGATTGCAAAGAAATAATGACTGATTGGCTGATGAGGTGGGGGCAGACTGTATAAACTACTATTTACAAGAATTCAATCATTAAAAGATATAAAATGATAGTATAAGGAGACAGCAGGATCAAAGTTTTGAGGAGATAATAATATAAAAAAATTAAGAATATGTAGGGAAAAAGAACCAGTAAATAGGTGTGGTGGGTGAAAGATTAAATGACTGAGGAAACAAAGGTTTGATCTCTCAAGCATATCAATTTATTAAGCAATGCATGTCAATTGCCTATAAAGTGGGACCTAGCCCCTTCCTCAGCTTAGGGCTGGACTCTGACTACAGGGGGAGGTAGACTTTTATACATTAATACCAATTAATCAAATAAAGCCAATTAATTAAAAGGAAGTAATACAATATTAGGTAATCTGATTTCTAATTGGAGGAAAGATTAGGGACTTTCCAAGTTGGGAGGGGGAGAAAAAACAGGTGCAATTCCCTGAATTCAGAAAAAGAGGTGACCCACTCCCCTCAAGTGTTTATAAGCAATCAAAGGATGTGGAAACAATAGCCAATTGATCAGTGTGGGGTCAGTTTCCAGATAAGACATGTGGGTTGCTTGAGATGTACAAGTGTGAGAAAACTCCTTGCATCATTTTTTGGATCTGACCAGGTTTCTCATCAGCATAACCTAAGTCTATAAACAGCAGGTAGGAGTGGTCCAGCTTCCCAGCCTGCAGGGCTAAGTTCAAACAATGCAATAAGGTTTTCTCTCAGTTCCAACTGAATAAAGTTTTCTCTTAAGATAGAAGTTGGACTATACCCATAATTGAATAGAAAGGGAACTGAGCTAGCTTCAGAACTGAGTCACAAGATGGAGTCAGCATGGTTCACTCAATTCCCTCTATTAACCACTTGTTGTCCTAATCCCCTCAATTCCCTAAATTTCCTCAAGGAAGCAGTGCAAGATGAAAAAGGAGAGGGGAATGACTAATATAGTAAGGTCCTAAAAGATACAGGAGAAGATGAGGATAAGGATAAGTGCAAAGAAGGAAAATATCTTTCCCAAGATCACTCAACTGGTTCATATCAGGACTATGACTAAAACTCAGGTTTCTCAACTCTTCATTTCAATGTTCTTTCCAATTCACTACATTTCTGGGAGCCCAGTGAGCACTTGAATTGAGGAACTGGATTATAATGTGTCCATACACATTGAGGGCAGGTCTTTGCCTCTTAATAACTCAGTTATGGGGCTTCTCATTCCTGATCTGCAGTCCTGTCTGTGAAATATCAGAGATAGAGAGGGCAGGAGTCAAATTCCGATAGGTACCCTGAACTGGAAGCCTAACCAACCTACATAAAAGTAATTAAAGATGAGTAAACCAGAGATTGTTGGGGGATGATCATGAACCAAAGCATATCAGAGCCAAAAGGGACCTTAGACCATGGGATACATGGAACATCAGGGCTAGAAAGGGTCCATAGAGCACAAAATGTTAGAACATAGGAAATAGCACAGTAGAACGAAGCAGTAGAGATCACTTCATTTTTCTAGTTAATCATAACTGTAACTCATATTTATATAGTGTTATAAGCTTTACAGAGCACTTTGCTTATAAAAACCTTGCAAAAAGTGGGTAGTGGAAGTATTATCGGGGGCAGCTAGGTGGCACAGTGGATAGAGCACTGGCCCTGGATTCAGGAAGACCTGAGTTCAAATCCAGCCTCAGACACAAAACACTAGCTGTGTGACCCAGGGCAAGTCACTTAACCCCATTGCCTAGCCAAAAAAATAAAAATATATTGTCATCTTCATTTTATAGATGCAAGATGCGGAAACAAGAGCTCAGAAAAGGGAAATCATTTACCTTGACATAGAGTGGCAGAGTTAGGACACTAACCCAGGTCTCTGGATTCCTAATCTAATGTTCTTTCCACCACATCAGAACATATTTTGACTTTGGGTCAATAATATGTATGTGCATATACATCTATAAATATGTATAAATGTATATATGTATATGTGTGTATGTACACATACACATTTATTTATTTATATATAATTTTACCACTTCCTAATAGGAAATTCAAATACTTGACAACCTTGCACAACCTCTCACTTCTCCATTTCTCCTCCAATCAAAGAACTCATTTGAGAATGTCTTGAAAGGCAGAGTCACACATACAATGTCCATGTATAGATATAAGTATGCCCCCTGGAAGACAGACACATATACACACATAGCACACATGTACACATGACAATAAAACCATCAGACCTGATTTCCAAACTTGTAGATTTGCACTGTCCCTAATTATCTGGCTCTGGCATGCAAGAATGGCATGAGAAGCAAGAAAATTGTAATTGACTTTCATCTCTGGTGTGGCTTCCACAGTGTGGCATGACCAGTTTCTAAATTTAAGCAGTCTCTCTTTTAATTGGGTGGTTTGTGTTGTTTTCCTCCCACTCTTGCTACTAGCTTAGCCCTAGGCTACTAATTATGACCGGGACAGGTCAGTTGTCATATCTGCACCAGCTCCATCATCTCTGTCACTCTCACAGTGACAGGTGCACTGTTCTACCCTGCAGATTCTGGGTTAGGGCTTTTTTGGTTGTTTGTTTGTTTCCCTTCATTTTCATAAATGCAGGATGCTGACTGTTTCCATCAGTGTCTCTGCTGCATTTCACTGGGACAATTGGGAGTGATTATTTCCAAAATGTTTGCAGTACCTTACATGGGAAAACAAAAGTGTTCAGATTTTTAACGTATTTTAAAATTTACAAACTATTTCCCTTGCAGCAAGTGCAAGCATTAGTGTCCCCCTTTTAGAAAAGAAGAAATTGAGGCTCAAATAGACTGAGTGATGTATCCATGGTTGCAAATCTAGTAAGTGTCAGACCTAGGATTCTAATCTGGATCTCTAAATACAGTACTTCCAAGGGAAGGGGGGAAGAAATAAGCATTTATTAAGTGTCTACAAGGTTCCAGGCATTATGCTAAGGGCTTTACAAACATTATCTCATTTGATCCTCACAACAGCCCAGTGAGATAGGTGCTATTGTGGTCTCTATTTTGTAGGTAAGGAAACTGAGGCAGAAGGAAGCTAAGTGACGTGCCCAGAGTTACAAAGCTATTAAGTATAAGTAACTAATAAGCTACAAAGCTAATAAGAAATCAGATTTGAACTCAAGGCTTCCTGACTTCAGGCCCAGCACTCTATCCACTGTGCTAACTGCACTTATTAAAGAAGTGTATCTCATTGCATCTTCACTGTTAATTAACCACCAGTAGGAGGTAGATTTGTCATTGATTTACCAATACAGAAAATGAGTATTTACTGGTCTATCCACACTCTCTTACTTAGTTTTCACTCCCTATCCCTTACCACTGGTATCATGCATAAGTGAAAGGGCTATCTGGGGCTAGTAATGACATCTAATGTCCTCCTTTGATGCAAAATGGAAAGGATAGTAGACTAAGGAAAGGTATGGAAGGTGGAAATGGAGCTTGCACAAGAAGACCAATTAGCAAGGGTGACTCAAAGCCAGAGTCAGAGGTTTTTTGGGTGAAGGTGCATGACAACAAATTTTTTTTCCAGAGAACTAACATAGCTGAAGGTCAGCTGGGTGGTGTAAATATCAGGCCTTCAATCACAAAGACTCATCTTCCTGAGACTAAATCTGACCATAGACACTTACTAGTGACCCTGGGCAAGTCACTAAACCTTTTTTGCCTCAGCTCCTCATCCATAAAATAAGTAGGAGAAGGAAAGGCAAACCATTCCAGTATCTTTGCCAAGAAAACCCCAAATTGGGTGATGAAGAGTCAGATGCAATGGAAACAACTGGACAATAACAGCAAGAAAGCAGAGATGGAAAAGGAAAAGTCAGATATTTGTTACCTCTCCTTTATACTTAGAGGAGCCTAAATCTAGAGCTGGAAAGGATCTCAAAACCCTTTCAAAATCCATCCCTCTTATTAGGGAAATAAGAAACTGAAGCCCAGGGAATTTGAGGGTCTTGCCCAAAGTCACACTGGTACTCAGAATCAAGTGGAATTTGAACCCAGCTCCTTTGAACAGAGCCAGGGTTTTGTTCCCATTGTATTATTCTTCCCCTCCTCCACTCACCTACTCATGAACCATGAGAGAGGAAGTTACACAAACATGTTTACTGGGTCCACTGTGAATTTGTGTCATTGAATCTTACCTGGGTTCTCACCAATGCATGATGATTCTTTCTGTTCTTCCTTAATTATGATTATCTGTCACATTCTCACAGTGGTTGTCAAAAATTTTCTCTCTTCAAGCTTCAACCTCCCCTTCACCCTTTCCTCTCAGTCAAGGACCTGGTCTTATATTTATCTTTAAAAAAAAAGTTTTTTTTTCATTGCAAGCTCCTTCTTTTCCCATATTCTGATACTTAAACACTTTGATATAATTTCTCATTCTCTCTTTTTCTAGTCTCTGATGAAGAGGCTGCCCTGGTCCCCACCAAGGATAGCACCTCTAGTTTTGCCCTTGATCCCTCCCTTCTCATCTCCTCTGACAGCTTGCCCCTTCAATCATCCCTATTTTCTCTCTAATCTTCAAACTCACCTTATCAACTGGTTTCCTACAAATATACCCTTAACTCCTCATCCTTAAAAATGTTCATATGGCATTATCATCCCCTGAAACTATGATCCTGTATCTCTCTTTCACAGCCAAATTTCTGGGAAACAGTCATGTTAATTGCCTTCATGTCCTCTCTTCTTACTCACTTCTCTACCCATTCCAATTTGGGTTCCAACCTCATCATTCAAACAAAACATCTCTCTCCAAGATTACTAGTGATCTAATTGCTAAATCAAATGACCTGTTCTTATCCCTCATCCTTCTGTATTTCTCTGCATTTGGCACTATTAACCACCTGGGTTTTGACATTATGTCCTCCCTGGTTCTTTTTTTTTCATGACACTGGTCTCCCCTCTCTGTCTCTGTCTCTGTCTCTCTCTGTCTCTGTCTCTGTCTCTGTCTCTCTGTCTCTCTCTCTTTATCTTTCTTTCTTTCTCTCTCTTCTTTCTCTCTCTCTGCTTCTTCAAAATCTCTTTGGATTTTACCTAAGTCTCTGCCCTGGGTCCTCTTATTTTCTCCAACACATCTCAAAGTGTCTCGGTGCTCAATTATCATCTATTTGCAGATGACTCTCTAGATCTATTTATCTAGTCTGAGCCTTTCTTCTTAGGTGTAATACCATATCACCATTTGCCTATTGGACATCTCCAACAATATGTCCCATAGGTATCTCAAATTCAAAATATTCTAAAAGGAACTCAGTATCTGTCCCCTGAAATGTGCTCCTCTTCCTAATTTCCCTGTTTCTATCAAGACCACCACCATCCTTCCAGGTTCACAACCTTGAGGTTATCATCAAATCTTTACTCTCTCTTATCTCCTTCTCTCATATGCTATCAGTTGCCAAATGGTGCCACTTCTACCACTGCAAAAACTCTTGCATCCATTTCCTTCTCTCCCCTGACAAGTCACTGCTCTCTGATCATGTCTTTGTCACCTCTCACCCAGACTATTGGAATAACTTCCTCACTGGTCTCTCTGCCTCCAATCAGTCTTCACTAAAATCCATTCTCCACATAGCTGCCAAAGTTGTATTCCTAAAGCATAGGTTTGACTGTATCCTTCCCCACTCAAGAAGTTTTAGTAACCTTCTATTGCCTCTAGGATAAAATACGAGACACTTTTTCGTTTAAAGTCTTCCATAAACTGGAACCAACTACTCTTTCTAGAGTGATTTCACATTACTGCCCATCATTCAGTGTATGTTCCAGCCAAATAGTCCTACTTGTTCTTTGTAAATGACATCCTATCTCCTTCTTCCTTGTTTTTGCACAGACCGGCTTCATACTTTCAATGCTTCCCTTCTATGTTTCTTAAAATCCCTAACATCCTTCAGGCTTCATTCAAATTCTCCTTCCTCTATAAGATCTTTCTTGATATCCCCTAGTTGTTAGTATTCTCCCTACCCCCCAAATAATGTTGCATTTGTATTGTAAATATTTTGTATTTACTTTTCTATGAACATTTTGTTTCTCACCAGTAAAATATATACTCTTCCTAAGATCTGGGTCTATTTCATTCTTTTTTTACTTCGTGTCCTCTGCACTTAGAACAGTGCCTGGCACTTAGTAGGTTCTTAAATACATTTTGAATAAATGAATGTCAGAGTTTAAAAGGGGTTTAGAGCAAAGGACATAGAATGAAAATAATAAGAAAGACCTTAGAACATGTACTGGCAGGGCCAGGAGGTAACTTGGAACACAGAACAAGGTGTATTGGCATTGAAAGACTTAGAGATCATGTAGTCAAATCCCATACAGATTTTACAGTTTCTAAAAGTTGGGTCCAAACAGGGGGAGTGGCTTGCCTTGGTCACACAGTGAAATGATGGTAGAGCAGGGTTTAGATACCTGGTCTTCAGATTCCCAATTATACTCCAGAACTTTCTGCATATACCACTTAATGTTTGGCCCATATGTAACACCATGATCTAACCAAGTGACCTAAGAGTTTCATCAAGATCTAACCTCACAGCATGGTATGCCCTTTAGAATTTTCTTTGAGTAGTCATTTAGCACCCACAGAGCAGGCAAGACGGGGATACTAAAAGGGAAAGAAAAAGATGTCAATGAATTTTGAATGACCCAAAGGAACACTTCCCCCACCTCTGAAATAATTCCAAATTCAGCCTTAGACACCATGAGAACCCTTACCAGGACTAAGATTACTATTGACCAAGTTATTTCTAGATAAGATGGGCCCAAGACATCCATGAGTAATATGGCTCTTCATGCTTATTGCATAATGGAAAAAAGCAGAATATGCCACTGACTGATCCATCCCTGAAGACTCCTCAGCCCAAGTGCCTCCTCCTCCAGGAAGCCTTTGCAGGTTTTCTGACCTCATTCCTCCCTCTAAAAATGATTTCTATGTTTTCAGTTCTCTGTGGTTGGTTTTTTTTTCCTTCTTCTGTATGACATTGTGCATTAGAAACGCTTGTGTATAGTCTTATCCACTTCTAAATTATAAGCTGCGTAAGGGCTAGAATAATGTCTTATTTATCTTTGTGAATTCCTTAACATCTACCATGAGGTTCTTTACAAAATAGGTCCTTAAAAATGTTTGTTGAATTGAGATTGTCTCAATGTCTTCAAGAACCTACCTCATATATCAACTTTGCCCTACTTGATCCCAATTTTCAATGACTCTTTGAGCATCTATTTTTTCAGGATCTGCCTTTAATCTGGTCTTGTCACCGTTGCCTTTCTGTGTGCTTTGGTGGGAAGAGTGCCCATATGATCACAGAGATGAGCAAGACAGAATTAAGAAGGTCCTAAATGGAATCCTTTCCCAAAATGGCTATTAATCCCCCAAAAGCACCAAAGACTCAAATTTACAATTCAGAAAGCCCATAGGAACATTTGCTACTGAGAGGTAGCTGTGATATAGCTTATTAGTCAGAAGTTGAATAAGTCCTGCCTCCAATGTTGAACTAGATGGACAAGTCATTGCTCATCTCTGGGTCTCAGATCCTTCATCTGTGAAATGTGAATGATAATAATACATTCATTGCCTACCTCATAAAGATGATGTGAATGTTCTGTAAACTTAGGGTATTGAACTAGATGACCTTTAATGTTCCTTCTACTTATAAATACTGTAAATTACTATAGAAATTTGCATCCTCATCATCATCTTCATCATCATTATTATTGTTGTTATTATTATTGCTATTATGTCTACCAAATAGAAATAACACTAGATGGTGCTATTGTTTTTGAGCCCTGAACACAGAAATTCACTTAAAAGAGAGGCAGTGTGGTATAGTAGAAAGAACAGTGCCCTTAGAGTGAGAAAATCTGGGTTATAGTCTGAGCTCTCACTTCTACAAGTTTTATTACTCTGGAGAAGTCATTTCACCCCTCTAATCCTTAGTTTTTTAATCTGTAAAGTGCGTGGGGGGTGGGAAATCATTCATATACTCCTATCTTTCAGAGTTATTATGAATAAAATTATTTCCAAAATCTAAGTACTCAAAAGCCTTAGAGATCCTTTATCTAATCAACATATTTTACACATGAGGAAAACAAGGCTATTAGTAGAGGTGGAGGGAGAAGAAGGACTTGCAAATGCAAGCTACTATTGGGTCCAAAAATTTAGAGGCATGATGGGAAAACCTAGGGGTCTTCTTGAGCTCCAGAACAATAGAAAATAGATGTTTCCATCCCTCCCCACCAAATGCCACAGATAGTTGTGCTGTGTAGCTTGTTTTCTTTACCCTGGAGACCATTCAGTGGTCACTCAATCCTAAGACAGAAAGTATGGCACTAGTGAATAGGAATAATGAGCAGCTCTCAAATGTTAATTTAATGAAGATTTACCAAGCAGTTACAGCATCTTCAATAAAGACCACTTCATTATTTAAAAATGGATTCACTGAGAGTGAACAGCTCCTCTACACCATGGTGAGAGCCATAGAACATTATCAAGGAGCCTATAAAAGGCTGTTTCACCATCTCAATGGGTTAATCTACACTGGGTAGAAGAAAGAATAATTACAGACACAGATAATTCAAGCATAATCAAGAATGAAGAGGAGAAGGTAGACCATAGAGAGATGAAGAGCATACCTACCAGCTTCCTCTCTGACATGCCAAATCAACCTGTCAGTTACATGAATTCATTCAAAATATTAATTTTTTTAAAAGGGGTTAGAATTGTCTCAGTGGATCAGAACTAAAATTTGATTTGAGGATTAGCAAGATTAAGAGCAAAGAGTCCTGAACTGAGTAGCATGAGATATAGGTTGAAGTCCCTGTTCTTCCACTTAGGAGTCATATCGCTATGGGCTAGTCAGTTAGCCTCTCAGAGCCTCAGTTCCTTCTGATGTAAAGTGAAGAGAAAAAAATTTATAAGGCCTAGCTGACAGTACTGCTTTGAGGAAAAACTCTTTGTAAACTATAAAGAACTATAGAAATAGTCCCTCAGCAAGCACTTTTTAAGGGCTTACTATATGTCATCTGCTATGCTAAGTGCTGGGGAAATACAAAGAAAAGCAAAAACATGATCCCAACCCTTAAGGAGTTCACATTCTGTTGGGGAGACAATTATGTAAATAATTATGTGCATATAAAATATTTACAGTGTAAATTTAAAATAACGTCAGAGGAAAGGTACTAGCAGCAGGGTTAATCAAGAAAGACCTCCTAAAGAAGCGAAGATTTTAGCTGAGCTTTGAAACAAACCAGGGAGATTAAGAGGGAGAAGAAAGGAAGTAGAGCATTCCAAAGAGAGTGGATAGCCATGGAAAAGGTGCAAAATTAAAAATGGAGTATTGTGGGGAAAATAACGAGTAAGCCAATGTCCCTGGAGCTCAGGGCAAGTGGAGAGGAATAAAGTATAAGAAAACTAGGAAGATAGGAAGAGTGCAGGCGTGAAAGGATATGAATGTCGAATAGGCTTTATATTTGATCCTGAAGGGAACAGAGACCTGATATTTAGGAAAATTCATTTTGGCAGCTGATTGGATGATGGGAAGTTAGAAGAGAGTTGAGGTTGAGAGACCAACTGAAAGGTGAATGTAACATTGCAGGCAACAGGCTTGAATTAACTAGGTGGTACTGAATGGAGAAAAGGGTGTGTGTTGGGGGGGTTGTCTATGTGTCTGTGTGTCTGTGTGTCTGTGTGTTTGTGTGTGTGTGTGTGTGTGTGTGTGTGTGTGTGTGTGTGTGCTCAGGTGCATATCCTCTGGTGTGAAGGCACCTTTCACTCAACTCTCACCTGTGGCTCCAAAAAGCTGTAGCATACACAGCAGCCACACCCCAGGAAACCAGCTTGGCAGATGGGCTAAGCCAGGTTGAGGGTAATCAACAGGCCTTGAACCTGTCAGCAAGTTAGAGGGATGTCTATCCCAAGCATTTAAAAAGTCCCCTTGGTGGAATGGCTGAATGAGAATAATTTGTTCCAACAGCCATGAGGGTGACTGAAACAGGTGATGAGGAGTACTTAGAGCTTGGTCAGGCATCAAATATGCCAAGGTTATCCACTGCATCCCAGGCCATCACTAATCATCTTGACTTTTGATTGGCCACTGGACTTCAATGGCTCTGGAAGAGAGAGTGAGGCTGAAGGCTTTGTGCAATTTTGCTTCACTTAAATCCAATTTACTCATGAGTCATGAGGGCACATGTGATGTCATTGGTTCTCTTCCAAAACAAACAACAAAAACAACTCTGTGTGTGTGTGTATGTGTGTGTGTGTGTAAGAAATCTTATAAACTTAGAAATGAAAAGATTTGGCAATGGGTTCATATGTGGCATAAGTGTGAGTGAGAAGTTAAAGATTGGACAAAAACTGTCATTCTTGGTGAATGGGAAGATGATTCTATCCCTGGGAGTAATGAAAAAGTTGGGAAGGGGGGCATTTCAGGGTAAGGATAATGAGTTCTGTTTTGGACACATTGAGTTTAAGATGCCTACAGGACATCCAGTTTGAGATATCCTAAAGGTAATTGCTGGTATGGAACTGGAGCTCAGGAGAGAAAAATAGGAGCAGTATGTCTCTGCTATTCATTCTAGTAAAGTATACAATTTTGCCAGTGGTACCAAAGGACACATCGTGGAAGGGCATAACTGTCCTACTTGACATCAACATCTGCTCAGAGATGTGTCTCAAAACATTTTAGTTTCCCTTACTATTATACATATATGTATGTATGTATATATATATATATATGCCATCCATAAATTTAGCTTAATTATTTTTATTCCAAAATTAAAACTGAGATGGGATGTGACTTATGATATATCTATCATTTACTAAATATATGACCTTGGAATATTCATTCAACCACTCTAAACCCAGTTTCTTTAGCCACCAAATATACTCCTTCACCAACTTATACCATTCTCCTTCTCTCTAGCTCTAGGCCATCCACACCTCACTCTTAACCTCTTTTTCTCTTCCTGGCCAGACACTGAACACCTATTCTCATCCTTTCCAGAAGAAATGCAGAATTCTCACCCCACTCCAACCCTTATAACTACTCCCCCTCCTTTCTAATGGTGGTGGGGCAATCCTCCTCCTATCTTCCCAACCTTCAAGACAGACACTATGAGGAATCCTAAAGACTCCTGGGCCTTTCCATTCACCCTGCTGCTGAAACTTTCTATATGCATTATTTCCTCCAATTAGAGTGTGAACTTCTTGAGAACAGGAACTATTTTCTCTTCTCTATTTGTATCCTCAGTGCTTAGGACCTTGTTTGGAAGCTAGTAAATATTTAATACTTTTTCATTCATTCATTCATTCATTCATTCATTATACCTATTGTGAGAATCAAAAAATATTACTATACTTTTTAAACCTCAAAGCATCATAGACAAGAATGTAGGCTGTTATTATTTTAAAGATTATTAAGGTATTGATGGTAGTGATAAAGTGAACATGGACTTGTCACTGCCAATTCAGCAAAATATCAGTCAAACAAGCTATTTGGCTGTATATAGACAAAACCACCATTTGACAGACTCAGACAACATCCTATGACCTCTGGCACAGGCACAAATGAGAGAATAGGGAAGGATTCTGATTACGTTGTCAAGGACACAGGTATTGCTTTCTTTGAGACATAGCAAGCTCACTACCCAGCCCTATCCATTTATGCTGGGCCTTAAGACTTCCAGCAGCTTGCAGTACAGCTCATTGCTCACTCCCCATGGCCACAAATGATATGGGGGACGCAAACTCTGGTAAATAGGGAAAATTATATAGATAGCTAGGCTCCCAAGAGCTACATTACTCTGACATATTTTGCCTTCTGATTCTCTGTCCTGACAAGGTCAGCTTTACAGTATGACAGCTAGTTCAGAAATACCAGTCAGAAGCCCAGGCTAGTTCAATTTTTACAGATTGACTATAGGCAGTCTCAGAGGAAGAGAAAGGCTAGTACTCTAATTAGGCTTATTGTCATAGCTACTGTTATCTTGTTCTGTAGATCAATTTCCCTGCCTTCCTAATTGTGATAAGAGACTGATTTTCTTTTTGAAAGATTGCTTTGGCATCTTCTGTATATGACTTCCCTTCCCAATCTATGCTCAGGAAATCTACCACCAAAAATAAAAATCATAGTCCTCAGGGAGAAAAAAAGCCAACCATGTGATTCCTCTAACTGATAAATTTAAAAGTTCCATATATGCCCTCCCATGGCAGGTAGCCCTAAGAAAGGTAACTACAATAAAGAGGATGGTATCCACAATAGAGAGGATGGTATCCACAACCTTGGTCAGTGCTATAGTTTGTGTCACTGTCCAAGGTTCTAATCCCTTTCCCTGAGACGCCCTGTTTTTCTTTCTGTGCCATTTGGGAGAGTACTGAACTCACACTGAGATGACCATTAGTAATCTCCAGGTCTCTTTTTCACTAGCAATGAAGCAGTGTTGCTTAGGGCAATGACTATGTATTGCCAAAAGGAGAGAGAAAAAAAATTCAATGATAAACTGAGGCCATATTGGGCACCTTTGGACATTTCTCTGCTTGATGGCCAACGTTCAAATTAATCAGCATCCCATGAGAAAACTGAATATCTGAAACTTTGGGATATGAACAAACAGTGCCACTTTTTAATTATAAACTGTACCCTGGGAGCTTTTATTGTCAACTGTCCATAAACCTTGCTGTCAGGCATGCAGCGTTTCAAAGCTTCAGAGCATTGCCAACTAATGTTTTATGTTGTTGCTAATACGTTACAAAAGGTTTGAACATTTAGTTAAAAACTGAAAATGGGAAATTTGGGAAAGTGCCAGCAATTTAAACTGGGATAGAGGCCATGGTAGCAGAAAGGAGGCTTTCATGCCTGCCAGAGGTGAGGTATCTTGTCACCGTTTCTAATTGTTCCTTAGGATGGAATTTAAGATCTCCACATCTGAACCCTTGCAGATCAATGATAATTACCACAATGCATTGCAAAATATTTCCTTCCCAACAATTCTGTGAGGTAAATAGCATTGGTTTTATATTTTCATTCCCATTTTATAGACAAGGAAACTGAAGCTTAGAAAGATACAGAGATTTGCCAAAAGTCACACTGACCAGTAATTTACAGATCTCAAACCCAAGGCTTTTAATTCCATATCCAAAGTTTTTCAATTACACAGCACTGTCTATCACAGAACAGAAAAGAAACTAGAGAACTTGTTAGATAATTTTGATTGAGCAAATGCTATCTAGGATTGGAACCTGGCCACCCTTTAGCAAATCCTCTTTTCAAATTAAATTTATAATTGGGGCAGCTAGGTGGTGCAGTGGATAGAGCACCAGCCCTGAAGTCAGGAGGACCTAAGTTCAAATCCAGCCTCAGACCAAACACTTGACACGTACTAGCTGTGTGACCCTGGGCAAGTCACTTAACCCCAATTGCCTAAGGGGAAAAAAAATCAATTTATAGCTAACTATCCAATTCGCCTAAAACACACCCATTTCCATTTTGGGTCAATGTACAAATTCTAAATATTGAACAAAAAAAATTTAATTTGATATTTCTAGTTACCTATATAGTAAAATGTCAGAAAGGGTAAAAGTGACTAAGCTTGGGAAGCAGGATAGTACAATGAAAAGTACATTGACTCTTGAGTTACAGAACTTATCTCTGACACTAATTACTTGTGACTTTGTGCAAATCACTTCATCTCTCTGGGTCTCAGTTTTTTTTATCTATAAAATGAGAGCATTCACTCTGAGGTCCCTTCTTGTTCTATATTTATGATCTTCTTTCTTTCTCTATAAAACCCTGACAATTTCACTCCAAATTCCTAAGGCTATGATCCTAGACTTTGGATGGAGAGCTCTCTGCAAAGTCACCTGCATCTACTTATACCAGCAACATGGGAGACTTTTGGAGGGAATATTTTGCTTAAAACCTACTATAAATGACTATCATAAATACTCAAATTAACCACAAAGGACATATAAAGAAAGATACTATCTCCATCCAGAGAAAGAACTGATAAATAGAAGTATAAGTAGAATAATTTTATATATATACACCTATTTGTGTCTAATGGTAGCCATCTCTGGGGTGGGAGTGTGGAGGAAAGAAAAAAAGAAGAAAAGAAATAAATTTATATGATAATTTTGTTGCATATTTGAAACTGTGCAAGTTATGCACAGTAGATTTGCAGTTTTATATACTATCATCTTTTTATTGTACTGTTATGGAAATGCTTGTTTTATTCCATAAATTTAAAATAAAATAAATTTAAAATAAAATAAATCATCAGATAAATTTGGTCATACAACACAACTGAATTATTTTAACAGATTCAAATTCCTACTTAGAAACTGAAATTCTTCTTATAATTTTTCTTCAGGGAAAACTATGTCCATCACATTTCCCCTGAGCTGGACTGAAAAGTCCATTTACTGTACATATTGTTGTTTATTGTTTTTCTTGTATAGATCTATGAATCCAAGTTTAGCCAGCTCTTTAAAGTACATATGAAATAATCACATTTGCATGGATATATTTGGTGGCAAAACACACTAAACATGAAGGTAAACTCAATATTCAAATAGTACTTTCAGTATAAACCTCTACTGGTGACCACTCATATCCCAACTATCAAAACTAGACTATCACAATATGGACAATGCTAGTGATATTCCAAACCTTCAGCAGCTCATCTGTCTAAAATACTTTTTTTAAAATATAATTTTCTAAATTCTCTCTTCACAATGCTTCTGCATGGTAAATAGTGCAAATATTATTATACTGTTTTTGTGGAAGAAGAAACTAAAACTCAGAGAGTTGAAGTGATTCATTAGCAAGTGTTTGAGCCAGGACTGCAACCCATATCATCTGATTCCAAGTTTAATACCCGCTACATGACTAGCACTATGCTAAGAGTTATGGGGAATTCCGAGGTGATTTCAGTCTACTTGAGAAGACATTTATATATAGGCAGCATCTTGAGAATAGCATAGCATATAATGTAATCAAATTATAAACTGTATGCATTCTTTTCAAGTTCAGAGAAAGGAGAGATCATTATGGTATGGAGTAGAAGCAGAAAACATCATGGAGACAGTGGAACTTGAGCTGAAAAATTAGTAGGATTTGAACTGGTAAGAGAACAAGGGAAAGGGAATTTCTCTCAAGAGAATGATTTAGCAAACAAAATATCTAATGGGATCATAAGCTGCACTAATAGAAAACATATCCCAATAAAAGAAGTAATGGTCCCCTCTTCTCTGATCATATTACAACTGGAGTATTGTGTCTAGTTCATACAACCACATTTTAGATGACACATTGACAAACTACCATGCACCCAAGAGAGAGTGACCAGTATGGTGGAGGGTTGGGAAGCTAAGTAATATAAAGAAGTGGTTGAAAGAACCAGGGTTTTGTTTTTGGTTTTTTTTTTAAGTAGAAGAGACATGGGCACTGCATTCTAATAGTCAAAGATTCAGCACATTTGGAAGAGAAATTAGATATGTATTGTCTAGTTTGAAAGGCTAGTTGTAGGATCATGGATGAAAATTACAGGGAGGTAGGTATTGGTTCAATATAAGAATGAACTTCACAAATAGGCCGCCTCATTAGATAGTGAACTGCACATCAGTGAAGGTCCTCTATCAGAGAAGATAGGTAATTAACTGCTAGGAACATCATATAGAAGATTTTGCATTGGCTGGGTGGTTGATCAGATAAGCCCTAATGTCTCTTCAATTCTGTGATAATTCCCTAAATTGATTCAAATACATCTTCTCTGTTTTAGTCATTAATTTTAAAAGGCTTCGTGGGTAGTGGTGTTGAGACTTACGTTTTGCTGTTGATACAATCTACCTTGTTCTCCAAAATGATTTTTTTTCCTAAAACAAAGTCAGGACCTGGAAGGTAGAGCTGCCATTGTTTTTGGTGGCTTTAATCTTAGTTCCATTATTCTAGGTGTGCTTTAGGCCCATAGTATCCAAAATTTTTTTTCAATCATGCATCCTGTCAGTTACTAAAAGTTTTAGCACAGGCCCCCAATTAATTTATGTATATATATTTATTTATGTATAAATGATGTTTTATAATACTGTACTAATATATTATATACATGTTAAAAACATACACAAAGAAATATAAAAGAATTAGATAAAGGTGAAAAAAATATTTTTAAAATAGCTTAAATTTTGTTTGTTGATATAAAAGTCTTTTTGTTCTTGCTAAAGAGAAATATACATATATAATGTACATTTTTCATGAGAGCAATGTGATTGAATATGCTTCATTATGTTTTAAACCTTGATTAATTTTTGCAATAGAAGGATTTAAAGGTCGTATTTCAAGTTCATTTAATCATTCTACCTTGTTTTAATGGTTATCTTAGCTGGGAAAGATACCTTACAAAAATTAGTAGATCCTCATGGAGGAAGTGCATCATTACCTGTGCTTACAAAATCACAATACTCATTTTTTCTTCCAATCCCATACACTAATTATGCAAAGGGATTTTTTTATTGAAATTTGACTAGTAAATGCCCACCTTCCTGGATGTCAGGGAGGAGAGACATAATCTCTGGGCACCAGGTTCCATTGCTGGAGAGTAACTGTTCCAGCTTGAGAGAAAGGAACCATGAGGAGGTGGCAAAATGCCTGGCTTCCTGGTGGCAGGTGACCTTCTCTATTTGTCTCCAATATGTCCACAGAGTTTTGGAGAGAATGTTGGAAGCAGGTTTTCAGAACTGAGAGAGTTCTGTGCCTGGTTACTTGAGCCCCAAGCTCCCTAGGAACAGCAGACTTTCTCTGCTTTCTCTCCCCTTTTTGCTAATTGTTGCTATGGTTCCCACTCCCACTACTTACCAATGAGTTGCCTACTCCTGTCTGAGTCTTTATTGTATCTCCTTCCAGGTCCAGCACAAAATGGCCCAACTTGTTCTGAGGAGGTGTGGGTTGAGGACAAAAAGAGCCCAGGTGGGTAGCAAGGAGCTCCTGAATTGCTCAAAGATGGTGCCTTAATTGCCACTTCTGTGCAGCACATTGGCCAGGTGACATGCCAGGTGTGTGAAAGATGACGGGGAGGTGGGGCATTAAATAAGGGGCCAGAGATAGAGGATGACTGCCTTGACTACTTAGTGAACAACCCTGCTGGCTGGATAGAGGCAAGGGTGAAGTCTGGAGGACGGAGCACATGAAACTGGTACACAGCTTGTCCCAGTTCTTATATTGTCTTTGTACCTTGTGTACCCACAATGTATCTTCTTGCATTCCCCCTCATGTATATACACTCCACTTTGGAGATTAGGTAAGTGAGTTGAGGTTTTCCAGACCTCAGATTCAAAACTCTGTCTGTTGAAAGAATTCCCCACACTTGAAACAGAATTTTTGTCAGGTTCCTTCAACATTCTGCCCAGGTCCAACCTTGAGTCTTCCCTTATGTTTGAAAACCAAATGACTTTAGCTTCCTAAATAATGCTCATTCCACTTACTCCATTTTGGAGATTTAGAAAAATAGATACTCAGATGTTTCTCTGAGCCCCTGTTTTCTGTAAAACAAGAGGACTAGAATAAATGCTTTCTCTCATCTCCTCCTCTCCTCTCTCTGTCTCTGTATGTCTCTGTCTCTATCTCTGTCTGTCTGTCTCTGTCAGTCTCTGTCTCTCTCTCTCTCTCTCTGTCTCTCTGTCTCTGTCTGTCTATCTGTCTGTCTCTTTTCTCTCTTTTTCTCTCTCTCATTTTGACATTCTGTGATCTTCTGCCTCTTTCAAATTTGTTTTCCTGTTCAAATTTCCCTTCCAACTCTGACATTCCATACACATGGAATAGATTTAGAGCTGGAATGGACCTAGAGGATAGTCCAGCCTCATTATTTTATAGATGAGGAAACTGAGGCTGGGAGAGATTGTCACTTCCCCAAGGTAATACAGGAGTGAGTGGTACAGCCCAGATTGGGACTCTGACACTATATCCAATTATTTTTGCAATGAATCAAACTTGTAAGGCCCCTTCCCACTCTCACATTCTGTGACTCTATGACCTATTATTTTTTTCTACTGGCTCTCCTAATCCATTGACATTCTCTAAAATATCTATGATGCAGTCAGAGGCACAAAGCAAAGCAAATTATCATAAGACATCTTGTCCTCTCTAAAGAGATCCCCCATCATATATGTATGGATTGGATTCACAGAAAATCACAGTTTCCAACCTAGCCTGAAACATTTGAGACTCCCCATCCCTACTGGGAAAACACAGTAAATCGTGAGTTTGCTTTCCATCAATAGCTCCATACTATTCAGTTGTTCAGCTACCAGCTGGATTATGGTCCACTAATGCTGGTAGATTTCTAAGAGACAGAAGGCAGTTTTCAAACCATTTGTTATTTTAATGACAAAGAATCACCCCATAAGCCTTGTTAAAACCTCATTTAATCTAGAAAAAAAAGATAGGAATCAAGGCATTTAATCAGGAACATGGCAATATCAGCATCTATCAAAGCAGAAATAATGGGGTGGAGGGAAACCTTAAAAGACACATGACTATGCTGATAATGAATTCAAAAGAGTGTCTTACTCCAGGTATTTTTCATTTCTCCTAAAAATTTGAAACTGCTTTTCCCTGTAGAATGTATGCAGCAAAAACACCATGAAAGATGTTCTGATAAAATCTCATTCCCAAAGAGCTTCAATTCACGTTTTCCCAGAAGAATGTTGTTAAAGGTGCTTCTCAAGAAAGCAGTACATGTTAGAGGGTACAATGAAACATGACTTCCTGAGATGTGTCTGTGGTAGATGTTGAAGTATAGATCCCAGGGGATGGCAAGAGGGCAATCAATTTGGGACTGGAAGGAATGGTCATCTTGGATCATAGATTTATGATGGGGACAGACTTTAAAAGCCATCTAAACCAACCCCCCTCCTTTTATAGAGGAAGAAAAGCCCAAGGGAGATTAAGCAATTTGCCCAAGGTCAAATAGAGAGTGACAGAGATAGATTTGAACCCAGATCCTCTTTTCTAAATCCTGTACCACAATGCCTCTCACTATATCATGCACTTTCCAATATGTTTAGCCCTCTGTATCCTTATTGCCTTGGTGAAATACCAAAATTTCACATTACAAAGGGATTTTGCAAAGACTCTGGTGAAAGTTTAGGGGAACCTTCCTGTTCTTGGCTTTCATTCTATTCAAAATCGAGAGAACAAAGTAGTCCACATCTTCATATCTGTAGCAATTCATTCAACCTTTCTGATGACCACAGGCAAATGTGGTGCCATTATCTGTGGAGAGAATAACCATGGTCATTTGGGCTTCATTGCCATATTGTTCTCTATTATTCCTTCATTTCTGATCCCCTTTTTCTGTTCTATATATGAAAATGCCCTTTCTACTTGTTTAAGTTCAGAATTTAAGAAAATAAAAACATTTTTAAACCTAACTAGAAGGAACCTCAAAGAGCATTTAATCTAATCTCACCATTTTGTAATTGGTAAAACTGAGGTCTAAGATGGTTAAGGGACTTTCCCAAGGTCACACAGGCAGTAAGTGTCAGAGGTGATATTTGAACCCAGGTCTTTTGACTCCAGAGGTAGAGCTCTCTCTGCACCTTCTCATTTTGTCCAATTCTTGTCCATAAAACCTCAGAAATCCACCTAATGAGATGGAGGCCTTCCTCTTCGTCTTTTAATATTCCTTGAGAAGCAATGGAAGATTCAGGACAGTTATTTGTTATCTCTACTTTAAAAAAAAAGTTAAATTGATATCTTCTGTCACCATTCAGTTATTTCTGAACACTTGTCTTACCCTTTTCCCTGCCAACAAATCAACAAGCATTTATTAAGCACTCATTATTGACTGGCAGATATGGGGACACAGAAATAAAACACTCCATTCCCTCAAGGGACTCACATTGAAGGGAGGGGGAGGGGAAGAAGAGCAACATGAACAAATACAAATCATAGGGGCAGCTAGGTGGCACAGTAGAGAGAGCACCAGCCCTAGAGTCAGGAGGACCTGAGTTCAAATCTGACCTCAGACACATAACACTTACTAGCTATGTGACTCTGGGCAAGTCACTTAACCCCATTGCCTAACCCCCCCCCAAAAAAAACAAATACAAATCAGAATACAATATGAAATAAATGCAAGGGTAGAAAAATGCAATTTGGACACAAGTTGGGTATAAAAATACATTTTACCCAAAAGAGAAATAGGAAGGAAAAGTGTCGATGGTAAGGGGAGGAATGAGTAGGGGTAGATTAAGAGTGGCATTATTCAGAAGCAAAATGAATTCTTAAAGAAGGGGCAGGGGAAAAAGAGGTGGATAAGTATGAGAATAGGTTGAAAGGAGATACAGTTAGAAATCTAACTGGGAATATGAATGTAATGAACTCACTCATAAAACAGAAGCGGATGACAATGAATTAGACACCAGAATCCAACAATACATTGTTTATAAGTGTTAGAAAATCTGAAATGAAAATCTACTCAGAAGTATGTGAAGAAAGCCTTTATTATGCTTCTCATGAGAAACAGGCACACCACACCCTAGTGTGGCACGTGTGCACCAATATGGAAGCAGAGCCGGCTTTTAAATGGTTAGTAAAATCCATACTCCTCCCATTTAAGCTGGGATTGGACCAGTTCATTTGGGTTACACTCTTCCTGAACTGTCCATCCCATGTTACTCCTTGCCATGCGTCCCATGTTCAAAAATGGTCACTATCTGCGCCCTCAAGGTATGTCAGTTAATATTCAATATGCTTGTTAACTAAGTACAGTGGAGAAAAGCCTTTACTCAGTCCTTGACCCTGACCAGTTGCAACCATTTTAGCCTCTAGGGATCTGTCTTAAGAAAGTAGTGGTTTTGCTGAGTGTTTGGGGCACTTTCTGATTGGTTGAGGGACTATCCGTGACATCTTGAAAGTCTCCCTCAAAATTTCCATGTTCTGCTGTGGAAGCCTAACTTCTAAATCTTTCCCACATAAGAAACACTTGGAACAGAAAAATATAGAGTTAAAGTGAGGGGCTAGAGTAGAATCTATTATACTTCACCTGAAGTAAAAAAGGCAGGAATAGCAATCATGATCTCAGAAAAAGCAAAAGCAAAAATAGACCTAATTAAAAGAGGTAAGTATGAAAACTACATTTTGCTAAAAGATACTGTAGATATTGAGTTAATATCAATACTGAACACATATGTACCAAATAGCTATTACTATGTTTGCTCCCATAACATAGGGAAGGATTAAATCTGTAGGCAGGGGCTGACTTCAAATGAGTCCATGTGTGGGGACTAGGATTCTCAGACAGAGAGCCAAACCATCCACTTCAGAGTCACAGATAGCTGCTGAGGTAAGGAGTTCTGGCTGAGGGTCATAGGTCCCAAACTCTAGAGCTGAGAGAGAAATTACATCCTCACTTCTGAGAAACGAGAAGTCTAGGATAGGCAGATACTGAAAGGTTGGAGAAACATTGAAGACAAATTAGGCCTCTAGGAGGAAGATAGTTTGGTAGGAGAGTGCTCTGAGAGTGGAATGAGGAAAACCTGAGATCTAATCCCCCTTCAGAGACTGACAAGCTGTGTGACCCTAGGCAAACCTCAACTTCATTTTCCTCATCTGAATATACCGGGGGAATGGTCAATAAGTTCCTAATTCTTGGAGGACATACACACAGTCTTCTCTGTCTGGTGCCAACTCATGGGGAGGTTTGGGGACTGTGATTCTGGACATGCTTAATAGAAGGCTCTGTCCTCTACTTCAGAGCATGTACGGGTGTTCTGTGACTCATCTCTCTCCAGGTTACACTCCAGATTTCTACCATTCCCCAGCTCTTCATCCTGAAGTTCCCACACTGGAAGTAGCCTCCATCGCTGTGACCTTGAGCTTTGATTTGATAGTTCTTCCCAGAACTTGCATTTAAGGAAGACACCTGCTAACTCTCATTCCTCTCCAGGATGCACTCCAGACTTCCTCTATCATTCCATCCTCCCTTCCCACCCGTTCACCCTTTCAGTTTTCTTTTACATATTTTCTTCCCCCATTAACATGTAGTCTCCTTGAGGGCTGGGGTTGACTATTTGTAGCATTTACCAGTACTCAGCACAGTGCCTGGCACAAAGTAAGCATTTCACAAATGCTAGTTTACCAACTGACTGTCTCTTGTCCACTTACTGAGTGAAGAAAGACTTTTAATTAATTACCTACGGGTCTGGAACTAAGGCTCTTTCTTCCCTAACTCATTATATATAAAATGGGAATAATAACAGCACCTAATTAGTCAGGTTGGTGGACAGATTAAATGAGGCAAAGTGTGTAAAGTGCTCTACAAACCTTATAGTGCTGTATAAACTTTAGCTATTATTAGGATCAGCCCTACTGGTCATCTTTTCTCTGGAACAGGCTTCAGAAAAGTTCATTATCCATAAGGTCACTATGTGTTTAATTAAAATCAACCTCCTTGGTATCTAATAGAGACATGAAATCAGTCCTACTGAAAACTCTGAACAGAGAAGTATTGATTTTCATGGTTTCTTCTCTGATGTGATTTCTGTTTGCAATTCAGACTTTGCATATTACTATAAATAGACCAAATGTGTTCCTAACATCAATGATAACAGCTCACAATCCTATAATACTTTATGGGTTATAAAGTAGTCTGTATCCTCCTAACAGCCCTAGGAGGCAGGTAGTATGTGTATTAATACCCTGAACATGAAGAAATCAGAATAACGGAGTAAGATCTATCTTACTTATCTTACTCTGCTGATGCAGAGTGATATAAATAGAATGAGTCAGGAAGCCAGTTAACAAGCATTTATGAAGCACCTGCCATCTGACCAGTGTGGTGCTGACTGCTAGGGACACAAAGAAGAGCAAAAAATAATCCCTGCTCTCAAGAGGCTCACAGTCTAATTGGAGAGACAACCTACAAACAACTACATTCAAACAAACTATGTACACAGGACAGTAGAAGCTAAGGTTTTAGCTAGGATTTGAAGGGAGCCAGGGAAGAAGGAAGCGAAGATGAAGAGGGAGAGCATTCAATCAGAAGTCAAGTAAGCATGCCCAATAACTGCAATAATGTAACAGAAAACTTTGAAAGACTTCAGAGTTCTAATCAAACCTATAACCAATGGTGATTCCAGAATCGCCAATGGTGAAGCATGCGCCCTCCAAAAAGAAAAGAAAGGAGGCAAACATTATCAGACAT
>NW_020954641.1:26907986-26925272 GCF_900497805.2 Vombatus ursinus
ATAGATAGATAGATAGATAGATAGATAGATAGACAGATAGATAGATAGATAGATATAGATAGATATGTGTATATACATATATATTTACTTAACTGTGATTCTTTCTTACAAGAGAGGAGGAAGAGTCATTGGGAAGGGACAGTGGTGTAAAACAAAAAGATCATAAATAAAACTTCTTTAAAGTATTATTCTCCCATTTTATAGATTGAGAAGCTGGTTCTCAAAAAAGGGAAGGGACTTGTCCCTCAAAGACTTCTTAAGTGAAGGGGCCAAGATTCAAATCCCAATTTTCTAACTCTAAACTCAGAGACCTTTCTATTATATAGAACCAACTCCCAGAAGTCAAAGGATCTCAGATTATCATTAAAATGAAAGGGAGACTAAGTCATTTTGACTATTATAAATACCCAAATTAGCTACAAAGGACATATAAAGGAAGACACTATCTGCATCCAAAGAAAGAACTGATAAATAAAAGTATATATAGAATGGTTTTACATGTACATACATATTTGTGTCTAATGGTAACCATCTCTAGGGTGGGAGGTAGTCAGGGAAGGAAAAAAGAAAAAAATTACATAACTTTATTACATATTTAAAATAAATAACAAGTTATATGTAAAAGATTTGCAATTTCATATACAATCATCTTTTCTCCTATTCTATTGTTATAGAAATGTTTTTTATTTCTTAAGTTCAGAATAAATAAATAAAATTTTAAAAAATAATCTAAAGAAGGGGGAGCATGGTAATACCACAACTAGGTCTGTATATCAAAGAGATAAAAAAGGGAAGAGGACCTATTTGTACAAAAATATTTATAGCAACTATTTTTGTAGTGTCAAAGAATTGGAAAATGAAGAAATGCTCAACAATTGGAGAATGGCTGAACAAGTTGTGGTATATGACTGTAATATAATATTAGCATGCTATAAGAAATGATGAAAAGGATAATTTCAGAAAAACCTGGTTAAACTTTCATATGAACTGATGCAAAGTGAAGTGAGCAGAACCAAGAGAACATGGTACACAGTAAGAGAAATACTGTACAATGATCAAATGTGAATGACTTCGCTATTCTCAGAAATACAATGATCTAAGAAAGTTCCAAAGGACTCATGATGAAAAATGCTATTCACTCCAGAGAAGGAACAAATAGAGTCTGAATGCAGAACAAAACACACTATTTTTCACTTTCTGTATTTTTTGTGGGGTTTTTTGGGGGGTGGGAGTCTGTGTCTTCTTTCACAACATGACTTTTATGTTAACATTTTACATGATTGAACATGTATAACCTATATCAAATTGCTGACCATCTTTCCCCAATAACCATCTTTCTTTTGAACTTCTCTATTTTGGTCCAGGATCACTACTATTTTTCCAATCATCCAGTTTTACAACCTTGGAGACAACATCTGTTCCTCACTCTCCTTTACCCTACATATCCAATCATTTGCCAAGTCTTATTAATTCTGCTTCCATACTTCTTGCATGTATCTCCTTCTTTCTTCTCACATAGATACAGTTCTGGTTCTCAACTGAACTATATTGCAAGAACTCCCCATTTGCTCTTCCAGCCTCTTTCATTGGTGAAGTCTTCTTAGGGCCTCCATTTTGTGAAGGAGCCCAGACCAACTGGCCTTCATTCACCTCCTAACTCTTTTCCTGATTTTTTGGACTTCAAAACCATGTCCCAGTTCTGGATACCTTCACCCCACCCCATCTCCTCCCTTTCTAACTGCCTTTTCTGTGTTGTCTTCCTCAATTGGAATGTAAACAGATGACAGAGACTATTTTCCCTTGTATTTGTATCCTTAGCAGAGGGTCTGGTGTTTAGCAAGTGTTTATTTCCTTCCTTCCTTCCTTCAAGTTTTTCCACCCTGCAATCCATTCTTTTTTTTTTCTTTTTTAGGCAATTGGGGTTTAGTGACTTGCCCTGGGTCAAGTAAGTGTCAAGTGTTTGATATGAGGCCAGATTTGAACTCAGGTCCTCCTGACTTCAGGGCCAGTGCTCTATCCACTGCTTCATCTAGCTGCCCCTAATCCATTCTTTACATAGCTGTCAAAGTGATATTCACAAAGGACAAGACTGACAGTGGCACCCCTCAGTTCAGTGAACTCCAGTTGCTTCCTCTTAACTCCATGATTATTTTTTTTAAACCTCTCTATCATTTAGAGTCCTTCATGACCTGCTTCCAACCTATCTGTTCAGCTTTATTATCTATTATTCCCTTTCACCTATGTTATGGCCCAACACAACTTGGCTTATTATTGAGTCTCATACACTTCATCTCTCATCTCCATGGCTTTGCATAGGCTTCCCCAAATCCTGGAATGAACTCCCTCTTTACCTTCACATCCTAGAATTCATAGCTTCCTTTGAAGCTTACCTCTTATAAGAAGAATTATCTGACATCTTACCCCCTTCTCCAACTGTTAGTATATTTCCCAAAATGACATTGTATTCATTTTGTACATTTTTTGTGAGGTACAGTATAACATAGTGAACAGACAGCTGACCTCAGAGTCAGGAAGACCTATATTCAAATCCCACCTTTGATAGATTCTGTCTGGGTTACCCTAGGCAAGGTGCTAAAATTCTTAGGACCCTAGGCAATTCTCTAAGACTATGAGTTGCAGACAAGGTACCTACCTGCTTTGGTGAAGGGAGTTTCCTCATCTGCAAATTCCCTTTACTGATGAAGCCATAGCTCTAGACCCTATCCCTATATTTTGTACATAATTGAATCTGAAACATCTGAGACATCCTCTGACAGATGTCTCCTCTGATAGAATGTAAGCCCCTGAAGGGAGGGATATTTTCATTTTTGTCTTTGTATCCTCAGTACCAAGTCATTAGTAGGTGATTAATAAATGCTTGTTGAATGACTGATTAAATGCAATAGTAATAAAAGTCATACAACGTTCCCAGTGCACATAATTTAGATTGTAGTTATCTTGTGTTCTGTGGAGATTGCCCAATATTGCCTAGGACTCATCTTCAAAGTTTTGATGGCTTCTTGACCCTGCCAAATGTTGGTCAATTGAAGTAACTGCCTTTGCTTAGCTTAGAGAAGGAAAATGTAGGAAAGCATGATAGATTTCCTTCTCAAAGATATTATTCAGTTAAAGAAATCCCAACCTAATTTCTCAATATTTTGCCTTCCATTTCACAAATGGGCTTATATTCTAAACCAGTGTTGCATATAGATTTCCTAAGTAAGGACATTGAACTAATGCTAGATGAAACAATTTCTAGGATTTTTAGACCTCCTCTTTGTTGTGACTTTTTTGCATCAGTTAGCCTTCTCTAAAAAATGATGGTGAATGTCTACTCTCTTTTTTCACTTCCCAGTTTGAAAGAACAATAATTTGTTTAAATAGGTCATGTTGAGGTTGCTCTAATTACACAGTTTCTTCCTCTTTATTCTTTCTTCAAATTTAGCATTGACTTTAACTTATATGTTTTTAGGTTTGCAAACACATTGAAAATCTCATCTCAAGGATGGTATTTAAGATGTACAGGTTTTATGTTTCTAAGTAGCCTACAAGCCTTTGGCATCTTTCATTTTTTTAATTAAATCATTTTTCAACATAGTTTTTAATCACTGTCATCTTCACCCACCTGTGCAAGGAAGTCACCAGTATCAAGTCATGTTGTTGACTTAGTTTGAAGGATATAGTCAAGTTTCTTCCTCTTCATCCTCTGCAACATAAGCTAAAATAACCTTCAAATTATCTGTCATGGATATACAAAATATGGGGATAAGGACTGGAGCTGTGGTTTTATTAGTGTAGGTAACTCTCTGATGAGAAAACCTCCTCTGTTAATGCAGATCAGCATCTTATCTGCAAATTATAGTCTCAGAGTCTTATGGACAGCTCATCACCAGACATTTTAAACCTTCCTAGCTTGACAGAACCTGTCAGAGTTTCTGATCCATTGATATAGGTTCGCAAATCTAGTGTCATCTCCACACTGCAATAAAACATTAGAGCAGGACTTAATAGACTAGGCTTACCACCCACAAAAATCTATTATGTTGACTACTAAATACAAAGCTCTAGTTTGATAGCAACATATGTTGGATCAGATTTCAGATACTATTCCCAGAGCTATCAAAGTCACAAACCAATGATAATAACTCATATTTATATAGAAATATAAAATTTACAAAGTACTTTTTTCCCAACAACCCTATGTGACAGGTAATATTAAGTATCATCATGACCATTTGGTAGGAAATTGAAGTTTAAAAAGTGAGAAGTGGTTTGCTCAAGGTCACACAAACTAAATTTAAAGCCAGAATTTGAACCTAGGATTCATGATTCCAAGTTCTTTCTAAGGAATGTGTCTCTAACTTTGGAATTTCATCTTCAGTGATCCAGGGAACAAGATAAAGCTTGCAAATCATTAATTCATGAGCTTGATTCCAATTCCTAGCAAATATTTTAGAATTTATTATTAAAGGGATGACTTGTCAGCATTTAGAAAGGGACATAGAAAACAGTAAAAGATTGCATGACATCATCAATAAGAAGTCATTCCAGAAAACTTCATTTCCATTTTTGATAGGGCATATTTAAATATGTTTTGTTTATATTTTAGCAAAGCATTTGACAAAATTTTTCACGCTATCCTCATGGACAAGACGGAGAAATGTTGGCTAAATGATAGTATTTAGGAGGGTTCAGAACTAATTGAATGACTAGACCCAAAGAGGAGTTATTAATAGGTCAACATCAACTTAAAGGGAGATAATCAGTGGAGTTTTCCACTGGGTTCTGTCTTTATCTGTGTATTAATTATTATCTTTATCAACAATTTGAATAAAGCCATTAGAAGGTATGTTTGTCAGAGTTATAGAAGACATGAAGCTGGGGTGTGCAGCAGTTCACTAGGTTAGAACAGTGGGCTGAATAAAATAAGATTAAATTTAAGAGGGATAATGTTTTGCATGACTACACATGTATAACCTATATTGAATTGCTTGCCTTCTCAATAGGGATGAGGATAGGGAGGGAGGAAGGGAGAGAATTTGGAACTCAAAGTTTTACAAACAAACGTTAAAAAAAATTTACATGTAACTGGGGAAAAATAAAATACTAAATAAAAAAAGAAAGAAGTGAGGAAATGACAGGGAAAAAATTTTAAGAAGAATATATGTCAGGATCAGCATCATAATTACCAAGTAATGGCCAGTATGGTATGACAGAAATAACACTGGTTCTAGAGTGAAAAGTCCTGACTTCAAACCCTGCTTTTGACTATTACTGCCTGTATGCTACCACTTTGCCCCAGGAGAAGTCATTTAACCTTATTGGGATTCAGTATGTTCAACTTTAATGGTACTAAATGGCCTTGGGGGTCCCTTATAGCTCTAGAGCTGTGTGGATAAGGGAGATATAGCAGGACAATACACATAGTTTCTGTTAAAACAATCTGGGGGATTTAGTGGACCACAAATTCTATAAAAGGTGATGGTGTGTGATAGGAGAATCAACAAAGCTAATGTTATTCTTGGGTGCATTAAGAAAGGACAGTGTCTAGAATAAATAATATAATGATTTCATTGTATACTGTCTTCATCATGTTCTTTCTGTACTATTGCCTTCAGTTCTGGGCACAACATTTTAGGAAGGACCTGAACAAGCTGAAGTCAATCCAGAGAAGGATGAGCTCCGGATGGTCAAGGCCAAAGATCATGCTACAGGAGGAACAACTGGAAGAACCTGAAATAGTTATCTTAGAGAAAAAGAAGGCATTGGCTGCCTCTGGTCATTCAATAATGTGAAGTCTACTTTCATTTATCTTCTTAGCCCCAGAGAACACAACTAGAATCAATGTGTGCAGGTCATAAAAAAGCAGGTTTAGAATTCCTATTAGGAAAACTTTCCTTACAATGAGAGCTGTCCAAAAGTTGAATGGGATGTTTGATGATGTGATGAGTTCCCCATCACCAAAATCACCATCCTCAAGCTAAGACTGGATTATCATTTGTCAGAGATGCTGTAGAGGAGATTCTTTTTTAATAATTCAATCAGCATTTATTAAACTTCTGTATGCTAGACACTGTTATAGAGTCTGAGGATACAAAGCCAAAGCAAAACAATCCCTGCCCTTAAGGAACTTACATTTTAACAAAGAAGACAATAGGCACTTATATTCGTAGCTATATGAAATGCAAGATATCCATTCAAAGAAGGTATGCGCAGCTAGCCAGACCAGGAAAGGCCTATAGAGGGAATTCTTAAGTAAGTACAGGTTGGATTAGAAAGATTCTGAGGCATCTGTCAACTTTCAGATTCTATGATTGTGATTTATCTCAGAGAACAGAAGTAGAAGCAATAATGGATGGAGATTACAGGGAGGCTGACAAAAATGAGATGAGTAAACTAAAAAGATAATGAGTTCTCCACTACTAGAAGTTTTCAAGTGAAGATAGATAACCCCCCAAATGGAGTTGTGGTAAGGAGATTCTTGTCTGGATTACCTGAGGGGCCCTTGAATCCCCTTCCAACTCTAGGATTCTATGGTTCTATGAATGTCTCATATTTACACCCAAAATAATTTTAATTGTGGCCAAAATCTTGATTCCCCCCCCCAACTTCAGTGATGATAAAGAAAAATTGTATGAGCTTACTTCCACCCAGCTTACACTAATTCTCTAATAAAGAATAACTTCCCATTGGGAAAGCATCCAAATCCAACAGATATAAACACAAGCACCTTTGTTTTTTAATTATTCTTCTTAAGAGGGATGGGGAAGATATGGTGCCAAAGTTTAAATCCTTTCAGTTCTTATAAAGTCTGCATTCTGATTCCAAATCCATCATCTTCTGTTGATATTCATTTGTAACTAGCACAAAGCTACTTCCTACTGGTAAGAAGGAAAGAATTAAAATGACCCAGGAAAGAGGCAAAGGGCTGAAGGGACTTCACACCTCCTAACATTTTGATGAATTAAATATTAATAACTTAGAAGGCTATGGATTAAATTTCCCCTTAAACCTCTCTGAGGCTTTCAAATGGACAGGAAAAAGCTGTATTGAAGCCAAAACATTTGCTGAACATCAAAATCTATTTTCCCAGACATGGCTGGGGTTGTCTTTTCCTATTTCTTAACAGAGCTGCTTGTTCACAAAGCCCTTTTAAAAATTCATTATCCCTTATAGCTCAACTTCCTTTTCTCAAGTGATGCTGAGATATTAGAATAGCGAATCCAATTGTAGGGTCCAGGATGAATGTCGTCAAAACAGAATTACAATTTTAGAACAACTTCAGGCAGATGGAGGAAAAGAAGGGAGGTGCTCTTATTAAAACACCAAAAAATTTAATAACTCTAATGAGAACATAGTCTTTTAATAAAGTCAATGTCTCTATATTTGAAATATTCTCTACTTTCCATGTGTGATCAAGTGTGAAAGTTGGCTTTTAATTCATGGTATAAGATCTTCTCTGGCTCCTCCTCCCAGATTACATATTATGCTATTAAAGCAATAAAATAAATCAGATTCTGTGTACCTTATGGATTATTCATGGAAAAATTCCAACCTGAAGAAACTAGAGAGTAGGTGATAAGGAAGAGGTGCAAATTTCTCTTCTTTAGGACTTAACAAGAAAAAGTTTTATCTCTCCTATTACTTACAAATCACTTTCTTCACAACACTGTGAGCTAGGTAGCACTATTATTGTTCCCCCTTTTAAGGATGAGGTGATTACTATTGGGAAATGTTTTGATACTTTGATGGATCTGTGATCTTACTGTTGCAAATTGCAACCAATCTGTGCCTATCCATGACTCTTGTCCATTTCCTCCCATAAACCCTCCACACAATCCAACGTACTGAGCAACTTCCTCTAGATTTCTTAACATTGTTTGAATACCAATGGAACATTCAGTAGTCCAGTAGATATCCTTCTCTCTTACTGCATAATGGGCTAGTGATGTATATCTCACTAATGGCTTCCTTTATACTGCTTTCCTCCCTCAGTTCATCATTAATAGTCACACGTCCATCATGAGCCTCTCCAATGTTCTCTGGGTGACCCTCAACTTTGGATACTGTGGTATTCCATGATTCTTGACCTTGAAGCATCAATAAAATGGCATCATTTATTTTTAAAAAAAGATGGGCCTTAGTTTTCAGGAGAAACTTGGGGTGATGAAAGAAGGGGCAAAAAAGAAATAACTGCACATAAATTGAGAAAAAATAAAAATTTTTTTAAAAAATTGTGCAATTTCCTAAAAATAATCCAGCCAACTTCGCTCCTCTTTAATTCCAAGTATAGTTCAATATCCATTTACATTGTCTATTCAAGATATATGTCTTGCTGGACCAGCTCCATGAGCCATGTCTCCAACTGTATTTTCCTAATTTAAACAGAAGGCATTCTTCATCCATTTGTTTTTTCCTGTGTGGATAGATTGTTCACACTCTTTTGAGTGATAATGCATTTAATTTAGGAGTTTGCATTTGTCACAATGTTATTCACAAACAGGAGCATCTTGACAACCTCACTATCTGTAGGGAATCTCTTTTCCCTTTGGACTCTAAAACTTTCATTTGGAAACTGAGAGAGGTTATTTGCTAAACAATCATATAACTAGCATATGTCAGAGCTGAGATTTGAACCCAGGTCTCCTGACTCCAATTCTAGAGTTTTTTCCGCTCTCTCCTGCATGGCTTGAACTATATTCTGATTTAAATTCCCAGAGCATCATCTCACCTGTTTCCAAATGCTGGCACTCTGTCAGATTGTTTTAAAATATGATGCAACATAATTTGATTTGATATTAGCATACTTTGAGATTTCAGTTCATGGATGTTATTAGAATCCTCATAGACAGATGCTGTTAGGGTGAAAGGGAAGATGCAACGGACTATATGTTTACATTATTTCTTAGTCAGCGATTTAGATTTATGAGAATAGGTGGAATTAGAACCAATTCTAAAAATGCATAAGGTCTTTCTAAAGTACCCTGGGGCATGTCCCTGGCTCACCTTCTGAAGTTGTTTTTAAGAGAGTTTGCACAATTCAGGTTGTATAGGATCCTTCTGCACCAATTCAGAGTACACACTGCTGTTAAAGACACCGCCTGCAGGGGATCCGACATACAGGTTTTCAGTCTATTCTCAAAAATGATGACAATAAAAATAATAATCATGCATCCCATTTGTTTAAGGCTTACAGGACCATAGAATGCAAAGCTATATGGACCTTAAGGATTATCTTGTCCCACCCCATAATTTTATAGAAGAGGAAACTGAGAGAGAGGCAAAGTAACAATCAAAGGCACATAGAGAATATGATTTCAAATCTCATGGGTTTTTTTTTACAGTTTATAAAGCACTTTGCATATATTATTTCATTTGATTTTCAAAACCACCCCTTGAAACAAGTATTATCCCCATTGTATAGATGAGAAAGCGGAAATTTGTGGGTAAATTGGCCTGTCCAAGTTCACATAGTCAGTAGTAGAACTGGGACTTGAACCCAGCTCTTCTCTAACCCTAAATCCAATGTTCTTTCCATGATATCAAACTGACTTAAAAGCATCCTCAATTAAGAATGAAACATGCTATTTTGTTTCCATTGCTTTTGAATTTCATTCAAATATATCTCTAATGTGAGAATGAGATTTACTTTCCAAAACTCAGGAAAAATCAAATATGAGATATTTGCATTTGCCTCAGTGGTTTAGCACTTCCTGCAGTTCTGCTGTCGTGCTCTGTAATCCTTTGATTTATTATATTGCCCAAATCATTAAAAAAACAAAAGACCTTATGCATTTTTAGCATTGGTTCTAATTCCACCTATTCTCATAAATCTAAATCTAAATCTAAATCGCTGACTAAGAAATAATGTAAACATATAGTCCCTTGCATCTTCCCTTTCACCCTAACAGCATCTGTCTATAAGGATTCTAATAACATCTATGAACTGAAATCTCAAAGTATATGCTAATATCAAATCAAATTATGTTGCATCATATTTATTGCCCAAAATCTTTTAAGGAGTTTTAAAAAAAATAAGAACTGGGGTGAGAAATCAGTGCCTTGGTCAAACTCTATTATTTCTATTTTAATTTTCCATCTAATTCTATCACTACCATCTTTTCAGTACTTTAAGCAACATTGTTGATAACTCTACAAATATTATCATAGATATAGAAAAGATCTTTTAAATCATCTGATCCAACCCCTTCATTTTACAGATGAGGAAACTGAGGCCCAGGGGTTAAGTTACTTGTAAAGGTCATTCAGGTAGTAAGTAACAGTGAAGATTCAAATTGAAACCCTCTAACTCCAAAGGCAGAACTCTTTCCACAGCACAACAAGGCTAGAAGTCAACCCCCAAGAGCTATCAATCACCTCTCCTACGTGTATTACTCTCATGTCCCCTCAAATAAGATGTTAATTCATAAAACTTAACAATTCTTAAGTGTATTGTCATGTTCATAAGAAATGCTCACGGGCAAATATCTAGGAGTTTTACTGGGATGAGAACCGAACATGAATCAATGATGCAGCACAGAAGTTCATGCCATCTTAGGCTGTATTAATAATGGCATAGTTGATTTTCTAGGTATACTGGAAAAATTATGCTGATGTAAAGAAAATCAATAAAAGCAGTGTAAAAAATAAAGAAAATAGAGAGAATAGTCAATGGACTGGTATAAGAATCAAATTAGATAAAGCACTGTACAAATCAAAAGTAATATAAATTTATTATTATTATAAATAAAGACTACACAGTCAAAAAGTAAAAAAAATTAATATGGGGAAAAAAATCTCCATTACTGAGGGAAAAAGGTGATTTGGATGGACCACAATTACCCAGGCTGTCTACAAAAGAGGCCTGAGGGTTGTATGATGCCCACAACACTCCTGAGGATGGCAAGAACCAGATTAAAATGTAGTTACTATCTGATTTTAATATGTTGATTCAGTAATTTTATATATATACATATGTATACATATATGTGTGTATATGTGTTTTTCTAAGTCAATATGTAGCCCCAGGGATCCTTATGTATAGCTTAGAGGTATTCATTTGTATTTGAGTTTGACACCATTGGACTATAACACAAAAATTAATTATACAGTTGCTCAACTCTTGATTTCTCTTTCTGTTGGAACTGGAAAAATCTCAGAATCAGATTTGGGTTCAATTCTGACTTTAAAACTAACTTACTTTCCAGTTATGGACAGGTTCTTTCCTGTCTCTAGGCCTCAGTTTCCTCATCCGTAAAATAGGTATTATAAACTTTGCATTCTCTATATCTCAAAGAACCTTGCAAAACAAAAATGCCAGAGGTGATGCGAATTACTCAGCATGAAATGAAATATCAAATAAATTACCAATGTTTGCCCCTTTGATCTTAATATTTGGGATATAAAAGTCCCAAAAGTGAAGTAGAAATAGTTTTTAGATCATAGGTTTGATTCTTTTTGTTTACTTCATGAAAATTGAGTTTTCATATTTGCAGCTCATTTTAGTTCCCCACTTTCTTGTCATCCTCTTTGAAAGGAGAGTGTATTCAAGAAATAGTTGCTCTCTGAGCTCACTGTAAATCCCACAGCTCATAGTGTCATGCTATGGGCCTTGTATGTACTCAGTAAATATTGGTGATGGTGGTGATAATGATGAAGATAATAAATCAAAGGATTACAGAGCACGACAGCAGAACTGCAGGAAGTGCTAAACCACTGAGGCAAATGCAAATATCTCATATTTGATTTTTCCTGAGTTTTGGAAAGTAAATCTCATTCTCACATTAGAGATATATTTAAATGAAATTCAAAAGCAATGGAAACAAAATAGCATGTTTCATTCTTAATTGAGGCCTTTTTTTTTAGGGAAAAGGAAACATTCATTTAATTGTTTTTAGTACTTGACCTTTCTATTCTAGCTGAGCAATTTCCATGATTGTTAAATAAAAATGCACATCCTGTAACTACTGGGAGTTGGTTCAAGATTATAAATATATGTCTAAATGCCCAGATGCCTTCTATGAGAAAAAAAATTGTGTAATACCTATTGGGGAGCAAAATACCTAGATTCAAGTTCCCAGACCTGTCATTAACTAGTGGTGTGACCTTGGGAAAGAAGACCAGGTAGACAAGAAATAAGAGTATACAGGATCAATTTTGGCAAGAGGTCTATATTTTGAGTCAAAGGGCCTAGATATGAAGCCTGGCTTTTCTATTTACTACTTTATATGACTATGATCAAGTCACAACTTACCTTACTCAGAATTTCCTTATAAGTAATATGAGCTCTGCACCAGATGACTTCTAAAATCCTCTTCAAATATCTAAAAACCTATCATAAAGAAAAGACCACTCTCAATCCATCATCCTTATTCCCATCCACCAGAAAATTAGATTGTGTCTCAGTATCTCTCTCTCTCTCTCTCTCTCTCTCTCTCTCTCTCTCTCTCTCACTCTCTCTCTCTTCCTCCTCCTCCTCCTTCTCCTCCTCCTCCTCTGTGTGTGTGTGTGTGTGTGTGTGTGTGTGTGTGTGTGTTCTGTTGTCCTGAGAGGTCAGAATAAGGAACGAGGGTGAGAAGCTCTAGAGTGTCAGAGTTTTGGACAAAGTTAAAGAACTCAATAATTATAACAATCCAAAAATAGAATAAACTATCTTAAGAAGTTATGAGTCCCCTGTCACTGGAGGTATTCAAGTAGAGGGTAAATGACATATGTTGGGATATTATAGGAAGAAATTATTCTTCAGGTGAAGAATTGAATTGCATTACTTCTGAGAGATTTTAGTACTCAGCTAGCCTCTTAGAGCCTCAATTTCCTTATCTCTGAAAAGGAGATGATAACCCATGTATAACCTACCTAACAGTATTATTGTGAGAATCAAGTGAGATAGTCTCTCAAATGAATCTTTGTTCTCACCAATCCAGAAGTGCCATCCTACAATGTTGACCTTTTGTTCTTCCAGATGAATTTTTGTTATTATTTTTTCTAGCTCTATAAAATAATTTTGGTAGTTTGATTAGTACGGCACTGAATAAATTAATTTAGGTAAATGTCACTTTTATTATATTGACTCCATCTACCCATGAGCAATTAATATTTCTCGAATTTTTTAGTTCTCTCTTTATTTATATGAAGAATACTTGTAATTGTGTTCATATAGTGTCCGGGTTTAACCTGGCAGGTAGATTCCCAAGTATTTTATATTGTCTGCAATTATTTTAAATACTATCTCTATCTCTTCCTACTGGATTTTGTTGCTAATATATAGAAATGCTAATGATTTATATGGGTTTATTTTAATATCCCACAAATTTGCTAACACTGTTAATTGTTTCAAGTATTTTTTTAATTTATTTTCTAGGGTGCTCTATCCATCACTTCTTAAACTTTTTCCATTCACAATCCCTTCAGCCCTTCTTAAATTGTGGGTTGTGATCCCATATGGTACATATGATATGTATGATATGACTTCATGTGATGATACAGTGTACCATCATATCATCTGCAAAGGAGTGATAGTTTTGTTTCTTTGTTGCCTATTCTTATTCCTTCAGTTTATTTTTCTTATTGCTGTTACTAGTATTTCTAGGACACTACTGAATAATAGTGGTGATAATGGACGTCCTTGCTTCACCCTTTATTTTATTAAGAAGTCTTCTAACTTATTCTCCTTACAGATAATGCTTGCTGATGGTTTTAGATAGATACTACTTACCATTTTCAGAAAGGTTCCATTTATTCCTATGCTCTCTAGTGTTTTTAATAGGAATCAGTGTTGTGTTTTGCAAAAAAAAATTCTAGAACTATTGATATAATCATATGATTTTTGTTATTTTTATTATTGATGTGGCCAATTATGTTTATAGGTTTCCTAATATTAAACCAGTCCTGCATTTCTGGTATAAATTTCACTGGTCATAATATATGATCATTGTGACACATTGCTGTAATTTCCTTGCTAGTATTTTTTTTAATTTTCCATCAATATTCATTAGGGAAATTGACCTATATTTTTCTCTCTGTGTTTTTGCTCTCCTTGGTTTATGTGTCAAAACCATATTTGTGTAATAAAAAGAATTTGGTGGGACTTCTTCCTTTATCTATTTTTTCAGATAGTTAGTATAGTATTGGAATTAATTGTCCCTTAAATATTTAGTAGAACTCACTTGTAAATCCATCTGGTCCTAGGGATTTTTTATTAGGAAGCTCATTTGTGACTTCTTCAATTTCTTTTGCTAAAATAGGACTTGTTTTTCCACCTGCCATTCCTCAGTCTCACCATATACCCAGATGATATTCTCTTTCTATCTTTCAATTCCTTGATTGTATCCTTTACCCCTGTTCTTGAGAGTTCCTTGTTGTTTATATGTTACAGCACCCCACATCCAACATCAAACTCTCCATTGTTGTTTGTGTGATATACATTTTTAGTTCTTTGGAGACAGTGGCATTCCACATTTAGCTACCTTATGACAACACTAATATTGAAAACATGGGTTTTTGATTTCATGGAAAGCTTAGGTTCATTAAATTTCTAAAAAAGCTTTGCAATTTTCTGAAAGCAAACCAACTCACCCCTTTCCAACTTCAGGCACAACTCATTGTCTATCTGTATGATAAACACAGTTGAACAAAATCTATAGGGTGAATATCAAATTCATGTTGAAATCTGAGTAATAGACTTTTCTTTCATCCATTTGGTCTTTTCTATATGGATAAACAGGGCAAACTCCTCTGAATGATTATATTTCTCTTCCAGGAGGTTCTGGGGCTTTATTCAATATAATCTACAAAGAGGATCATCTGTAAGACCTTATCATCTATAGGGACTCTCTCTTTGATCTAGATTTGCATTAGATCTCCTCTATCACAATGGAGAATATTTTTGGTAAGTATGTTGTTTAATATCTTGTCTACTTGATGTTTATCATAGAGTCACTGAACAGTCAGTCACTAAGTATTTATTAAGTGCTTACAGTATTCAGGCACTACAATAATCACTGGAGATACACAATCCATGCTATCAAAGAACATAGATTATTATTTATTTTTTCTTCCCACATATCTTCCATACCTAAAAAAGAAAAACAAAATCCTTGTAATAAATAAACATGGTGAAACAAGACAAATTACCATATTACCAATGTCCAAAAAATGTGAGTCTTATTCTGCATATTAGTCAGTAACATCTCTTCTATGAGGTGAGTAGCATTTTTGTCATTAATCCTCTAGAATCATGGTTGATTATTGAGTTGATCAGAGTTTTTAAATCTTTTTAAAATTGTTCATTTTTTAAATTTTGATTTTGTAGTATCAATTATTCTCCTGAATCTGCTCCCCTCATTATGCCTCATTTCATATGCATTTTCACAATAACATTCCATTATATTCAAATACCATAATTTGTTCAACCATTCTTCGATTAATGGGCACCCCCTTAGTTTCTAAAACACATATATCAAAACCTAACAAAATCACAGTTTAGCCACAAGATCAATCAAAATTTCTACTAGACATGAAGCAAGAATTTAAAAATTAAAAATTAAATGACAGCTTTAAAGGAAAGAAATGGAAATAAAATTTGAGTTATAAAAGATAGGTGTTGAACAAGAATTGACAGCTTATTATAAGAGGTTCAAAAACATTATCCAAATAACAGACTCCCTGAACATTATAATGGACCAAATAGAAATGATTGATTCCATGAGACAATAAAAAATATTTTTAAAAGGTTAAAACATTGAAAAATGTGGGGAAATTAAAGGTATCTCATATCAAAAACAACTTACCTAAAAAAGGGATCAGAGAGAGATCATTTAAGAATCACTGGGCTAGGAGTTCTGGGTCATGTGGGCAACAAGATGGTGGACTGGATATTTTCTCTGATCCCCATAATGATTCAAATCCCTCCAAAACAAAAATTTTGTGGAACAAAAAGCAATTATAGTTGTCTGCAAGGTCTAAGGGATCCATAATCCAAAGGAAGGTTTAAAAAAAAAAAAGGAATTGATATTCACTGACCCTGAGCTCACTCAGTGCCCCTCCCCCACTTTTCACTCTCCTGGAAGTGAGGTTGAACTAGCAGAACCAGCCCGAACCAAGGATAGGACACAGGTTTACATCAAAACCCACCCCTAACTTCTAGTTCCCTCTTCCCTATTTCCAGTTCCATGGCAGACGTTGGCTCTAGGCTGAAGAAGTTTACTCAAGGCTTGACAGCCAGGTTGGCCCAACCCTTCAGAAGTAAAAGCCTGCCAAGAGCTGCAACCTGAAAGCACCAGTGCTATGAAGTTCTGGACTGACTGTGCCAGGGAAATCAAGCTCTGAATAGCCAACACCAGGCTAGAGAACTGAGCAATAGAGGCAATCAGACAGGTCACCAGGATATGACACTGTGCCTGTAGGAGATTGTGTAACAATCCACCAAGCCTGAGGTAAAGAACAGCTAGGAACAGTTCTAATCACCCAAAAACCAGTAGGGGCAGAGACCAAAACTGGTGAACTGTTAGTTGCTCAATGTGGGAGGAAGTTCAGACACTTTGAGATCCAGCCCCCAAGAAAACAACAATTAGAGGGGAGGGAGTCAGAAAATGAGTGATAAGGAAAATAAGTTAGGGGTTGGGGAAAGAAGATGGAAAGTACCAAAGATTTCAGGAAGAAGAAAACTCAAAGACCTTGAATATTAACAGATAAACCAACAGGAAAAATAGTAATAGCAGATAAGGAAGAGTTTGAAATATTTAAAGAGACAACTAAAACTGAAGAAAGAAACAGAAGGAAATATGATCTCCAAATTTAGTAAATTAGTTCAGGTGTCTATGGATAAATGCTGCAAAAAAAAAGAAAATGATCCAACAAATAATGAGACAGAGGACCCTGTGCAATTTGAGGAAAACATGGAATCCCAACATACTATTCCTGAGTGGTTTAAAAAGAGAAATAAGAATTATGATAGCATAATTTATGTGCTACACAAAAAAAATTATGAGCAGAATAAAAAAAATATAATCTACAATGGCAAGCCTCACCAAAGAAATAAAAGAGAGAATAATAATTGAGGAATAAAAATACCCAGAGCTGAAGGGCAACCTAGAAGAAGAGAAGTAAAAGCAATAACACTAAAAGAAAATATGCTCACTATACAAGCCAGACATACTGGTATCAAAAACAGAATGTATAGAGATGACCATAAGAGATCATAAGTCTCCCAGAAAAACATAACAGGACAAAAAAATTCTCAACACCATAATGATGGAAATAATAGAAGAGAACTGCCCAGAACATCTG
>NW_020954641.1:26925464-26925596 GCF_900497805.2 Vombatus ursinus
CCCAGATGCCTCTTGTGACCTTCCTGACTTCCTGGGTCCCTTTGTGCAGCACTGACCCAGATCCCTCCTCTCAGTGTCTGAGCCTGACTTCCTAGGTCACGTACTCTTGTCTATGCGTCAATCCCAGATGCC
>NW_020954641.1:26925606-26970837 GCF_900497805.2 Vombatus ursinus
CCTTATAGAAGGAGTGGGTACTGGCGCACGGCTGGCAGAAGGTCGGCGTGCTGCCAGTATAAAATTCCAATTAAAAGAATTCACAGATCACTTCCAGAAAAAGAAAGTTACAAACTTTGACATATAGAGGTTGAATTTAATCATTCAATTGATAAACAATAAGTTCTTCATGGCATCAGGAAAAAAGATCTTCAAATAAAAAGGAAAGGACATTTGAATAATGCAAGACTATTCTGTACCCATTAGAAAAAGGAGGAGGAGAGAATGGAACAATGTGTTCCAAAGAACAGTGAAACTTAGGATGTAGCACAGGGTGACCTGCAAATCTGAGTTTAACACTAGGGGACAAAAGATGGATGTTCCATGATAAGGAAGAGTTTGAAATATTTTTAGAGAGACAACTAAAACTGAAGAAATTATTTGCCTGTCAAATACCAAAAACACAAGAAATGCAGGAGGAGTGAATAAATGTAACAGGCAACGACATCACAAGCAACAGAGTGAGAACAAAAAGACCAGTAAAAGACTTGTTTCTACATATACCCATGGAGACAGGAGTAAAGATGAAAATTTGGTAGAGGCACAATGAAGAGGCAGACAGGGGACATTATAGACAGAATCTGGTGACAGGCTGTCTACAGGCGAATGCTTCTTTTGTTGTACTACTACATTACAATGTAGGAGAGTATATAAAGGGAAGGAAGAAGGAATAAAGAATTGTGTGTGATGTACTGAGGTCCAGTCTAGGGCTAGCAGTGAGGGGGATGTGATCCCTCTGTCTCAGAAAGAGAAAAGCCTACAGAAGGGGGAATACACTTATCTCACATGATTGAGGTGCACAAGGAAAAATTTATACAAATGAGGTATTAAGAGGAGTAGGAATCACTTCAAACTTATTTTTCTCTGAAATGGTCAAAGTAGGGTAGAATACTTATATGTTCATAAGCACACACAAGAGAGAGATTTGGTGTAGAAATGCATTCAACTTAACAGGGAAATGGGTGGTAATAGAAAGAAAGGAAAGAGAAGAATAAAAGATAGAGTAGATAAAGAGAATGATGAGTCCACAGCAAAACAAATCCTAAACTCAAAGAAGGGAAAATGAAGAGATAATTAAAATGAAAGAAAGAAAGGGAAATAACCTATAACAAAAAGCAGAGCAGGGTGGGAGAGGTTTATGGAGTAAACAGAAGAAAAAATATAAGAAAACAAGATGGAAGGAAATACACAATTAATAATCAAAATCATAGATATAAATTGGATGATCTAATCCATAAAAGGGAAGAGAATAGAAGCAATTATTAGAAAGTAGACTCTAGCAATGTCATTTATAAGAAATACACTTAAAAATAAAGACAGTTAAAATAACATATTGAAGCAAAGTATATTATGCCTCAGTTAAACTAAAAAAAAGCATGGTTAGCAATCATAATCAGCAGAACTATAGCAAAATAAACCTAGTTAAAAGATAAACAAGGAAACCATTTTTGGTGAAATAGATCATAGACAATGAATTCACATCAATATTTAACAAATTTTTAAATGGCATGGCATCATAATCCTTAAGGAAAAGCTAACTGAGTAACAAGGAGAAATAGATAATAATACTATTTTAGTGGAATACCTCATTGTATACCCTTTGAGAGTTAGGCAAATCTAATTTGAAAAATAAACAAGAAAGATGTTCAAGAAATAAATAGAATTTTAGAAAAGTTTGATATGATATATCTCTGGCAATTTTTGAATGGGAATAGAGATATATGTATTTCTCAGCTGTGTGTAAGAACCTCATAAAATACAGAAAAGTACTAATCTTAAACATATACTTTACTGACAACAATGCCATGAAATTACATCAGATAAAGGGACATTGAAGAAAGGATTAAAACTAGCAGGTCAAAGAATAAATCAAAGAAATAATAGATAATTCGTTATGAATAATGAGACAAAAAAATAAAATTTGTGGGATGCAACCAAAGAAATCCTTAGAGAAAATTACATATTTCTAAACATTCTCATAAACAATAAGAAAGAATAGATCAATAAACTGAACATGCAACTTCAGAAATACCTAGAAAACAAACAAATTTACACATAATTTTCATTTTATTTTTTCTCAGTTACATTTAAACAAAAATTTTTAATTTGGGTTTTTTTTTTTAATTTGGAGTTCCAAATTTTCTTCCTCCCTTCACTACCCCTCCTTGAGAGGATAAGCAATTTGATATAAATTATACATGTGCAGTCATACAAAGCATTTCCATATTAGTCATGTTGTAAAATAAAATACAGAGCAAACAAAAATAATAATGAAAGTTTAAAAAATATGCTTCAAATCTGCATTCAGACTCCAACAGTTCTTTCTTTACAGGTAGATAGAATTTTTCAACATAAATAACTAAGAATTGTTTTGGATCATTGTGTTGCTGAAAATAAATAAGTCATTCACAATTGATCATCATACAATATTGCTATTACTGTGTATAATATTTTCCTGGGTCCACTAATTTCACTTTGCATCAGTTCATGTATGTCTTCCCAGGTGTTTCTGGGAAAAACACAATAGCATGTTAGTATTCCCTCACAATCATATGCCACAACTTGTTCAGCCATTCCCCAATTGACATACTATTAATTTACAATTTGTTGTCACTACAAAAAGAGTTTCTGTAAATATCTTTATACACATAGGTCCTTCTCCTCTTCTAGTAATGGTATTGCTGGGTCAAAAGGTATATGGTTTTAGAGTACTTTGGGCATAGTTCCAAATTGCTCTCCAGAATGGTAGGATAAATTCACAACTCCACCAAGAAGGCATTAGTGTCTCAATTTTTCCACATCCCTTCCTACATTTGTTATTTTCCTTTTCTGTCATATTACCAATCTGATAGGTATGGAAATCAATAATAATTGATAGCAGTTTTCATATGACTATAGCTTTGATTTCTCCTACTAAAAACTGCCTGTTCATATCCTTTGACCATTTATGAATGGGGGAATGACTTACAGTCTTATAAATTTGTCTCAGTTCTCTATATACTTGAGAAATGAGGACTTCATCAGAGGCACTTACTGTAAAAATTGTTTCTTAGCCTTCTACTTTCCTTCTAATCTTTGTTGCATTGGTTTTGTTTGTGTAAGACCTTTTTTAATTTAATATAATCAAAATTATCTATTTTACATCCCATAATGCTCTTTATCTCTTGGTTGGTCATAAATTCTTCCCTATCCATAAATACTCCTTGTTCCCCTAATCTAATTCCAGTGGTCTACCACTCTATTTCTTAGCCAGTACCAGATTATTTTGATGATTACCACTTTGTAACACAGCTTAAGATCTGGTACTACTTCAGACACATAACACTTACTGGCTGTGTGACTCTGGGCAAGTCACTTAACCCCAATTGCCTCACTGGGGAAAAAAAAAAAAAAGATGTGGTACTACTAAGCCACCTTCCTTCACATTTTTAATTGATTCCCTGCAGATTTTTTACCTTTTGCTCTTCCAGATGGATTTTGTTATAATTTTTTCAGCTTTATAAAATAATTTTGGAGTAACTTGATTGGTATGGAACTGAATAAGTAAAATAATTTAGGTAAAAATGTCATTTTTATATTGACTCAGCCTACCCCTGAGAAATTAATATTTTTCATGTTGTTTAGATCTGATTTTATTCGTGTGAAAAGTGTTTTGCAACCGTATTTGTATAGTTTCTGGATTTGTCTTGGCAGGTAGACTTCCAAGTATTTTATATTGTCTGCAGTTATTTTAAATGGAATTCCTCTTTCTATCTCTTCCTGCTGATAATACATAGAAATGGTTGGTAATATATATATATATATTTTGTTGGTAATATATAGAAATGCTGATGATTTAAGTGGATTTATTTTATATCCTGCAATTTTGCTGAAGTTGTTAATTATTTTCACCAATTTTTTACTTGATTCTCTAATATTCTCTAATACTATCATACTAATATATCATCTGCAAATACTGATAATTTTGTTTCCTCGTTTCAGATTCTAATTCTTTCAATTTCTTCTTCTTGTCTTATTGCTATAACTAGAACTTCCAGAACAATATTGAATAATAGTGGTGATAATGGGCATCTTTGCTTCATGCCAGATCTTATTGGGAAAGCATCTAGCTTATCCTCGTTGCAAGTAATGCTTGCTGGTGCTTTTAGATAAATATTACTTATCATTTTAGGGAAAGCTCCATTTTTTATCATATTTTTCTAGTGTTTTTTTTTTAACAGGAATGGGTTTTTAATAGGAAAAGCTTTGTCTGCATCTCATGAAAAAATCAATTGTTTTTGTTGGTTTTGTTACTGATGGGGTCAATTATGCTGATAGTTTTCCTAATACTGAACCAGCCCTGCATTCTTAGTATAAATCCCACCTGGTCATTGTATATGATCATTGTAATGTATTGCTATAATCTCCTTGTTAGTATTTCATTTAAAATTCTTGCATCAATATTCATTAGGGAAATTTGGCTATAGTTTTCTTTCTCTGTTTTTGTACTTCCTTGTTTAGATATCAGCACCATATCTGTGTTGTAAAAGGAATTTGGTAGGACTCCTTCTTTGCTTATTTTCCCAAATAGATTATACAGTATTGAAATTGTTCTTTAGATGTTTTTTGGTAGAATTCGCTTGTGAAACCATCTGGTCCTGGGGTTTTTTTCTTAGGGAGCTCATTTATGGCTTGTTCAATTTCTTTTTGTAAGATAGGAAAATTAACAATTAAAAAAAACACAATCAGCAGCAGCCGCGGTGGCGGCCGGGAGCCGGGAGGCTCGAAGGTGGAGCCCAGAGCCCGCGGCTCGAAAGTGGGGTCCCGGAGCCGCCGCGTCGGAGACACCCGTACGGGCGGGCCGAGTAGGTAGGGGCTCGGACCCCTGGGTGCGTCTCTACCCACCCGCACCGGGGGGGCCGCGTGAGGCGGGGGGACCATGGCGGAGATCAGTGACCTGGACCGGCAGATCGAACAGCGCGCCGCTGAGAGCTCATCAAGGAGAGCGAGGTCAAGGCTCTGTGCGCCAAGGCCAGAGAGATCTTGGTAGAGGAGAGCAATGTATAGAGGGTGGACTCCCCCGTCACGGTGTATGGGGACATTCATGGGCAATTCTATGACCTCGAGGAGCTGTTTAGAGTGGGTGGCGAAGTCCCTGAGACCAACTACCTCTTCATGGAGGACTTTGTGGACAGAGGCTTTTACAGCGTCGAAACGTTCCTGCTGCTGCTTGCCCTCAAGGTCCGGTATCCTGACCTCATCACTCTGATTTGGGGGAACCACTAGAGCAGGCAGATCACACAGGTCTATGGCTTCTATGATGAGTGTTTGAGAAAGTATGGCTGAGTGACCGTGTGGTGCTACTGCACTGAGATCTTTGACTACCTCAGCCTGCCCTCCATCATCGACAGTAAGATCTTCTGCCTCTCTCCCTCTATCCAGACCCTGGACCAGATGTGGACGATTGACCGGAAGCAGGAGGTGCCTCATGATGGGCCCACGTGTGATTTGCTCTGGTCTGACCCTGAAGACACGACGGGCTGGGGTGTGAGTCCCCGAGGAGCTGGCTACCTGTTTAGCAGTGATGTGGTGGCCCAGTTCAATGCAGCCAATGACATTGACATGATATGCCGGGCTCACCAGCTAGTGATGGAAGGCTACAAGTGGCACTTCAATGAAACTGTGCTCACCGTGTGGTCGGCACCCAACTACTGCTACCGCTGCGGAAATGGGGCAGCCATCTTGTAAATGGATGAGCACCTCCAGAAAGACTTTATCATCTTTAAAGCTGCACCTCAAGAAACTTGGGGCATCCCTTCCAAGAAGCCAGTGGCTGACTACTTCCTGTGACTCCACCCAAGCCCCTCCCACCCCCATCCTTTACTCCTTTCCCCAACCTCAACATCCTTCGACCACTGTGACTCTGTCTCCTTGCCACCATCTGCAGGACAGGGTCTCCCAAGGTGGGGGCGATTCCTCGTCTCCTCCCTAGGATCTCAGAGAACATTGGGAGAGCAGAGAAGCCTCTCCCATCCTGTGTTCTGTCCTAGGCAGAGGTCAGGGGGCAAGGAGGACAACCTTTGATCCAATTTCCGCCTCCCCCAGATTCTTTGTTTCGAAGTTTCTGGTGTTTTTTTTTTTCTGGTTTTCTCTTTTTTGTTTGTTTTTAGATAAAAACTTTGGGGAAAAAATGAAAAAAAATTCTAATAAAAGAAAGAAAATAAAAAAAAATCCACAATTAAACACCAAAAAAGAAGTTCTGGAAACAAAAGAATAGATTTTTAAAAGTGAAAGTGAAAAATTAATTAATATAAAAATTAGGATCAGTTTTTAAAGAAATAAAAGATTTATTCTAGTCACTTCGATTAAAAAGAATAAAGGGCGAAACCAAATTACCAGTATCAAAAATGAAAAAAAGAAATAGAATTGCCAAAAAGAAATAAAAGATATTATTAGAAAACATTTTGTCTCACCATTTGTCAAAAAACCCAACTTAAATGAAATTGTTTAATATTTTAAAGTATGCATAAATTAACAGAACAAGAAATAAATCATTTAAACAATACAATCTCAGAAAAAGATGAATGAGCCAAAGATAAACTCCCAAAGAAAAAACCCAAGGGACCAACTTTAGAAGTGAATTCGATCAAATATTCAAAGAACAATTGATTTTAATATTAAATAAGCATTTTGAAAAAATGTGAAAAGAATGGATCCTACCAAATATCTTCTATGATTCAACTATGATCTTGATATTTAAATAATGGAGATTTAAACAGAAACAAAAACTATAGAACAATACCTCTAATGGCCATTAATACAAAAATTTTAATAAAATATTAGCAAAAAAGCTAAAACAAAGCTGATAAATTATGAATAAGAAACATTTATCCCAAGAATGCAGGAATACAGGATTGATTTAATATTAGGAAAACTATAAAAGTAATCAGTCATTTTAATAAAACAAGAAAAACAAAAACCATATGATTATATACAGGAAAAAAAAGCTTGATAAAATACAATGCCAACTTCTGTTTTCTTTTTAAAGCAACACTGGAAAACATAGGGAGGAAAGGAGCTTTCCTAGATGTGGTAAATAATTTATATTTCAAACTAAGAACTATCATTATATGCAATGAGGACAAGCTCAAGTATTTTTCAATAAAATAAACAGTAAACCAAAATGTCCTTTGTCACAGCCATTATTTTATATAGTTCTAGAAACACTAGCTTTAGTAATAAGACAGGAAAAGAAAACTGAGAGAATAAACACAGGCAAAGAAGAAACAAAATCATCATTTTTTCCAGATAACGGTGTACTTAGAGAACCCTAAAAAACCAACTAAATATTGATTGAAATAACTTCATCAAAGATGCAACATATAAAATAAATCCACATAAGTCATCAATATTTCTATTTTTATCAATAAAATCCAGCAGAAAGAAATAGAAGAAAAAGAGAATTCTGTTTAAAATAACTACAAAATGTATAAAATACTTGGGAGTCTAGCAACAAGATATACACAAGATCTATATGAATTCAAACTGCTATTTACAGAAATTTAAAAAAACATAACTAAAAGATTGCAGAAATGTTAATTGTTCATGGGTAGACCAAGTCATTATAATAAAAATTATAATGCTACTTAAATTACTATGCCAATAAAACTACCAAAGAGTACTTTAATGAACTAGGGGGGGAAATAATGAAATTCATATGGAGGAGCAAAAGGTCAAGAATCCCAAGAAGAATAGTGGGGGAAAAGTGGGGGCAAAAGGGATCTAGTGGTATCAGATCTCAAATTATACTACAAAGTGGTACTAACAGCTCACGTTTATCTAGGGCTTTGAGACTGCAAAGCTCTTTACAAATATTATCTCATTTTATTCTCACCATGAGGTAGATGCTATTGTTATCTCATTTTACAGATAAGGGTACTAAGCCACAGAGGTTAAATGACTTTTCCAGGGTCACTCAGCTAGTAAGTATCTGAGGCAGGATGAGAACTCAAATCTTCCTGATTCCATCTAGCTGCTTTCCCAGGAATTATCAAAATAAGTTGATACTGGTTAAAAATAAAGAGATCTATCAATGCAATGGATTAAGCATACAATGCACAAAAACAGTGTCACGAGTGATATTCAACAAAGGTAGGCTGAGGCACATATTCTCTGAGCAAGATAAGTTTATTAGCAGGGTATGCACCTGATAATAAAGTGGATCTGACAACTGTCTCAATTATCCAAAAGACCCCTAGATCAAGATGCAGTTCCTTTTTACAAGCATAGAACAAAAAACAGAACAAGGTAAGTGAGGAAATTATACAATTGATTATGGGATTGGCAGTATCATGGAGTTGAGGATAACATAATTGGTTATAGAGTTCAGGTATTGGGAACAATATGATTGGTTGAAAACTGGGAATGAGGGGCTAGCAATAGCCCCCTCCTTCCCTCCTATGACTAAGAAAAGTTCACTGTTTGAGTCATCCTGCAAGGATAGAGACGGTGGACCAAACTTCTTCGGATAGCAAACCATACATCTTTGAAGGATAGCTTGGTGGTGTATAGATAGATACTGGGTCAGATTCCCTGACATCTACCTGCATCCCTCAAGAAAAGTAGATTTCCTTGAGACAAGAATACCGTAGTGATTAGCAAGAAAACTGGATTTCTCAACTTAATTCATTATGGGTCAGCTGAACTCCTGAACCAAACTAGGAGACAAAGAACCATGACTTAGGTAGTTACAGGACAAAATCAATTCATTATAAATAGGATCAATAAAAATGACACAGAATCAATTTCGTTTTCTCAGCAGTACAGTATTCAATAAACCCAAAGACCCCAGCTATACCCCCTCCTCTTAAACTGTGAGTAACTTGAGAGCAAGGACTGGTTTTTCTTTGTATCTTCAGGGCTTAGCATAGTGTCTGGCACGTAATAGTTACTTATAAATACTTATTGACTGACTGACCACTGGGGTAAAGACTAACTATTAAAAACTGCTGGGAAAACTGGAGAACAGTCGGTTTAGACCAACACCTCACATACCATATTATAAGACAAGCTACAAATGGCTACTTGACCTAGACATAGAAGTTCACATCATAAATAAATTAGAAAAGACATCTCACCCTGTATATCAAGATAAAGTCAAAATAAGTAAATGATTTGCACATAAAGGGTGATACCATAAGCAAATTAAGAGAGCATGGAATTGTTTATCTGTCAGATTTATGGATGAGGGAAGAATTTAGGACAAAAGAAGATATAGAGAACATTACAAAATGTAAGACATCATTTTGATTATATAAAATCAAAAAGTTTTTCATGAACAAAACTGGTGCAACCAAAATTACAAGGAAAGCAAAAAACAGTAGGGAAAATTTGCAACAAGTTTCTCTGATAAAGACCTCATTTCTCAAATATGTAGGGAACTGAGTCGCATCTATAAAAATATAAGTGACACACCAGTTGATAAATGGTCAAAGGATATGAACAGGCAGTTTTCAGACAAAGAAATAAAAGCTATCTATAGTCATAAAAAAATGCTCTAAATCATTATTGATCAGAGAAATGCAAATTAAAACAACTCTGAGGTAGCATCTCACACCTATCAGCATGATTAATATGGGCAAATGTTTTCAGAGATACTTCTAGGGACCTGTAAATTTTCAGTTCTTCCAAAGTGCTATGATCAAGGGTGAGGTGTTTACTCCTTTCCTGGCCTGTGCTCTGGTCTATGAGTGACCACAGGCACTCTTTCCTATCTTGGAACTGTGAGGAGGATTTCCTCTCCACAGCCACCCCAAGCTCCACCGTGCCAGCACTCCTCCTCATCCCGGGACCGGCACCCAGAACTGTGAGCCAGATCCAAGCACAGGCAAAGCAAGAGATTCCTGCCTCAGCACTGGCAAAGAGATCCCTGCAATCCCCCTCTGATCAGCCACTCGATTCCCCCTCAGTCTGTGGGCTGGAAGCTCAGGAGGCAGCCGCAGTCCCCAGGGCCAAGCTTGTTTTACATAATTGCACATGTATAACTTCTATAGGATTGCTTACTGTTTCAGGGAATGGGGAGAGGAGGGATAGCATTTGGAACTTAAAACTTTAAATATTTTTTAATTAAAAAAGAAATAAATAAATTAGAGAAATGAGGAAAAGATTACCTTTCAGATGTTTTGGATAGGGGAAGAGTCCATGACCTAAAAAGGTAATGAAAGAATCACAGTTTTTATACACACACACACACACACACAAATCCAAGACATTTAAGATTAAAAGAAAAATAGTTGACTGTGGAAAATTATTTGCAGTAAGTTTCTATTTATGTTAAAGGTCTTATTTCTGAGATATATAAGGAACTGGTTCAAATTTATTAAAATTAAAACCATTCACCCATGTGATAAATGGTCAAAGAATATGAAAATATAGTTCTCAAGAGAAGAAATTCAACCTCTATGGAAAAAATTCTCCAAATCACTAATAGAGAAATGCAAATTGAATCAACTTTGAGGTTCCACCTCACACCCATCAGATTAGCAAAGTTGACAAAAATGAAAAAAATTCTAAATTTTGAAGGGTCTGCAAGCATATTAGGCATACTAGTACACCATTGGTAGAGCTGCATGTGGAAAGCAACTTGGAACCATGCCCCAGAAGTTACTGAACTACAGATACTTTCACTCAGCTATACTACTACCAATTCTATAAGCCCTCAAAGAGATCAAGGAGTGAGGAAGATATCCTATATGTGCAAAATATTTATAACTAATTTTATGCTGAAAAAGAACTAAAAACTAAAGGAGTACTAATCAATTGTGATTTGACTGGACAAATTATAGTATATAATGTGAGGGAAGTGGAAGAATGAATGCATAATAATTTTAAAGAGGAAAAGGAGAAAACAAATGTTTTATAATTTTAAAAAGAAAAAATTCATTTAAAAAGTCAGTTTTGCAAAATAAAAAAGACTGGAAAGGTTGAAAAAGTTAAATTGTAAAGGGCTTTAAATACCAAACAGAGTATTTTATGTTTGATCTGAGAGGTAAAAGGAATCCATTAGAATTTACCGGGTAGAGTTTCACATGATCAGACTTGCACTTTAAGAAAATCCTTTGGCATCCTATCAGAGAATGAATTGAATTGGGAAAAGATACAAGGCAGAGATACCAAAAAGGTAATTGATGGCATAAGGTGATGATAATGACCTCCAGTAGGGTAGTAGCTATGTGAGCAGATAGAAGAACTAGAAAAGAGACATTGTGTAGAAACGACAAAACTTTGCAACAGACTGACTATGTAGAATGAGTATGAATGAGGGTCAAGGATGACACTAAACTGTGAGCCTAAGTGACTAGGAGGATAATTATGTCCTCCAGAATAAAATGAAAGTTAGGAAGAGGGAAGTGTTTTAAAGAGAATGTAATGATTTTTCTTTTGTTTGTGTTGAATTTGAGATGTCTATGGGACTTGAAATTTGAGATTTCTAAAACTCATTCTGTGAACTGAGATGGTAACTTAGAAGAGAGGCTAGGGCTGGATATACAGATCTGGGAATCACCTATATAGAAATGATAGCTGAATTTTTGTGAGCTGATGAGATCAATAAGTGAGATCATGTAGAAGAGAAGAGAAGGAGCCAGGATGCCTTGGGAAACACCTGCAATTGGGGGGGGGAGCAATTTCTATTGTTATTTCTTTGAAAAAATCTTGAATGATTTTGATGTATGGGTAGGAGACATTTTGCTGTAAAACAACCTGTAAGGTAGTATTTTGATCTAGCAAATCAAATAATTTTGTGTTTATCAAATTATAAGATTATCAAATTGTAAGAACAATGACATCTTATTTTCTCTGTGTTTTTCAGTTGTGAAATGATAAAAATGTAGTCCATTGTTGCATATCACATGCAAAATATAAATTGTGAAGCAAAATAAATTCCAAAAAATCTTTGGCCACATTCAAAAATGTCTCACTCTGAATTTTGAGATCATCAAAATCATACCAGATAATAAGCAGCATTCTTAATCATTGGCCCTATAGGATCATGATTGGTGGTTTCATAGATCAGAGTTCTGAAGTCTTTGAAAGTTGCTTGTTTTAACAATTTATTGCACTAATTATTGTCCTGATTGTCCACACAAGGGTTAAGTTTTGGTTTTTTCTTTCTCAATGAGAGGGAATGAAGGGTAAGCTTGAAGGAGAATAAAATAAATGCTTGTTAATTGAAAAAATAAAAATGTAACTTTAAAAAGTCTGCTTGTTCACTACTTCATCAAGGATATCCTTAATTCATACATAGACAGATTACCCATAAAGATGTTATATAGATGGAAGAATAATCATATAGATTAGTAATTTTTTATTTCTTTTTCATCTTTTTGATATTAATAAGGTCCGAATTCTTTTTGACCATGCCTTTAGTATGTTTCCTTTCTTCTGATATCTTCAATCATCCCTTCATGACCCTACAGTGGTATTGACTACAAGATGGCTCTCCTCCATATAGTTGAGCTGAAACACATTTGTAACTGTGATGTTATGATCCAAATGCAGAGAAAAAAACTTTTGTTAAAATGATTTTTGCAAAGAGTTTCCATTGTTCATTTGCTTATCCTCTTCTTTCCAATTCCACCCTTGAATACCACTGAGATAACATTGCTTCTTTGTATATCTTGCCAAGCTTTCTTTAAACTGGTTTTATTTGCTGTTCCACTTGAGGAGATGATACAACTCATAATTGTCCATCATCCTTCTTTGTGTGTGTGGGCGTGTGTGTGTGTATGTGTGTGTGTGTGTGTGTGTTGGTATAAATATATATATATGTACATACATATATATAATAAAACTCATAATTATCCATCAACTCTGTGTTGCCTCCCTTTCTATCTACAAGTAATGATAGGAAATTTACATAACACTATGATTTGCCAAGTTCTTTACACATATTATCTCATCTGAGCCTAACAATAAGCTAGCAAAGTATTATCTAGTATTTATCTCCATTTTACAGATGAGAAAGAGGCTAAGAAGCTTACCTGAACTTCCCAATGTCACAGCTAGTAAAGATTGGAGGCAAGAATTTAAGTGAGATCTTCTTGACTACATGTCCAACATTCTATTCATTACTGCAAGTTGCTTCTCGTAAGTAAGTCAGGTATTTTCTAATTAAGAGATTTTCTGGGTTCTCTAGGTCTCCTTGTTGAGGAAATTAATTTAAATTAGTTAATCTTCTGGGTGAAATTATTATATCCAGTGTCTAAATATCTTTTGTTGATTCAAGCAAAAAAATCATCTTTCTTCAGGGATCCAGGTTGTGGTTTCATTTGGTTTGGTTTTGAATCCATGGGAGTGGTCCATTCACCGATGCAGATCAAAACCCCTCCATGCACTAGTAGTATGATAAAGATTAAGATTTTTGTCCTGGAACCACCTCTCAGAGAGTGACCTAAAAGTTCCTATTGCCAGCTGGTTAGCATTTTTTTTACAATATTTGCACAAATTCTGTGCTCTGTTGTACCACTATCTGCACTATTACCATGAGCTAAACAAAAAGATTTTCTCCTGGCAGGGCTGAGTAAGTCTATCAAGTTAAGTGAATGCCAACAATTACTTCTAGCCATGTGGTATTTTTACTAATATTCTTGTGAGTGATGAGGAGTGAGGAGATCAAAATTGGCATTGTCAAGGTTATCTTTCATTGTCTCTATATCACCTCTACAGATAGTTGGGTTAGGCTAAGTGAGCTGCTCTCTCTACATTTGAAAAATGTAAACACAGGAGCAATGAATAAGGATCTGTAAGTTTGCTTTTGCTCTTCACTGTGTCTTATTATGACTGATTAAGGATTTTTTTTAAATTACAATCAATGGATGGGTGATTTTAACCGTTAGTGCTAATAATAAGTATTAGCTTAGCTAGGCCACCGGAGGACATCATAGAAAAAAGACCCCTCTCACCTATGTAGATTCCTTAGTCCATTAGCTAATGATTTACATGTGTAGAAAAACCTTTCTGGACAACAGCATGGAGAGTTTCACAGCATTTAAAATCAAGTCTATCACAAATATGCCATTAAAAAGAGAAGTCCATGAAATAAATCTCTTTATTGGTTTAAAGTTTAATAACTCTTCCTAGATCGTCATCCTCTAGTCATTTATCCAGAGTCTATGTGGAAGTACATTATACCCACTGGGTCTACTGATCAGTAAGGAACAAATTGGGGAGGTGCATTAAGTCTTTCAAGCCATTAGGATACCATTAAGTGCACTAGAAAGGTCATTTACTTACAGTAAAGAGTCAGGGTCTCTCTAAAAGATGAGCTATTTAATCCCAACTCACTCATAGGATCCAAACCAATGTGCATATATTAGTTTAATTTTCCCTGTATCGTATTCCATTATTGGTCCTATTTTATTTTCCCTTTTTATATTCACTTGTGGTTGCATTTTAACATAATTAAAAATTCCAATTAGGAAAAGGACCACAGAAACAAAGACCCTTAGAGCTTAAAGGGACCTTCTAGGTCATCTAGTTCATCATTCTGCACAAATCTAAGGAAGCATTGCTACCATTTCTAAAATAAATATTTCACTCCATAGTCAAAATCCAAGGTGAAGGCAGAGAGAATCAGGCTATCTTTCTATCCTTTGGTCTGGATTTTTTCAGTGCAGCCTAAATGTTGTGAGCCACACAGGATTTAAGGCCTGACATAATTACTGGTACTTAATAGATGCCTTTTGTAACATTACCAACACCTCAGTGAAAGAATTTACCTACTTCATACCCTACCTTTGAGGGCTGTCAGAGTTCATAGCTATCCTAGTCTCAGCACAATGCATAGCTTGCCTATGCTGTTAATGATTGTAATATTTACATTCATTCATTCATTCATTCAAGAACATTTATTAAGTGCCTATTATGTGCAAGATACTTTGCTAGGTACTAGGGATACAAGGATGAAAATGAAATAGTCCCTGACCTCGTGAGGCTTACATTATACTGGTTATCATTTCCTCATTTACTTGGTATGGAACCCAGTAGGCTTCCCAGCCAAGATATCCTCATAATTTTTTAAGGTGTAGCTCAGATATAATGCCATTCCCAAAGGAGTACAAGCTCCTTTATATTCAATGAATTATATTCAAAGAGTTATATTCAGTAACTCTTTATATTCAATGAGGCTATTCAATATCTCCTAAGAGAAAAGAGAGATTATTCCCTCTTCCCAGGCTAGCAAACTGAGGTGCAGAGGCCTAGTCATTTAACTGCAGTCACAAAGTGACTTGATAACCTACCCAAGAAAAGAAAAGAAAACTTAGTGTAGCCTGGGCTCTTCTCTGAACATGTCCAGTTTGTCTAACATGGAGCCCACTGCATCCTCCACCATACAGGTAGGGGTAATGTCCTTGTAAAAGGTCCCACATTACATTAGTGTCTTTGAATCATGGGATCATAGAAGCTCAGACTGGAAGAAACCTCACAGAATATCCAAAGCAATCCCTAGCTAAGCAGAAATCGTTCTATAACAGCCTGCAACATGTAGCCATCCAGCATCCATGTGAAATCCTCCACTATGAGGAATCCACTGGCTCCTGAGGCAGCATGGTTCATTTTTAGACAGCTCTTATTAGAAAGTCTTCCTTTCATTGGAATGAAATCTGGCTGTCCAATTTACTTTTGTAAGTACAGTTCTCACCTCTGGAGGTTAATGCCTCATCCTGCCTCCACAGTTACCTACCACCTGTGTGACATTGAGCAAGTCAAATAAAAGCCCTGCTTCTCAGGCTCCTTATTTGGAAAATGAGGAAGTTGGACTATGTGACTTTGGAAATTTAGTGGGTTTTTTTCCAGTTTCAAATCTATGTTCCTATGATCCCCATACTCCCTAAATAACCCCTCCTCCAGGCTAAATACCCTTCATGTCTTTCAACCTTAATTTCTTAATTTCTTAATATCAGTTGGTCATCAACCCTCTGATACATTCCAGATTGTCTAAGTTCTTTTCAGGTGTCACCCAGAAGAGGCAACGATACCACAACCGTCAGAAACTGCTCTGGTCAGACCACATTGAGAGTTTTGTGCTTAGTTCTTTCTTCTGGGCCAGACATCTAGCTAAGATCCTACTCTGGATTTCTGAAATAGTATAATATATAACCCAGTGCCTTAGCAGAAAGAGCCAAAACAGTGAGCAGTCTACCTCCAACTGAGAAAAGCTGTAATTTCTGCCAATGAATCAGTGACTGAATAGAAAAGTGGCTCTCCAGAGCTAAATAGAATTAGTCCATCTTAGAATCACAGAACCTAAGACTACTAGAGTTTAAAGGGACCTTAACACATATAATATGAAATAGCAGAGTTGGAATGAACTTTAGATTACCAACCACAGAATTACAGAACTGAAAAAGACCTTAAAATAGAGAGCATAGAATGTTAGTGCTAGAAGAGATCTTAAAAGTAATGTAGACCAATCTTCTCATCTTAGAGTTGAGGAAACTGAGGTTCAGAGAGATTAAACACAGGAACAATTAGGAAATAAACTCAAGCCCTTCCTTCTATATTTCTCTTTTCATTTTCTTTCATATTAGACAGACCTCCGGCAAGAGGTTAGTGGCCTCTGAATCAGGAAGCCCTGGGTGGTTAACTTTGGTCAAGTAACTTAAAGTTTCAGTGTCCCCAGGCAACTCCATAAGACTAAGTGACAGAGCAGCCACTGCCCTTTATTGGAAGAAAGGATTTCTCCACCAGGAATTCCTTACATCCCTGAAAACAAAATTTTAAAAAATACAAAAAAAAGTGCTAGTCAGCACCTTGTGTTTGTTGATAATGGCATATCCAAGAAAGCAAATTTGTTGTTGTTCAGTCGTATTCAACTCTTTGTGACCCCATTTGGGGTTTCTTGGCAAAGATACTGGGGTCGTTTGCCATGTCCTTCTCCAGCTCATTTTACAGATGAGGAACTAAAGCAAATAAGGTTAAATAACTTGCCCAGGGTCACACAACTAGTAAGTGTTTGAGGCCAGATTTGAACTCATGAAGATAAGTCTTCCTCCAAGCCCAGTGCTCTATCCACTGTGCCACCTAGCTGCCCAAGAAAATAAATACATTTGACAATATTGTATTTTGTATAGTTTTTTTTTTCATTTCTCAAAAGCGTTTCATTTAATCCTTACAATAACTCTGTGAATCTAGCAGGGGATGTATGTTCTTCATTTAACAGATTAGAAAACAGGCTTAGGGTGGTAAATAACTGCCTGAGGTCTCATACCTAATAAAAGGCAGAATGAGAATTCAAACTCAGGTTATCCCTCTGCTTCCCACCATAGAATGTAGCTTCTCTCTTTTTAAGTGTTAAGTAGCCAATATCAAAAGTGTCCAAATGTCCACAAAGCTAAGTACTGAAATGTACATGGATGTGGGGAGGGATGAGCAAAGTTTGACATTCTCCTTGACTGCTCTTGGAGAAGATGACCCCAGAACTTTGGAAAACCAGACTAACCAGCTGAAAGGACGTTGAAATGTCTTTTTTCAGTCAAGTGTGGTATAGTGGAAAGAGTACTGGCTCTAGAGTCAAAGGCTTTCAATTCAAATCCTGCCTCTGATGCTTACTACCTTTGTGACCCTAGGTCACATGGGCCTCAGTTTACTCCCCTGTAAGATAAAAGCGTTGTACTAGATAGCCTCTGAGGCCCCTTCCAACTTTAGAGCTATGATCTATGATCCTATTATTTTAAAAGCCCAATTTCCTCTGTCTCGCATTCAAGGATTTCTTCTATGAAGCAGTATAATATGCCCCTCCATGAACTCCACACTTGAGCTGTAATGGCTGATTCTCTTCCACCTACCCCAAAACACCATCTGTGATCTTCTGCCTCCATTCCTTTGCTTACACTGTTCTCAATACCTGGAAAGTCATTCCCCCCATGCTTTGCCTGTTGACATCCTATACATTCTTTAAAACCTAACTGCTCCCCCCACTCCTTCAATATCAACCTTCTGTATAGGGCTTTATATAACACTATTTTGTAACGCTCTTAGGAACTTAAACCATAGTATGTAATATAGTTATTTGGGTTGTTTTCTCATTCCCTCTCTAGACTGTAAACACTACGAAGAAAGGGACATCATCTTATCTAAACTTTGTATCCTACCATCCAGCACATAGCTTTGCACACAGTAAGTGTTTAATGTTTGTTATTATTATTATTCACTATTTTGAAAGATCTCTGATTTCACTGGTTCAGGCAATCTGACCAGCAATGCAGATTGTAGACCCTTCACACCTTAGTAGACAGTTTCTTGAGTTGCTATGGAACAAAAAAAAAAGTCATCTCTTGGTGGCCCATTTTGTGGCAGTGAAGTTCTCCATGATTAACTAAGGCAGTCCATTGTCAAGCCTGAATTCAAAGTCTTTCCAACTTTATAGAACCTTCCAGAGCTATTGCACTAGCACAACTCACCGTCATGCTCCAATGAGACCTCAGATGAGGACTTTAAAAGATGATGATTACAAGCAAAATGGAACAATGCTAGATCATGTAAAATGCAAATTGTTTCATCTGCAAGACCAATTATAATGCCCTCCCCATATTTGGTGGAAATTGGAAAGCAACCAATAGATGTCCTCAGAATCTATAAATAACAGAACTTTGGAGCTGTGACTGATGGGCAGTTGGGATTTGCGTGATATACATTGAAGATTTTCCACATTATGGTGAAATCTTGTTTTTCCATTACATATGATTACATTTTTTGGATGAACACAACCCCAGGGCATGTAAGCAAAAGGAGAATAAGGTAGTGGTGGTAAGCAGTGGTGTGATGCATGGAAATCAGGCATAATTTAGGGCAGAAAATTGCAATCTGACCTTTTGCAGTGCCAAGGGATTATGTGTGAATCAAACAGAAATGGGTCATTTTTTTTTCCTTCAAGAAACAGGTCCAGTTAGTAAAGACTTCAATCTGTTCTCCTCAAGGAAAAGGGCCTATGAATGACTTTAATCAAAACACTGATGGATGGAGAAAGTTAACCTATATGACACAATACCCTTTTCTCTTTGGACTCCAACAGAAAAAGCAGAGGGAGCCATACTCAAACAAGCTATATTGTGTTTATAAAGGCGATATATATATATATATATACATATATATATATATATATATATATTATGTGCGTGTGTGTATGTATATAATGATAGGTGAGCTTTTTTAATGCTTCCTTTGACCAACACAAAAGTGATCCAGAGGCAGGCAAGGGTAATGGATTTTATTCAAAGACAGGTGTGTAGAAGCTCAGAGTACAATACTGACCAGTAAACACCTTAAGTTTCTATAATCTTGGCCAAGTTACTTAGTCTCTCAATACTTCAGTCTCTTCAGCTACTAAGTGGGAAATGTGCTATCATGGACTACCTACCACTGCTGTCATAGTCTACATCACAAACCTGTTTTGGTGGGGAAATGACCATCTGGTGTTCTGCAAATAAGATGTGGTCCATTTGAGAAGCTCTGCTGTTAAATGGGGCCTACTCTGCAAAGATCCATACACCCAGTGACAATTATCATGGTTGATTGGAGACATAAAACAAACTCCATGTCTTTTATTTTTTCTTCTCTTCTTTGTTCTAAACCTATGATTTCTTCTGTGCTGGGAATTCCTGGTATAATAATTCCCTCTACCTGATTTAGATGATTGGTTCATCTGAGGAGGCAAAGTGATTTTCACATGGTGCCACAGATAAAACTAAAATCCAGATCTTTCTGACTCCAAAGCTGGCCTCACAGTCTCTCATTTCCTTTCATAATGGTACAACATATTGTTGCAGGTCATAAAAGGGATAATACAGTTGGTCTAGTTCAATACCTTCATCTTATAGAGAAGGAAACTGAGGACCAGAGAGGAGAAATAATAGCTAGCATTAAATAGGGCTTTAATGTTTGAAAAGCACTTTTATAAATGTTCTCTCATTCATCCTCACAGCAATCTTGGGAGATGGTTGTTATGATTATCTCTGTTTTACAGATGAGGAAACTGAGGTATTCAGGTTAAATGTTTTGCCCAGGGTCACACAACTAATGTCTGAGGCCATATTTAAACTCAGGGCTTCCTGACTCCAGGAACTGCACAACCTGAAGAAATGACTGACCCATCATCTTCAGCTATTAGTAATAGTTTGTTGTCCTTGTTGAGTTGTTTCAGTCACGTCCAGCTCTTGGTGACCCCATTTAGGGTTTTCTTGGCAAAGATACTGGAGTGGTTCACCATTTCCTTCCCCAGTTCATTTTACAGATGAAGAAATTAAGGCAAACAGTGACTTGCTCCCACTCACACATAATTAGTAAGTGTCTGAGGCCAGATTTGAACTCAAGAAAATGTATCTTCCTGATCCCAAACCCAGTGCTCTATCTGCTGCACCACCTAGCTTCCCTATTAGAAATCATAGTTAGCATTTATATAGCACTTTAAAGTTTGCAAAGCTCCTTTACAAGTACTATTTAATTCTATCCTCATAATAATCCTGCGTGTTAGGTGTTATTATCATTACTATTATTATTAGCCCCATTTTACAGATGAGGAAACTGAAGCAAACAAGGTTAAGTGACTTGCCCAGGGTCACACAACTAGTAAGCGTCTGAGACCAGATTTGAACTTGGATATTCCTGACTCCAGGCCTAGCTCTCAGAGCTAGGAGTAGAACACAGTCTCCTGAACTTGAATCTTGTAGGGCTGGAGAGGACCGATTGTTTTTTACCTTATTAAACTCACGAATACCTAACATTCTCTTTCTCAGGATAAGAAAAATATCTTATCCTGCACCACAAATCCAGGATTGTATTTCATTTTAGATGTGGAAGGGACCTTAGAGATTATCAAGTCCAATTCCCTCATTTTGCAGATGAGGAGACTGAGTTCAGAAAAGTTAAGTGACATTTCCAAAGTCACTCAGAAAACAAGTGGCAAACTGAGGTGAAAACTCAGCTCCTTTAACTTCAAATCCAGTAATGTTTTCACTACACTCTGCTGCCTCAGAAACACTTGAATTAGCACAAGTATTATCATCCCCAGGACAGCTAGGTGGCTCAGTGGATAGAGTGCTGGCCTTGGAGTCAGGAAGACTCATCTTCCTGAGTTCAAATCTAGCCTCAGACATTTCTCAGCTGTGTGATTCTGGGCAAGTCATTTAACCCTGTTTGTCTCAGTTTCCTCAAATGTAAAATGAGCCAGAGAAGGAAATGGCAAACCACTCCAATATCTCTGCCAAGAAAACCCCAAATGGGTCACAAAAGAGTTGGACACAACTGCAAAATGACTCAACATCAAATTATTATCTCCTTCTTATAAAGAAAATGAGGGTACTCATCCGGGTCTCCAGACTCTCAATCTGGAATTCTTTTCCACTACACCATACTGGAGTGGTGGATAATAAGCCTTATCTTCAGTAAATCAACCCTGCATTGATCAGGTCCCTAGAAATGTTTGAACAGGAACATAACTATAGAATCAGTGACAATGTTACTATATAAAATCAAAGTGTTTCCAATTCTACTTAGAGTAGTTAACCAACATCATTCCACAGGAACTCTATCTCTCTATTTCACCATCATTTGGTATCTGTGATTCTTCCTGCAGAACCACATAAGGCTCCTGAAGAGTTATGTTTTCCTGTGGGATCACTTTGTTGTTGAACATCTAAATGGTTCCTTAGTTTCGGTACCTTGTTCCACTGGGGAGGCCGGATGGCTAATGCCAATTTGAGGTGTATCAAATGCTGACATATCTAGCAGTCAGCAACTCTGGGTCCTCCTGTCTTTTTAAGCATCTCAGCTTCTTCAACTAGAGGTCATGGAAAGCAGCCATGCTGTCCTGATCCAAAGTTGTTTCTGCTATTTCAATTGTAACTGCATTTCTGGAACTCAAAGGATGACTACACTGACCTGCAAGAGTCCCGAATGAACATTATCTATACCTCATACTTCAGAATTCTGTGTAGCATCTGGATTCCATGAAGAAAGTGTAGTGAGGTAGTATGGGATGTATAACAATGATGCAGATTGGCATAGCAGAAGGGCCACTGGCTTTGGATTGAGACAATATGAATTTCAATATTAATTTTACCACTGTCTAATTGCGTGACTGTAGCAGGTAACCTCAACTCTAAACCTCGATTTCCTCAACTGTAAAATATCAGAATGTTATTACCTGCATTATTGATTCACATGGGTTATTTTGAAGAGGGCAATTGGCAAACTATACATTAATCAACAAAAATTTATTAAGCACCTATGTGCTAGTCATGGTGGTAGGCACTGGAGACAGGAAGACAAAAACGAATAACTTCCTCCCTCAAGGAGCTTACATTCTATAAAGCACTATAAAATGTGTTGGATTCTGTGTCTATGATGTAGGATTCCAGTCAATCAACAAGCATTTACTAAGAACTTATTATGAAACAGGTAAAAAGCTGAAAAGTTTTGAAATTATGGGTCTGAAGATGGATTATGTTTCTGTCACATCAGACTAATTCAATTCAATTCAATTCAACAAGAACTTATTCAATGAGTACTATAAGCCAATTATGCTCAGTACTAGAGATACAAAGACAAAAACAAAATTTTGTTTGCTGTCAAGGAGCTTACATTCCATCAGAAGTCCTGCAATATTTCTGAGAAATGAAAGCAAGATTCTAAGATTATAGTTGTAGTTATGGTTAACAATAATAATATATAACATGTTATGATGTGATATATAACATTATATTATATAATACATGATTTATGCCATATTGTATTTTATATTTATATTATATATAAAAATAGCTCATGTCTAATGGTGCTTTGCAGGTTTACAAAGCAATTTCTGCACAATTCAATGAGCTAGGTGGTCCTAGATTAGCAGGGATCAAGTAAACCTGAAAACAAGACAAGGAACAAAAGTTAACAAGTCTAATAAATCTTCAGTCTCCTCCTGCCTGTTGCTTCTAATCATGTAATTAGACCATCCTGTCAGTCTTTTGTGCCAAATTGAGCATCAATTCATCTACGTTTCTATCATTAAGACACTAGGATGTCTTTAAAACTGTCAAAAGGAAGGAATCCTGATAGATGTGGTGGAACACTCATAGTACTTACTCTGTATAATACTCTTTAAAAGGAAAAACTGAACATTTTTCATGGTGCTACCTGGAATCACCTTAATCATCTGTTCAAATTAAAAAATGAAAATCACCAGAGAAACTAAGGAGGATGGGGGTGAAGGAGAGAGAGAGAGGAAGAGAGAGAGAGAGAGAGAGAGAGAGAGAGAGAGAGCACATCAGATGTAGCCAAGACAATGTATGTCGGAGTCATCTGTTTATTTTAATTGAATGGTTTGTGTCTTCAGGCAATCTCATTATTCTCCCTAGAGCAGAAGTGCTGAATGAAGGAGCAAACCTCATTAACCTTTGAATGGTGAAATCAATAATTCGCAATAAATTTAAGCTAATTTGTTTCCAATAAATCTCACAAACACACTGGCTTTAATACTGTGTGCTTGAGAGATGGTGAGATATGCGATGGTATAAAGGCTTCCACTGGTGGTCAGTCACAAGGATATTGGAAGCTTACATTCTGGCCGCATTAACGAGCAAGAGACTTTGCCACTGCAGTGAATTCTTTTTTTTTTTCCTGGTCCAAGAACACAAAATATTCTTCTTGATCTCCTCTTCTCCCAAGTGTTTTAGAGAGAATAGCAAATGAGGCCAATAAATGCAGAGTACCTACAAGTGATTTCTCCTCGTAAGTGTAAGCAGAAGAAATATGGGCCATAGCAGGACTAGTCAAGGACAGTATAGATCTCATTCCATTATTGGCCTGCCTCAAGTGGCACAGTGGATAGAATACTGGGCCTGTAGTCAGCAAGACTCATCTTCCTGAGTTTAAATGCAGTCTCAGATACGTAATAGCTGTGTGACCCTGGACAAGTCACTTGACCTTATTTACCTCAGTTTCCCCATCTATAAAATGAGCTGGAGAAGGAAATGGCAAACCACTCAGTATAACTGAAAAAACAAAATGTGGTCAGAGAGTTGGAAACAACTCAAGGACAGCACTTTTGATGTAACAAAGGGCTAAAAGATAGGAACTGGACCTGTGGCTTCAGGGAACTCCCAGATGAGGAAAGTCCCTCTACCAATGTAAATCAGCACCTTCTCTGCAATTTATAATCTCAGAGAGTCGCCTCAGCCCTGAGGGTAGGGGTTACTTGCCCAGGGTCATATATTTAGCACATGTCAGATTTGGAACTTGAATTCAAATCTTCCTGGTTTTGAGGCAAACTCTCTGTCCACATTGCCAGGATGTTTCTCATTAATCTAACACATTGGTCTGAATGTAGGCTAGACTTTAGTCTCATAATCTGGCTTGTATAAAATCTGAGTAAAGTAGTCTATAATCAGCATTATTCTTGAGTGTGTATGTATACACACAAATACATGAGTATGGGTATCTCTGTATTTATATACATATATATATACAATATATACATATATGTATGTGTATATATACAGATATACATTTATATACAAACATATAAAGTATTGAGACATATATGTATTATTCAAAGAAATCTTATTTTAAGAAAAAGCCTGTATTTAGGGTCTTCTAAATTTGATGGTGTCCTATATTCAAACTAATATAGTGTTAAATGTGAGCAAGAAGATTGCAAAATTAACACAAAAAATACAATAGAAAGAGATAGGTATTTTTTAATTTTAGATTCAAACATGGGAACTCAAATAGAGAATAGAGAAAAGAAAAAGAAATACATCATAAACTTAAATATTCAAACTTAAATACAAAGGAAGAAAATAAAAAAGCATGTCACATGCACAGCAGAGCATAAGAGGATTCAAAATACATAGCAATGAATTTTCGTTTCAAGAAAGCCTATATGATAGGAGATAGGTATTAATTGGGAAAAAATAGATTGATTTTAAAGGAAAAAGGTAGATGGTGAATAGTATCATATTAATTCAATTCCATTTCAATTCAGAAATCATATATTAAGAACCTACTATGTAAGAGACTAAGTCACAAAGGAATCTGGCCAAAAAACACTTTGGGTCTTCAAATCCATTAATTAAACTCCAAATGCAACACTTTCCAGGACAGGGCTGCCTCTTCCTCCTTCTACCCCAACCCTAGAATTGAATTCTACCAAGTCAAAGTCCTGTCTTGCCTTAGGTGACCAAAGTGAGTAATGTGACAAGACAGAGGCCACTAGCTCATGTCTTAAACAACAACCCTGAGCATCCCCGCCCCCCACAATATGAGTAGAGGCATTTCTACAGCCACAGACTGGTTTGTAGTGAAGTGAGGCTAATTACTTCCTCTAACACAGGGTAGCACAATCAGTAGCAATCAGTTAGTAAGCTGCTGCTGGAGCGGTTAGATTCACCCACCGCCAGCAATAGGATCTGCGCATTAAGCAGTGTTATATAACAAGAGGAAATCAATTCCATAACTCAGTGAGGCACAAAACATGCAAATGGCTGGGCTGGTCTCAGATTTCCACTGAGTCAATTACCACAATTCAAATGTATTTGTTTAATGATGAGCATTTGGAAGGAATGAAGGCCATTCCCCTCCACCCCCCACTACCAACCCCTCCAGCACCACCAGCAATACTCTCCAGAGAGCCTAGGAACTTGGGAAGTGGAGATTTCAGAATGCCTCTGATATTGGGCTATTGGAAGTGAGAGAGCAGGGCTTTGTCCTCTCTACTTCCTTGCAAAACTAATAGCAATAGTAATTATTTCTGGACCCAGGTCTTCTGACACCCAGCCCAGGTCTCTCCCTACTACAAGGTACTGCCTCTCCTAGATGATTGTTTATTGTACCATCCTTGAGCACTTCCATATTCTGCATAGTTATTGGTGTCCTGGCTCACTTCTGCTACTACAAATTCAACTACAAACTCCCTAAAAACAGTGACAATGGCTTCTTCTTATTTGACAGACAAAGCACCTAGGAAAAGATCATGCGAAGAGAAGCAATTTCAAAATGTTGACTAAATAAACAAATTATTGGTAACAGGAACATGTAAGCTCTATGAAGGCAAAATCTGTTTCATTGACATCTCTGCATCTCAGCAATTAGCACAGTGCCTTGAACATGGTAGACTCTTATTAAATGTTTGCTGAATGAATGGAATGACCTATACTACTACCCCCATGGGTAAAAATTGGGGGCCACTGACAAAGACACTTTATTTTTTACTTTACCTTTCATGCAAGGAAAGAAACTTTTCTCATTAATTTGCTTATCACTCTGAGACCTATCTGCCCTGTTCCCAGTGGAAAAGAGAAGAGAAAGGGAGAAGAAAGGGAGGGAGGAAGAGAAGGGAGGGAAGAAGGAAAAAAAACAGACAGGACAGAAGAAGGGAGAAGAAAAGGAAAGAAAGAGGGAAGAGAAGGAGAGGGAAAAGGAAGGGGAAGAGGGAGAGTAGAGATGAAGAGGGAAGAAGAAGAAAAGAGATGGAGAGGGGAAAATAAAAAGAGAGAGGAGAAGAAGGGGGAAAGGGAGAGGAAAGATGAAGAACGGAGAAGAAAAGGAAAGAAGAGAAGGAGAAGAGAGTGGAGAGGGGAGGAGAGGAGAGCAGAGAGAGAATGAGAGAAGATGGAATGAAGAGGCAGCAAAAGAGATAGTAAGAGCAAAGGAATGAGAGAAGGGAGGAGTCAGTAACTATAGCCTCCTGGCAGTCCATTTTTTCATAAATTTGCAGGCTTCACAGGCCATAGAAAAGCAGTCCTGTATTTTGACGTTGAGCTAGTGTTGTAAAACAATAAGCCCCAGGAGGTTCCTGAGAAAAAAAAGAAACTCCACTTACCAACAGAAACTCTGCTGCTGGCCCTTTAGCCAAAAAGAGCTCTAGTAGTCAGATCCAACAACCTACAAACCTCTGCTGAGCATCCTCTGAAAGGTCAACAGACTCACCTTGCTTCCCTGCCCCCAGGAGAGAAGAGGAAATGAGTGGAACGTGTTCAAAGGAGTTAGACAAGCATGATATTCTATATACAGCAGACATCCATCTCTTGCATGAAACCTCATTGTTCTTGTGCAGCAAAAAGTAAATATTTACTCCAAGCCAGAAGAGGTAGTGAATGATGGGAGCAGAGCTCATCCATCACCATGTACCACATTCCCATTTTAATATCTCAGGGAAGGTGGGGGAGGGAGAGTGTGAGGGAGGGCAGATGGAGACTGAGACTTCTTCCAGGAGATAAGAGTTTGCCAGCAAAAGCAAACTGCTGGAAGTGGGTGAGTGTGGGGCGAGTTGTTCAAGCATCCAGGAGATGAGGGTTTATAAAGATTGTATGTTAAAATTTCAGGATAGCACAGCACTAGTCATTCTGTGTAGCAAACACGTTGCAGGGAAGGTAACACCCATTCACTGCTGGTTCCAGAGAATTTGTAGAGTGATACACAATTTTCCTGATGATCATTTACCTCCTACCAGACACAGGAACAGACTAATTGCCCATGGAGAATTTGGGGGCAGGATGGTTAAGTGGCAAGTGATCCAGACTTTGGGGGGGGGGTCAAGAGACCCAGGTTCTAATTTTCTGTGTGACTGTGAGCAAGTTACCTCCCCCTCTGGGTCTCAGCTTCCTAAGAGCACTGGGTGGGAAAGGAGAAGAGAAAGGAAACAGCAGAGGAGTGACAAATGATGCAGATCCCACAGCTACATCCTTTGACCTGCCCTACTCTCTGGGACCTGCCTCCCTCAGCTATTGAATAGCTATAGTGGCTATACTTCCTCACTAGAGCATTCATTCATGTCAACAGGGTGTTTTGCAAATACAATTGGTTATGTCTGTCCAAGACTGAAATAGGCAGAAAACACTGGTGCTGGCTGCCAGAGAAGGAGGCTGGTGTAATCATTGGCACAGATGTTTCTCCTCTTAATGGTTCTCTGATTGGATTCTGAGTCGTGGCTCTAATCAAGTTCTGGCTACAGTGAAGTTGAAGCAGATCTGTTAATAGTCAAGGTCAATGAAATATAGTGGGACTAACCCTTTTGCTGAAAGATGTGGAGTCTCACCAGCTAGAATATTAAGCTAATGGGACCCATTCTGAGCCAGAATGTAAGCTCTTTAGGGAAGGAAGAGGAGGAACAGGAACAGGAGAAAGAAAGACCATGTCTGTTGATTGAAAAAAAAATAATAAATTTATTAAGCACCTACTATGTGGTAAAAGTGAGGAATATAAAGAAGGGCAAAAGACAGCCCTTGCTCTCAAGAAGCTCACAATCTGATGAGGGAGATAACATACAAACAACTATGTATAAGCAAGATATACAAAGGAAAAATTGAAGATAATCAAGAGAGGGAAGGTACAGAATTAAGTGAAAATGGGAAAGGCTCCCTATAGAAACTGCTGTTTGGGGCTGAGACTTGAAGGAAGTCAAGGAAGCTTGGGAAGCCAGAAGGCAGAGATGAGGGGGAGAAAATTTCAGGCACATGGAACAGCCAGTAAAAAATGCCCTAACTCTGGACATAGAGTCTCTTGTTGGAGGAACAACAGTGAGAAAGCCAATGTCACAGGACTGCAGTCATGGGAAAGGAGGTGTAAGGTAAAAGAAGATTGGAAAGGTTTGGTGTGGGCAGGTCATGGATGGTTTTGAACACCAAATAAAAGTTCTATATTTGATGCTGGAGAGGTATTGGGAGCCAATAAAGTTTAATGAGTATGGAGGTGGGCAGGGGGTAATATGGTCGTACCTGTGCTTTAGGAAAATCACTTTGGCAGTTGAAGGGAGAGTGGATTAAAGTGGGGAGAAACTTGTGGGTAGCAAACCAACTAGCAGGCTATTGCAGTAGCCCAGCTGTTAAGTGACCAGGGCCTGAGCCAGGGTGGTGTCCGTATTATAGGATAGAATGGGCATACGTGAGACATACTGCAAAAATAAAAGTGAGAGGCCTTGTCAACAGACTGTAGATAGAGGGTGAAAGAGTGAATGAGAAGTGGAGAATGGAACCTAGGTTGCAAGCCTGGGTGACCAGGAGGAAAGTAGAAACTTAAATAGTAATAAGGAAGTTAGAAAGAGGAGAGGGTTTATACCAGGGGTGGAGAGCCTACAGCCTCAAGGCCACATGTGGCCCTCTAGGTCCTTGGGTGTAGCCTTTTGACTGAGTGCAAGTTTTACAGAACAAATCCTTTTATTAAAGGGATTTGTTCTGTGAAGTTGGGTTCAGTCAAAGGGCCACACTTGACCTAGAGGGCCACATGTGGCCACAAGGCCACAGGTTTCCCATGCCTGGTTTATACCACACTTTATAAAATGTTTTTCTTGAAAGGTGGAGTCCAGCTGGAGGGGTGAGAGTCAACATTTTTGCTCAGCTCACATAATTTACCCACTCCACAACAGCCTAGAAAATGTGCCAGACCAAATTCTGATCAGGAAAGCCAAGAAAAAGTCATAGTGAGTCATTTTCCCAGACCAGGGCAGCTTGGGAAGATAGAGAGGGAGATTTGTGGACAGCAGAGTGGGGACTGGCCAGGAGTGTAAGTGGCAGCAGAGGTAGCAGCAGCAGGTGGGAGTAATCTAGTGTTCAGGGGTGGTAAAGGTGCTGTGACTGGACACCAGAGCTGGAAGCACCAGAGCAGAAAGAGATCCCAGGGGATCCCTGATCCAGCACTAGCAAGAGGAATGGGTATCAGTTGGAAGTTATGTCACCCATTACCCCATTCAGGTCAGTTTCAGGTCAAGACAAATGGCTGAGGTAAGTGAGAGAGTCCTCAGCTGTGTATGGAGAAAGGAACAAGTTCAAAAAAACTTAGCTTTGTGGCTCTGAGCCCAAGAGCAGAGACGAGACTCAGTGCTAACCTTTAGACTTGCACGTAAACCTGCAGTGGAATAAAGCAGGGCAGTAGACCAAAATCAAGGGGGAAACAACAGTTCAGTTCTCTGAACCTGTAGAAATTCCCAGAAGGCTAACAGTGACTGAGTCCAACAGCAGGCTGTGGAAACTCATACACAAGCCAACAGCCCCAAACCTGGGTCAGGAGCTTATAGAGATCATACCTGGAGAGCATGTCCCTATGTCCCTGCGTCACACCATGTTGGAAGCACTGAAAACTTAAAACCTCCTATGTCACCCTCCCTCCACTGAGCTATGAAAACATCAGAAGGACATTAGAAAACAGAAACTCAGGCCAGAAATCCCCTCACAGCGGTAAACAGAACCCAATTCTAAAATAAAGTTCAAAGTCAAGAAATAGGATGAAAACATAAGAGGGAAAAAAAAACCTGACCATAAAAGTCTATTATAGCATGGGAAAGCTGAAGGTGCATACACTGAAAAAAATGACTTGATAACATTTACAAGCAAATCCTCATAGAAAAATGCAAATTAGTCACAAGACCAACAAGAATTCCTAGAAGAGTTTTTTTTTTTAAAAGCAATTTTTTAAAAAGAACAAAATAATTTTCTTACAAGACTTCAATGAGGTAGGTAGTACAAGTATTATTATTCCTTTTTTATAAATGAGGAAAATGAGGATCAGAGAAATAAAATGACTCACTGAAGTTGACACAGTTACAAAGTTGTGAGGCCAGTGGTCAAAATCAAGTGATCTGAGTCCAAGTACAATGTGTTTTCCATAAGATGCTATTTTATGTTTAACTTGTTTTGTACTTGTGTAAATAGGTACTAACATACAGGGTTAACCTTATACATGGGTGAATTAGAATGGTACCTACTTTGGATGATTTGATTATCATGCATGACCCTCCCATCCTCAAATATCTCCTTCATTGGCCTACCAGGATGCCTGCAATTTCTGTCGGCATCCTACATCCTACAAACCCTGGGGGTAAAACGATCTAAGAGGTGTTAACAAGAATATGGTTATTGCTGATTTTAAGATGGAGTCGTCACTGTCTCTTATTCATCACTGAGCCCAATAATGCAAACAAAATTTCCTAGGGAGACACATAACAGAACAGAGATAAATAGGGAAAGACAGAAATTCCGCCACTGTGTTTACACTCTGCACTGAATGACAAGGTTCTATCTGATTCCCCCACTTCACTGGCAGAATGATTTGGCCAACCTTCTAGCACCAGTTGGGGTAACCTGCAGTCCTTAGATAACCCTATCATAGAAGAGAAGTTTGGTGCCTTCCTGAGTACTATTGACAGTAGCTGCTGCTGCTTTATTAGCCCTACAATTGCCCTAAATTTCTTACTGTGAAAACAATTCCTTTATTCATCCTTTTGGGTTGGAGGTCACTTTTGAAAACTATAAGTATGATTCAGATAATGGGATCAAATGATATATGAATGAGAATCATCAGAGAAGGAAAAATCTGAAATTTATACAATGGGCATGTCCCAAGAAGAGAAAAATAATCCAGATTCAGAGTCAGGGTCAGTAAATATTTATTAAACACTTACTTCATTCCAGTCACTGTGTTAAATAAGGACTGAGGAGGCAAAGAAAGGCATAAGACAGTCCCTGCCCTCAAAGAACTCACAATCTAATAGGGGAATAGAACATATAAAAAGAAGCTGAAGGCGTGGGGGAAAGAAGTTGGGCACCAGTGGGGACATAATGAAATCCTGCAGGCAGGGTAGGAAATGATCTGAGGAAGTGAGAGTTTCAAAGCTGATTTTTATCTTTCAGAATTAGGAGTTTCTGGTATTTTTTATGATTTCATGAAATCCAGGTCAACCAAGTGGAAAATGATGAGGTTAATTCCCTGAGTACCCACCTCAAACTGAGGAGCTAGAAGGAGCTCCCAGATGTCCATATCTCCACCCTCTCAAACCAGAAAGATGGAGAGGCCCCAGAGGGAAGGAGTGCTGAGGAGATGTGAGTTTCTCATTTCATGCACAGAAGATTTCTGTAGTACATGCACAATAAGGTAGCTGCTTCCATCCAAGACAGCCCACTCAGGCTGCAGAAAGCAAACACAGATGAGCAGTGATCTGGATCTGGAGGCAGCAGCAGAAATGGACAGAGGAAGGAACACCTTCTAGATTTGCAGAAAGTAACAGACACAGAAAGTTACAGTGTGGAACTAAAGACAGTGAGTGTCAGGAGTTGTCATAAGATGAATCTTTGCCTCTTCTGTGGTTACTGAAGACATGGCCATTAAAAAATGGAGATATAAATGCTGAGCCATGTATAGTTCTAGAGAGAGATCTACAATACATCTGAGCAACAAACAAAAACGCTGAATTGCCACTGAAGCAATAGAGCATCAAACAAGGACAAAGTTCAGCAGAGAAGAGGGCTATAGAACCAAGGCCTAGAGGAGGGTGTAGAACCAAGGATCAATGAGATAGAAAACCATGACGTAGAACAGCAAGTCCAGACTTTACCCACATATGGTTCCGTGAGTCACTGGGATTGTATAGAGTAATAGTAGGTGACTTTCTAGAAATTCCAACACACAGAGTGTACTATAAATTGGAATGACAATATAAAACCCTATAAGAAGTGGGAGGGTTTTCTTAACTATAAACCTAAGTAATTTCTGTATTTTTTAGGTAAATAATTCTTTAATGTTTATTATTTATTATTTTAATTTTATTTTATGATAAAATCATTATTTTATTTTAAAATAAAATCCTTCTGTTTATTATTCATTATTATTTGAGTCTTATTATACTTATAGTTATCATAAGACAGCTAGGTGATAGAGATCTGGGCCTGGAATGAGAAACACCTGAGTGCAAATCTGGTTTCAGATACTTAGTAGTTATGTGACCCTGAGCAATTCAGTTAATCTCTGTCTGCAAAATGGGGATAACAATACCTCCCTTCCAGGGTTGTTGTGAGGATCAAATGAGATAATATTTGCAAAGCACTTGGCACATGGTCTAGCACTCAGTAGAAGCTTAATAAATGTGTGTTCTCTTTTCCTTCTCTTATTAGCCTGAATGTTTTCAGAAGAGATCAGGGCCCCTTAGAGGAAAATAAAAATCAATCAACCAATAAGCATTTATTAAACACTTACTATGTTCTAGGTCCTCTGCTTAGCTCTGGTGATACAAATAAAAGCTAAAACAATTTCTGCTCTCAAGGATATTAAATTCTAAAGGGAAAGACAGACAGAGCCAAGATGGTGGAGTAAAGACATGAACTCATCTGAGCTCTCTCCCAAATTTCCCTCCAAATAACTTTAAAATAACACTTCAAAATGAACTCTGGAGTGGCAGAACCAACAAAAGGATGGGGTGAAACAATTTTCTAATCCAAGACAACTTATCAGGTTGGCAGGAAAGGTCTGTCTCACTGGGGTAAGAGTGGAGCGCAATCCAGTGCAGGCTGTGCCAGCACAGGCCACACCCCAGCAAGCCAACAGCAGACTTTGGGAATGACTGAATCAACAGCAGCAACTTCTGGAGCTCTCAGTCCACAGATATTGAGGGGATCAGACAACTGGTTTAGAAGGAAATTACAAAGAACCCTTTGCTGGCACTGTGTGCAGAATTCTGTTGCATAGCCCATACATGGTTCTGGGTTATAGTCCCAGGACAAGGAGGAGGGGCATTAACACATTAGAGCATGAAGCTGCAGGGGTACAGGGACCCCAGTCATAGTTGCAGTACAGAAAACTTATGGTTTTCTTATGGTTTGCTTATGGGTTGCTCACAGACCACAGCACAGACCAGAAGAGCAGTGACCACACCTCTCTTTAGATCATATTACCCTGAAGAAATGAAAACTTACATACCCCCAGAACTGGGTCTGCAAAAAGGAGCATTAAAAACATGAAGCTTGAGACAATTCCCTTTCCATGCCAGGAGCAAAGCTCAATTTTAACATAGAGTTAAAAGTCAAGAAATAGGCTGGAAAAATGAACAAACAAAAAGAACTTGACTGTAGAAAGTTACTATGGTGACAGGGAATATCAAAACACAAACTCAGAAGACAACAAAGTCAAACCTGCTACATACAAAGCTACAAAGAAAAGTATGAATTAATCTAAGGTGCAAAAAACAAAGAACTCCTGGAAGAGCTCAAAAAGGATTTTAAAAATCAAGTAAGAGAGGTAGAGGAATAATTGTGGAAAGAAATGAAAGTGATACAAGAAAATCATGAAAAAAAGAGTCACTGGCTTGGTAAAGGAGGCACCAAAAAAAAAATATTGAAGAAAATAACACCTTAAAAAATGAATAGACCTAATGGTAAAAGAGACACAAAAATCCACTGAAGAGAAGAACGCCTTAAAAAACAAAATTGGCAAATGGAAAAAGAAGTACAAAAATTCACTGAAGACAAAACTCTGTAATAAGTAGAACTGACCAAATGGAAAAAGTCCACTGAAGAAAATAATTGCTTAAAAATTGGAATTGAATAAGTGGAAGTTAATGACTCCACGAGACATCAAGAAACAATAAAACTAAATCAAAAGATTATTCTTTTGATATTTTTTATAAATGAAGAAAATGTGAAATGTCTCATTGGAAAAACAACTGACCTGGAAAATAGATCAAGGAGAGACAATTTAAGAATTATTGGACTACCTGAAAGCCATGATCAACAAAAGAGCCTAGATATTACATTTCAAGAAATTATAAAGCAAAACAGCCCTGATGTCTTAGAACCAGGAGATAAAATAGAAATCAATAGAATCCACCAACTACCTCCTGAAAGAGAACTCAAAATGAAAACTCCCAGGAATATAATCAAATTCCAGAGCTCCCAGGACAAGGAAAAAATATTAAAAGCAGCCATAAAGAAACAATTCAAATAACATGGAGCAACAATCAGAATAACATGAAATTTAGCAGTTTTTATATTAAAGGATTGAAGGGTGTAGAATACAGTATTCTGGAGGGCAAAGGAACTAGAATTGCAACCAAGATCCATATATATACCCAGCAAAAATGAAGTATAATCCATTGGAGAAAGAAAATGGAAATTTAATTAGAGGACTTTCAAACATTCCCAATGAAAAGACTAGAGCTGAATAGAAAATATGACTTTCAAATACAAGACTCAAGAGAAGCACAAAAAGGCAAACAGGAAAGAGAAATCATAAGGGAGTCAATAACACTAAAACTGTTTACATTCCTACATGAAAAGATATACTTGAAACTCCTAAGAACTTTAATATTATTAGGGTAGTTAGAAGCAGTTTATATAGACAGAAGTCACAGGTATGAGTTGACTATGATGGGATGACATCTAAAGAATTAAATTAAATTAAGGGGTGAGAAAGAAGGATCTGCTGGGAGAAGAGGAAAGGGAGAGGTAGAATGGGATAAATTATCTCACATAAAAGAGGCATGAAGGAACTTTTACAGTGGAGGGGAAGATGAGGGGATGGACAATGCTCAAACATTATTCTCATCAGAATTGGAAATCAATTCTCAAAGCAGAAGAATACACACTCAGTTGGACATAGAAATCTATCTTACCCTACAGGAAAGCAGGAAGGAAAGGGGATAAGAGAAGAGGGATAAGGGGGAAAAGAAAAAGGAGGGTAGATTGAGGAAGGTAGTGGTTAGAAACAAAACACTTTTGAGGAGGGACAGAGTTAAAGGAGAGAAAGAGAGAGAGAGAAGGATAAACAGGAGGAAAATGGATGGAGGAAAATACAGTTGATAATCATAACTGTGGAAAAAAATTTATAGAAAATTTCTCTAATAAGGGCCTCATTTCTCAAATATTTAGAGAAGTGAGTCAAATTTGTAAGAATCTTAATTGTCCCCAGTTTATGAATGGTCAAAGGATATGAACAGGCAGTTTTCAGACAAAGAAATCAAATCTGTCTATGGTCATATGAAAAAAATTCTCTAAATCACCATTGATTAGAGAAATGCAAATTAAAAAAAACTCAGAGGTACCACTTCACACCTAGCAGATTGACTAATATGATAGAAAGGAAAAATGACAAATGTTGAAGGGGATGTGGGGAAATTGGGAAACTAAAGCACAGTTGATGGAGTTGTAAACTGATTCAGCCATTCTGGAGAGCAATTTGGAACTATGCCCAAAAGGCTATAAAACCATGTATACCCTTTGACCTAGCAATAACACCATGAGGTCTGTAATCCAAAGATATTAAAAGGGGGGGGAGGGACTATATGTACAAAAATATAGAAGCCCTTTTTTATGGTGGCTAAGAATTGAAAATTGAAGAGATATCCATTAGCTGGGGAATGACTGAACAAATTGTGGTACATGACTGTGATAGAATACTATTGTGGTATAGTGACAAGTAAGATGCGTTCAGAAAAAATCCAGAAAGACTTATGTAAATGGGTACAAAATGAAATGAGAAAAGCCAGAAGAATTGTGTACACAATCATTGTATTCTATACCCTTCAATCATTGAATGTAGAATCTGCTAAATTTTGTACTATTCTGATTGTGGCTCCATGTTATTTGAATTCTTTCTTTCTGGCAGCTTTTAATATTTTCTCCTTGTCATGAGAGCTCTAGAATTTGATTATATTCCTGGGAGTTTTTATTTTGGGTTCTCTTTCAGGAGGTGGTTGGTGGATTCTTTCAATAGTGTGCACAGTAACCATTATCAACTGTGAATAACTTAGTTTTTCTCAGCAATACAATGACTCAACAATTTTAAAGGACTTAAGATGAAAAATGCTATCCACCTCAATGAAATCTGAATGTAGATTGAAGGAAACTTTTTTAACTTTCTTTATTTTTCTTGGGTTTTCTTTTTCTTGTCTGTGTTTTCTTTCACAACATGACTAATATGGAAATGTGTTTTGCATGACTCCATGTGTATAAACTATATCAAATTGCTTGCCTTTTCCATGAGGGGGGAGGGAATGAAGGGAGGAAGAGAATTTGAAACTCAAACTTTTAAAAAATGAATGTTAAAAATAGTTTTTACATATAATTGGGAAAAAATAAAAGATTTTAAAAAGTATAGACAAAGGAGGAGACAAAAAGAACATGTGTGCACAAGATATATACAAAGTAGATACAAGACAACCAGAGAGGAGAAAGCACTGTCCCCTGAGGAAGGCCTCCTGCAAAAGGTGATACTTGGGGTAAGTTGTTTTTAAAATAATATTTTATTTTACCCCATTTACATGTTAGAACAATTTTTAAACATTTTTTGGTGTTTTGAGTTCCAAATTCTATCCTTCTCTTCTCTTTTCTCTCCACCTTCCCTGAGATAGTAAACATCTGATATAAGTTATACATGTGCAGTCATATAAAATATTTCCATATTAGTCATTTTGTACAAAATTTCAAACAAAAAAATGAAAGGAAGAAAGGAAGGAAGGAAGGAAGGAAGGAAGGAAGGAAGGAAGGAAGGAAGGAAGGAAGGAAGGAAGGAAAAGTGAAAAACAGCCTGCTTCAGTCTATATTCAGACAATCAGTTCTTTCTCTGGAGGCAGATAGCATGCTTCATCAGGAGTCCTTTAGGATTGTCTTAGAACACTGTCGTTGCTGTGTACAATGTTCTCCTGGTTCTGCTCACTTCACTTTACATCAGTTCATGTAAACTTTACCAGGTTTTTTCTGAAATCATCCTGCTAGTCATTTCTTATAGCACAATACTATTTCATCATAAGCATGTACCACAGCTTGTTCAGCCATTACCCAACATCTCCTTGATTTCCAATTCTTAGCCACCACAAAAGAGCTGTTATAAATATTTTTGTACAAATATGTCCTTTTTCCTTTTTTTGTTCTCTGTGAGATATATACCTAGCAGTGGTATTGCTGGATCAAAGAGTATACACAGTTTGATTGCCCTTTAGGCATAGTTCCAAATTGCTCTTCAGAATGGTTGAATTAGTTCACAACTCCACCAACAGTGCATCAGTGTCCCAGTTTTCCCACATCCCCTCCAACATTTATCATTTTCATTTTTTGTCATATTAGCCAATCTGATAGGTATGAAGTGGTACCTCAGAGTTCTTTTAATTTGCATTTCTCTAATCAATAGTGATTTAGAGCATCTTTCATATGACTATAGACAGCTTTGATTTCTTTGTCGGAAAATCACCTGTTCATAACTTTTGATCATTTATCAATTGAGGAATGACTTGTATTCTTATAAATTTGACTCAGTTCTCTATATATTTAAGAAATTGGAACTTTATCAGAGATACCTGTTGCAAAAAGCTTTCCCCAGTTTTCTGTTTTCCTTTTATTTTGGTTGCATTGGTTTTGTTTGTGCAAAATCTTTTTTAATCTTTCATAATCAAAATTATCTGCTTTATGTTTTGTAATGCTCTCTATATGTACTTTGATCCTAAATTCTTCCCTTATCCATATCTGACAGAAAAACTGTTATGTTCTCTTTTACTTTGTTTATACTATCACCTTTAAACCATGCACCCATTTTGACCTTATCTTGATATGTGGTTTGAGATGTTGATCTATACCTAGTTTCTGCCATACTGTTCTCCAGTTTTCCCAGCAGTTTTTTGTCAAATAATAAGTTTTTGTTCCAAAAGCTTGGATCTTTGGGTTTATCATATACTAGATTACTATGGTCATTTTCTATAATGTATTGTGTACCTAATCTATTCTACTGATCCACCACTCTATTTCTTAGCCAGTACCAGATTGTTTTGATGATTATTGCTTTGTAATACAGTTTGAGATCTAGTATGGCCTAGACCATCCTCCTTCCCATGTTTTTCATTGATTCCCTTGATATCCTTGACCTTTTGCTCTTCCAGATGAATTTTGTTATTATTTCTTCCAGCTCTATAGTTTGATTTGGTAATTTGGTTAATATGGCACTGCTTGGGGTAAATCTTGAAAGAAGCCAGGCATTCTTAAAGACAGAGGTGAGAAGGAAAAATTTTGTAGGCACAAGGTACAGCCAATGTCAAGGCATGGTGATGAGAGATGGAATATCATCATTTAATCAAGAAGTAAGTATTAAGTGCCTTCTATGTGTCAGGCACTGTGCTAAGTGATGGGAATAAAAGTGCAAAGAATAAAATGATCCCTATTTGCAAGAAGTTTACATTCTAATGGGAGAGACAATAAGTACTTAAGAAAACAAATTCAGCATGAAGTTAATAAATATAAATCTATACAAAATATATCATTTTCCACCCAGCTGACTTACTGAATTTCATATTCTCCAGAAATAATCTTTTCTGTAAGATGAAATCAACTCTGAAACTCCCACCTCCTCAGTTCTTTCTGCCTCTAGGGCCTCTCCCTCCCTGTGATTTAAGAGGGTGGAGGTTAGTCATTGGAGAGCTCCTTACCAATCCTCCACCATTTGAGGGGGACACTTGTGGAATTCACTTCATCATTTCCCACCCAGCTAACCTCCTGATTTCATGATCTCCAGAAACTCATAATTCTGAGAGATGAAATCAGCTCTGTAACTCACACTTCCTCAGATCGTTTCCCACCTTGCCTACAGGACTTCATAATACCCCCACCTGGCACCCTACCCTCTTCCCCCTTCAGCTGCTTTTTAAAATGCCTTTTCCCATTAGATTGTGCACTATCTTAGGTGCAGGAACTGTCATGCCTCTCTTTGTCTCCCCAGTCCTTAGCACAGTGCCTGCTGCATAGTAGGTGCTTAAGAAATGCCTATTGAGTGAATTATTATTTAACAAAGTAGTTAAATATGAGTTCTTTTGGGAGCAAGAAACTAGGGGTTGGAAGAATCAGGAAAGGCTTCCAGTAGAAGACAGTGTTTGAGCAGCATCTTAAAGGAAAAGAGGGACCCTATGAGGTGGAGGTAAGGCAAAGAGAAAGTGCATTTCAGGAATGTCTTCTGACCAAAACAAAGGCAAGAAGAAAGGAGATGGAGTGTGTTTTTGTGAAGAAAAAAGAGAAGGGTTGTTTGACTGAATTGCATAATTCAAGGCAGGGAATAATGTTAAATGAAAAGCTAGAAAGATAGATTGGGTCCCATTCTGTAGGGTTTTAAAAGCTAAATAGAAAAGTTTGTGTTTACCTTGAAGCAATAGGAAGACAAAGGATTTGGTTGAATAAGGGGGGTCACACGATTAGATCTGCACTTAAGGAAAACTATTTTTGGCAGCCATGTGTAGGATGGGTTGGAGAAGGAAGAATTTAGAAGGGCGTTGCAATAATCTAGGAAAGAAGCGATGAGGGCTTGAATTTAGGTGATAGCTGTGTGAGTAAAGAAGAGGGGATGTATGTGGAAAATGTTGTGAAGGTATAAATGGCAAAATTTGGAAAACTGATTGGGGTATGTGGGGTAAGAGAGAGGTGGAGTCAAAATGGCAGAGTAGCAAGAAGAAGTACAGTCCAGATCCCTTACTAGACTTCTGCCACAAAAACAGAGAAAATGTACCATTCCAAATACTGAATGGGAAATTTTTTTTTCTTTTTTCACTAGGCAATGGGGTTAAGTGACTTGTCCAGGGTAACACAGCTAGTAAGTGTCAAGTGTCTGAGGTTAGATTTGACCTCAGGTCCTCCTGACTCCAAGGCCAGTGTTCTATCCACTGTACCCCCTAGCTGCCCCCTAATTGAAAATCTAAGAAAAAAATTATAGAGAGATTTTTCAGCCCAGGTTAGCATAGGGAGACAAAAAGTTCTGCAGATATTGGAATGGTGTCTGACCAGGAACATTCCATGAAGAGTGCTCTAGTACATGGGAACTAAAAGAGTTCTAGGCTTTGTACTGGGAGCACTGAGGCAAGAAGAGGTCCTGGGAATCCCTAAACTAGAGCAGGATGTAGGAACAGGGACCATCTGGCAGCTTTGTGGCTCACTACCCAGTTCCAAATGATAGATTTTAGATTGACTGAAGAGGCAACATGCCCTAGAGGTGCCAGAGGGGAGAGGTCACACACTCTAGATGAGGACTGAGTTAGGAACAAGTTCATAAGCAAAGAGTAGTTATAAGATTCTGATCCTACAAACAGCGGTCTTGGGCAGACCCAAACAAGGGTCAGAAACTTGCAGATTTCAGACAAGGAGGGCAATAAGAAGACTTTGTCTCAAATCACATTACTTTAGGAAAACCAGCATGGCCTTAACCTGTCTCTGAGATTTTGGAATAAAACAACATTGAATCTTCACACCCGCACACACACACACACATGCACACCACCAGCAGCAGCAGAAGCATCTGAGGACAGAAGTTCAGTTCAAACATCCTCCCCGCCCCAAAGTGTGCAAAGTCTAACCCTAACATAAAGTTTAACATCAAAAAGTAAGCTGAAAAATGAGCAAACAAAAAAAATCCCACCATAAAGAATTACTATGACAACAAAGAAGCTCAGGACAAAAATCAAAAAAAGAATGACTATAAACATCAACAAGCAAAACCTCAGAGAAAAACAGCTTGGGCACAAATCCAAACAAAATTTCTGGAAGAGATAAAGGAAAAGGTGTTGGGTTTTTTTTTTTTTACGATCTAGAAATGATTTTAAAACCAAATTAGAGTGGCAGAGGAAGACATATGAAATGTGAGGTAAGAGAAAGTGAGGAGTCCAGGATAATACATACATTATGAATTTGGGAGTCTGGATGGTTGGTGACACCTTTGAGAGAAATAGGAAAGTTTGGAAGAGTGGAAGATTTAGGGGAAAAGATAATGCATTCAACTTTTAACATGTTGGGTTGAAGATGTCTTTGGGACACCCCATATGAAACATCCAGTAGGCATTTGGTGATATGGGACTAAAGTTCAGAAAAAAGACTGGGTCTCAATATTTAGACTTGAGAGTAATCCATATAAAGATGATAGTTAAACCCAAGGGAGCCAATAAAGTTACAAAGAGAGATTGTATATTAGATAAGGAATTTATTAAGTGCTTACCTTGTGTCAGGCACAGTGCATTGTAGAGGAAGAAGAGATAGTCTAGAACAGAATTTGGGGGACAAGTTTTCAGGAATTTGTGAGGAACAGCAAGTAGGTCCATATGGCAGGACCACAGATTGCATGAAGGAGAATAATATCTAAAATTAGAAATATAAGAAGGCTCCAAAGAACTTTAAATGTCAAATAAATGAGTTTAAATGGGATCCTAAAGTTAATAGGGAGCCACTGGAGTTTATTGAGTGGGGGGGAATGAAGAGAAATTAAACCTGGGCTTGAGGAAAATCACTGGCAACTGAGCAGAGGATGGATTACAGTGAAGAGAGACTTAAGGCAGGAAGGTCAGTTAGGACTATTGCAATAGTCCAGATAAGAGGTGATAAAACCTCAAATTTCAATGGTAACTGGATAAGTAGAGAGAAAGGAATGGATATGAGAAATGTTGTGGAAATAGAAACACCAAGATAGTGAGGTACACAGTAAAATTTCCAGGGTTTCCCAGTGGGTAGGGAGTTGGGGGTGGGGGATTGGGCGCGTGGGGTCGGGGCAGGGAAAGAATAAACCAGACATTTATTTTGCAAAGGTACCAAATTGTATTCAGTCCTAATGTCAGGAGGGATGCTTTGACACAAACATTATATGTAGATGTTGTCAGGGAAGATAATATCAGGGCACTGGCCAATCCCTGCCCTCAAAGAGCTTACATTCTTGTGGGAGAAAACAATATATAAAGGGGAGCTGGAAAGCTTATGGGTGAGTGGCACTGGGTTGGGTTACGGTGGTCGGAAAAGATAAGGGAAACTGCCAGAAGAGTCAAAGTATCTGGTGTGGAGGAGGTGGATACATGGCCAGAGTAGGGGATAGTGTGACTGTCTAAGAACTAAAACATAAAATAGCATAAGAACTAAAAACTAAAATATATATTAGTCAAATGAATGTAAAATTTAGATAGTCTCTCAACATAGAGAAGTTGTGGAGCAAGCTGGGAGAGATGGACACAGAAAGAGATGGCCTCAATATTTATCTACTGAGTAATCATATAGAAGGCTAACCCTAATGCTGAATATACATTCTTGCATATACATATATGCAATATATACAATGTACATAGTCCCATGATTCAACAGGGGTGGTTGAGTCAGCCAGCTATAGATAGATAACAATGTCTGCCTGAGACTATGCTGTACATTAGTATGTTTTAGGATTAAAGGACAAAAATTTCCAGAATAAAAAATTCCTATGCTGCATGATTTTGGACAAAACACATCTTGAACTCCTCACATCACTGTTCTCTAATCCTCAGCAGGATCCCTCATGTTTGAATTCTGTCTCCTGGTGCTCCCATCATCTCAGCCCCTTGGATCTCTGCTAATAAATCAGCCGGACCTGGATTTTGTTTCCTCATTGTCTTTCCTTATTCTGCTCTCAGCAAGAATTATCTCTCTCCCTGCCCTGAGACTTCTCTAATCATTGCTCTATTCTGATCTTGCCTCAGGTGACAAAAATAGTTCTGAAGATAAAAACGAAAATCATGATCATTTATATTATATTTCAAATTTGGATGAATCTGTGATGTCATCACTGTGGATATTCTAACCAACAACTCAGATCACAACCCATCCATTTCTAACCATATTATGCTACTCTTGGTCACAGTCTCCTACAAATTCTCCACTGAGTGTACTAAAGGCCTTCCTCTAGTTCTCTTGACATTAAAGGGATACTAATGAACCATCTCAACATGTAACAGATCCATTTTCCTAGTTATTTATATCTTTAATATATAATTCATAATACATAATATATTGCCACTTTGGTGCAATTTTTATTGATAATTTATTGCATTCTACTGGTGTCCAGAGTGTGCCTTTTTATTTACTTTTGGATGACCTTCAACTTTAATTCTTGAGAGGCTGGAAGGTCTATGACTCAGAATCAAATAGTATCACCCGAAAAATATTCATGTTAATTAAGAAAGACTACAGAAAGCTTCAGCTAGGGCCTATGACAGGGGAGAAGTGGAACAAAGAACACCATACTTTTCAAACTTTGACTAGACAAATTTGTGATTTTCATGGAATAGAAGAGCTTGGTGAAGGTTGGGGGTGAAGGGGAAAGAAAAGATTAAAAGCATTTTACTCACCAGGTTCATTCAGTTATTGTTCCATTTAAGGATGTGGAGTACTAGAATTACTTGCCCCAGACAAAGGAGTAGCTTAAGAACTAAAAACTAAAATATGTTTTATTCAGATGAATGTCAAATTTAGATAATCTGAGCAAATCGTAGAAGAGAGGAGTTCAAAGGACAGACAAGCTTTTAGTTTAGCAGTCTGCTACTCTCTAGTACAGATTGACTGAGAAGTGGTTCAAAACCATTATCTGAAAGAGCTGTAGCACTCCTTAACTAGAAAAGTAGCTTACTAATCACAGCATCATCCTCGGTAGATGGTAGACAATAGCAGATGGTCTTGAAGATTGAACATTATTTAAACACTGTATTTGAGTACCAGTAAGAGGCTATAAAGGGCAGCTAGTTGTCCTACTGGATGGGGTGCTAAGCCTGAAGTCAGGAAGAATCATCTTCCTAAATTTAAATCTGGCCTCAGACACTTACTAGCTGTGTGACCCTGGGCAGGTCACTTAACCCTCTTTTCCTTGATTTCATCACCTATAAAATGAGCTGGAGAAGGAAATAGCAAACCACTCCATTATCTCTGCCATGAAAACCCCAAATGGGGTTCAACGAAGAGTTGAACATGACTGAAAAACAACTGAACAACTTAAAGAGGCTGAGTTACTAGGTATCATTGAAGACTAGTAGGCAGTAATCCTTAGAGGAGGGATTTGAATTCAGGGCCTCTGATTTCCAAGTCAATGCCAGTGGCAATGATAGTATCATAGATCAAGAGCCAAAAGGAAGAAGCAGTAGAGTCCAACCCCTTCATTTTACAGATGAGGAAATTGAATCACAGAGAGGTTAAGTGACTTATCCGGGGTTACACAAAAATCAATGTTACAATGTTATAAATAAATATGACAAATATGTTATAAAATAAGTTAATGCTATAAATGTTTGAGGTGGACTTTGAATCCAGATCTTCCTGACTCTAAGCCCAGTGCTCTTTCTCAGAAAATGTCTTGGCTTTCTTGACCATCATAGTTTTTCAACTAATTATGGATGAAAACTAAGACAAAAGTAATAATGTTGAAAACAGGGAGCACATTCCATGAATTATACATAGTACAAGTTTACTAAAGCATAAGATAGACATATATATATATATATATACACATATACCTCAAAGAACTATAGTTTCATCAATCTATATATACACTACACCAAAGGAAATTATGGCCCCTATATCACCTGGTAGACAGTCTTCTAGAGTTGTCTCAAAATTCTCATCATGACTTGTATGGTCTGAGGCTGAGTGAAGTGAGCAGAACCAAGAGAAC
>NW_020954641.1:26970847-26998850 GCF_900497805.2 Vombatus ursinus
TTTTAAACTCAAAAGCATATGGAAGTTATTATTGATAAATCAAAATAAATTAATAAATAAAATTTTAAAAATTCTCATCGTGTAACCAACTTGAGTCTCTTCATGCTAAGCTAGACTGGACTTTACCAATAGACATACAAAAACTCATTAATCCTGTTTCTAAAACCTTTTCAACTTGGTAGGAGCTTCTAATGCCTATGCTTGAGAGCATAGATTTTGAGAACTCAGTATTGCCTTCATTTCACAATTGAGGGAGAGAAGGAGGACTTTAGTGGAAGATTGAAGTAATGGGAAATAGAGCTATAAAGGTAAGTTGGAACCCGGTCATAGTTGCTGTTTTGTTGTTCAGTTGTGTCCAACTCTTCATGACCCCATTCGGGATTTTCTTGGCAAAGATACTAGAGCAGTTTGCCATTTCCTTCTCCAGCTGTTTTTACAGATGAGGAAACTGAGACAAACAAGGTTAAGTGACTTGTCCATGGTCACACAGCTAGTGTCTGAGGCCAGATTTGAACTCAGGAAGATGAGTCTTCCTGACTCCAGGCTTAGTGCTTTATCCACTACACCACCTAGCTGCCCAGAGCATAGAGAACCTTGAACAGCAGACCAAAGAATGAAGACTTTATTCAATAGGCAAAGGAGGTCAAGAGAATAGAGGAGGATGAGAGGATTTCAATGATGATGATTATAATGTTGATGAGGAGGTCGAGGAGGATAATTTCAGAGATAATGAGAGACAAGATCATCCATCCTCTGATACAAACCTCAAAGTAAAATGAATATCATCTGTTTGGTAGGACTGGCACAAATACCATGTCTTATTTTAACAATTCACTCCAAAAATATTTATTAAGTAGCTAATATATACAAGATCCTGGAGTGTGCATCAAGAATACAAAGATAGATATGATGCAGGGCCTGCTTGTATGAAGTGTGCAATGTAATGGTGTGGATGCTATGGAAAGAAAGCTGGATCGGGAGCCAAAGGAACTGGATTCAGACTTCATCCCTGCCATTCACTCCTTGTGTTATCTCGGCCAAGTCACTTAACCTAGAGATGGACTCAGTTTTCTCATTTGTAAAATGGAGTTATTCTAGATTGTCAGGGCCTGTTTGAATTCTAAAGCTATGTTCCTATGTACTTGTATCCAAACTGATACAAGTGAGACAAGGGCAAAGGAGAAGCTCAGCTTTAGGGCACGCTGTTTTCTTCATGATTTTCGGAACAGCCTGTGCCATTCAGTGACACATGAATGACTCCTCCATCACTTAACTAATTTCTCATCATGCTCATCTCCACATTCCCAGTTTGGAGCCAAAGTGATCTAGCTCAGTGCTTTCCAAAGCAGGCTAATCCATCTGAATAATACAGAGTCTCTGCAGCACAGAATCCCTGAGTGCATGTGGTTCAATTTTGCCAGGATTGTTTCATCCCCACCCCAACCTATGCTTAGTTGCACTCTCCAGTTTTGGCCATGGGCAAGATCCTACCAGAACAGACCCAAATCCTGTGTTTTACTGCCAGGTGATTACCTTTCCAATCTTATCCACAAATGTTTCATCAGAAAAACAGGGTCTCTACAATGCTCTGGTTGAGCAAATACAGGCAATAGCAAATCATTTTGTCAATGGCAGCTGAATTTCTTGCTTTGCCAGAGAACACTTAGCCAGCCTCTGGAAATTGGGAGCATATTATTTCAGGCCATCTTGATTCAAGCCTAGGCTTAGGCTGACTTGGAGACACTTTGGAGATGTGTGCTAAGAATTGGTCAGGGGGTTCATTCCTGTCTCCACCAGACTTCTCAATCCCTTACAGGAACTGGGATTGAGGTCCTGGCTCTAGACTTCAATTACAGCAAGTCCCAGTTAGCCAAACCACCGTTCTCTCAGTGTAGAAGCAGGGTAAAGACATTCATGATGGCGGCAGGGGAAGGAGAGTCATGTCCCACATTTCAACAAGTACTTCAAAATTTACAAAGTGTTTTTTGAGGACCATAGACTATAAATTCATAGGATCATAGATATAAATCCATAAGGGACCTCTGAGGCCTTCTATTCTAACCCCCTCACTATACAGATGAGGAACTAAAGTGACTTGCCTACAAGTAATAAACATCAGAAATGGGATTTGAACCCAGGTTCTCTGACTCCTGAGCCAATGATCTTCCTATGGTGTTCAGAGCTAGAAGGAATCTTAGAGGTTACTCTGACCAGTTGATTTATTTTAAGGAGGAAACTGAGGTCTAGAGAAGGGTCATAACTTTCCCTTAATCACATAGCTAGTAACAAGACAAAAATATCAGAGCTAGAAAGGACTTTAGAACACAGACTAATAGGCTGGAAGATACCTGAAAAAAATCAAGGAATCCAACTCTATCACTTTGTAAATGAAGAATCTGAGAACCAAAAAAGAATAACAGTTTACTCACATTCCTACAGCTAGGAAGGGGACTTAGAACATAGAATGTTAGAGCTCGAAGATGTCTCAGACATGATTCAGTTGTCTCATTTTATAGACAAGGAAACCAAGGCCCAGATGAGGTAAGTGACTCGTCCAGAGTCACACAGCCATTAAATGTCAGAGCTGGGACTCAGAGCCAGATCTCAAGATTTAAGCCCAGTACTTTTTCCCACTGCACTCTGCTGAAGTGTGGTCACATTGCACATATTCACCTAGTAACTCCACTGTCAACTACAAGCCCCACCTCCACAAATAAAAACTCACAGGGCAGAGTAGGCAGTGTCCAGAACCCACTGAGCTAGATCATGCTTCCTTATTGAAATGATAAAGACTATTTCAAGTCAGAGTAGAGGAGCCTCTTCAGTAAAGGAAAGGAGATAAGAATTTGCTCCAGCCCCAAGCTTCATGGCATCTTCTCCAGTTGCATTCTACCCCTTCATCTATTTCATTAGCACTTAGTTTAAGAAAGTTTCTAGAACAGAGATCAGACACAATATTTTGTCTAATTATCTACTTCTGGGTTCTGCGTATAAGTGTGTGTGTGTGTATGTGTGTGTGTGTGTGTGTGTGTGTGTGTGTGTGTGTGTTTATTATGAACTGGGCCCTTGGTGTTACCAATAAAGGTCACCAAAATTAAACCAATGTCCTGTCAGAGTGAACCAGCAAATTGTTTCAGAGTTCAAATTGGGCTCCTGAGTGGGCTTCTTCATGTTAGATTTTTAATTTGCTTTAAATATGCCTCAATATGGCCTCCTCCCTATATTATTTTCTTTTAAAAATACTTTTAAAAAAGAATTGAACTAGAAAATTATTAGCAAGCACAGACATTTCCACTCACAAAGAAGGCCAGAAAATTAGGATTATGTATGAACCCGCATATACAACCTATTCCTTTTAATATATATTCAATGTAATGTTAGTCAGTAATTAATCATTTATTGTGTACCTAATATGTGTAAGGCACTGTGTCGAGTGCTGGGAATACAAGAAAGAGGAAAGACATTCCTTGCTTTTGAGGAGCTCACATTCTAATTGGGGGAGACAACATGCAAGCAACTATGTACAAACAAGATCTTGACAGGACAAATCAGAGCTAATCCCCAGAAAAAGGCACTAGCATTACAGGGGATCAGGAAAGGCTTCTCTCAGAGGATGGGGTTTTACCTGTGGCTTGAAGAAAACCAGGGAAACCAGAAGATGAGGAGGGGGATTATTCCAGGCATGGGGGACAGCCTGGAGATAGGGTGGTTGTACTATACTGTCCTACTTGTCTCATCCCTGCCCTAAACATCTCTAGTTTCTTCCACATATTTTAAAAAATATTTTCTAGATGTTCTCTCTTTCCTCTATTCCCCCACACATAAATACACTTTTTTTTGGCATCACTATAATTAGTTTACCTCACTCTCATATTTTGGCAGCCCCTCTCTTCTATTTACTCCCTCACATGCACAAATAAAGTGAGCGCATATATAAAAGTCCTTAATTTTTTTAAAAAACTATAGTCGAGTAAAATTAATGTGTCTTATAATGGTCTTGTCTAGAAACAGCCATTTAATTCTGTACCTACAGTCCATTATTTCACCAAGAGGTGAGAATAAGGCATGAGAATGAGGTCTTCTGAATTATGATTGGTCCTTGCATTGATCAGAGTTCTTAAGTCTTCCAAAGTTACTCTGCTTCCTAATGTTGTGGTCATTATATAAATTCTAATTCTAGGTTCAGGTCTCTTCTCAACTAATCTGATCCCTGCTTCTCTAGAACTTCAACTTCTCATTCATTTCTAACTTTAAATCCAAGAGCCTTAGAGTCTGAAGTCCAGAAATTCTTAACCTGGGTGGATAAAATTCAAAAGGTTCATAAACTTGGATAGTCAAAAAAAAAACCTTTATTTTTTACTAACCTCTAACTGAAATTTAGCATTTCTTTTGATTATTTAAAATCATTATTGTGAGAAGAGGTCCATAGGTTTCGCCAGATTGCCAAAAAAGATCGTCACACACACACACACACACACACACACACACACACACACACACACTATTAAGAATCCCTTTTCTAGTCTAACCCTTTCACATAACAGAGGAGGAAAAAGGCCCAGAAAGAGGAGGCACTGACTTGCTCAAAATTACCTTGCTAGTTAGTGATAGACCTGGGGAGAAAAAAAAAGACCCTTCACTGTCACTCAATGTTCTTTCCACTACAGTACACTCTTTTCCTTTTTCCTACAGTCCTTGGCTTCCACTTCCCCCTAACTCCCAAGAAAGGTGAGACCCCTTTGATCATTTTCATGTATTGTTCATCACAGACTATATGCCAGTCGATCATTCTAATATTTTCCTTTTCCATCACCCATCCCCTTGTACTATATCTCTAGGCAACAAGTATATATAAACAAGCAGTTTTCCATACTTGAGGCTAGACACATAGGAAGTGACAGTCTGTCTCCCAGGATATTGGAAAGCATGTTCCTGTGCAATTAAAAGGTTGAAATAGGTTGGAATCAAATTGAGGTAAGATTTCCCTGGAGAGGCAGGCTTCTGACCCTTGATATTTGAACTTGTTAGTAAAATGTCAGGGATTGTAAGAGCCCTACCCCCCCCCAAAAAAAATCAGTTGCATTCCACATATTCTGGAATTAGGAATTCAGTTCATTTAGGGCCACTGGGATAACCCAAAGCACACCAAACAAGGACCCAATCCTCTAGGACATTTGTTCTCAAAGTGTGGTTTGGAGACCCCGAAAGGGGGTCTGCAAGGTCAAAATTATTTTCATAATAATACTAAGATGTTTTCATTTCTAATATGGTGACTACTAATAGATGTAACCCACATAAATAAAAGCTATTTGGGGGCCCTCAATAATTTTAAGAGTTTAAGGGGGCTTAGAGATACCTAGTTTTGTCAAAGATCCTTGCAACCAATCATTAACCCCATAAAACCAACAATGGAACCTTGAAAGTTCTGCACATAGGAGCATCCCCCTTCCCATTTTCTACTATGTCATACATGTTTGGGGGAGAGGGACTTGATCACTGTCTTCAAAAATCTTAAAGTCCATTTTGCTAAAGAAGAGGGTAGATGCATTCTGTGAAGCTCCAGGGAGGAGGACCAGAACCAATGTGTAGACATTCTAGGGAGGCAAATTTGAACTTATCATAAGGAAGAATTTCCTAACAATCGTAGTTATCTGTCAAGGGAATGTGCTGCCTTATGGGGTAGTGAGCTGCTCATCTCTGAAGATGCTTATCTGTCAAGAATATTGTAAATGGAATTTCTGTCCAGGTAGGGGTAAGACTAGATGATTTCTGAGGGCCTTTCCAACTCTGAGAGTCTGCAATTCTGTGTCTTACATAGAACCAAAGGATCACATTGGGAGTTAGAAGGGATATTAGAGATCATTGAATCTAATTCCCTTATTTTAGAGATAAAGAAACTCAGGCCCAAAGAGTGACTTGACCAATGTCACACAGATGATAAGTGTACAGGATTTGAACCCAAATCTTTTAATTCCAAAATCAGTACTCCTTCTATTATACCTTCTTTAACACAGGATTCAAGGTATATAGTTAAAATAGGCACAACTTCATGGATGTTATAAGTAGAAGTCATGGCAAACCATTCTTAATCATGGGCCAATTTGGCTTTTCAGTTCAGTAAACTTAAAGTAAAAGTAAAGTCTTAAAATAAATGTCAAAATACCTCACACCATCTCAGCGCAATTTCAAGATGGTCTCTTCTGCACTAGGAGGATCAGGAGACTGGTATTCCTGAGGGAAAATCTCCATCTTCTTGATCATGTTTCATTTTTGTCCTGCTGGAGAGAAGATATTATTCTATGGGGTAGCTGCTCTCAGAAATAATAATAATTATTATATAATCTTAGTTTTGGAAGGGATGTTATAAGATAGGATCTCAGACAAAGTAGGGAATTTTGAGATCAACTAGTCCAACCCCTTCATCTTACAGATAAGGAACCGGAGGCCTAGAGTTACATACCACAGATCAGAAGTGGTGAACAACAGAACCAGGATTTGAAATCAGGTCCTCTGACACGTGGTCTCTAGTGCTCTCTCCATGGTACCACACACACTCTTTTATAATACCCAATAGTTTATTTTTTAAAAAAACCTTTCCTTATAACAGCCCTATAAGACTCGAAGTTCAGATAAAATTACCTCCATTTTACACAGAAGAAAACTTACCCTTACAGAGGAGCAAAGACAGACAGAGACAGAGAGACATAGAGGTGTAGGGATTTGACCACAGTGACCCAGCTAGTAAGCATCAGTCTCAACTTGAATCTGTATCCTCTGACATACAGTTCTGTACTCAATGTATCAAACTTCTTTGCAGGGACCTTCCCAAGCTATCAAAAGGCAAAGTTGCAGGCAGAGAATACTATGATCTGTGCGACTTGCTGTTCTTGAGTTTAATTAGATATGTATTCTTTGAAGAAAAAAAAATAAGAAAAAAATGAAAAGTAAAAAAACACCATGTCATTTCCATGTGTTAAAACTTCTTCTTTTTATTTAAAAGGTTAAGTAAAGTTTCTTTCATATTCATTTTTTTTGAAAGAGCACACTGTACTTCCAAACTGAGAAAGACAAATCCTGTCTTCCAGCCCAGTTTTGGCTGGCTAAGAAATCTTGTGGGTCTTCTCTGTGCATTTCATTGATTCTCAATTATTCATTTTATCCTAATATTTACTTCACAAACTTGGAGTTAGTGATTCTATGGAGATGAAGTAACTCTTAGACCACTGGGGTTCCTTAAAACACATATCTGTCTCACTCCTCTCTAGTCTTTTTTTTTTTAAATGATAGATGTTTAGACTCTTAGAATAATGGGATGACAGCATTTCACTAGGGCAGCTAGGTGGCACAGTGGATATAACACTAGACCTGGGGTCAGGGAGACCTGAGTTCAAATCCAGCCTCAGATACTTACTAGCTGTGTGACCCTGGGAAGTCACTTAGCCTCAGTTGTCTCATCAGTAAAATGAGCTGGAGAAGGAAATGGCAAACCATTCCAGTATCTTTGCCAAGAAAACCCCAAATGGGGTCACAAAGAGTCAGATATGACTCTATTTCATTGTTAAATTTTTTAACTGCTTCCAACTCCTGGTTCAATAATCAATACTGAAAATAATGAATCTTCCATAAGATAATATAGATGTAAATAACCTGGTCTTTGAAAGGACAGGAATCACAGAAAAGGAGCCAATAATGAGGTATTTAATTATGAAAACAATTAGTCCACATGATCCTTTTGTGAGGTGCAAATTAAGTTCCTTGAGCTTATTTTAAAAGAAGCTTCACCTCTGAAAAAAAAAAAATCAGCCACACCCACAGGGGCTTTAAGTAGTTAAGCCTGACAACAGTTTGAGGGTTTGGAGAAAATGAGAAAGAAAGAGTCATTTATAGAAGAACCTGGCCCTTTACCTCTTTGGGTGATGGGGGAAGAAGGGGTTTTATTTTTTTTTTCATCCCAATCAGCCATGGTATCCAACAGCAGAGTTATTTGCCTAGGGAAAGACACTTCATTCAACAGTTGAAAAGTCAGAAAGACTGAGACACAGTTAAGCAAGATATAAGGATAAAGAAAGACAATCACTCAGGCCAGAAGAAGCTTTAAGGAGTATGATACCTGGCAGCAGAGAAGAGAGTCAATTATGAACTCAAGAAAGAATTTGCGGGGGCAGCTAGGTGGCACAGTGGATAGAGCACCAGCCCTGAAGTCAGGAGGACCTGAGCTCAAATCTGGCCTCAGACCAAATACTTGACACTTACTAGCTGTGTGACCTTGGGCAAGTCACTTGACCCCAATTGCCTAAAAAAAAGAAAAGAAAAAGAAAAGAAAAGAAAGAAAGAAAGAATTTGCCCTGGCAAGCCAGTGTTGAGCTTTGTGAAGACTCCACTGTAGAGAAAGGACTTTCAGTTGCTGCAGTTCTCTGGTTCCAAATTACCTTGGCTACTTGTTCCCTCTATGTGTGCCACATTATCATTGTATTCTAAATATGTTCCCACTCTTCTTACTACACTTTGTGTGTTTGTGAGACAATGGATCCAAAATTTGGTAGTGGGGGATGTTTTAGTCTACTGTTATTACTATACCATCTGAGTAAATGCTTTTTCTAGGAGCTAATTGTATCTACTGGCTAACAATCTATTGGCTGGGAAACACAATAGTGAGGACTCATAAGCTATTGTGTTAGAGTACAGATACACAAGGACTCTAAAACTCAAAATAGCAGCTGTACCCTGAGAAATAAATCCATGTGAGGGTACAAATTAGGAAATTAGCCCAGAGGAGATGAGACAAAGTCATCTTAAACTCAACATCTTCAAATTCAATTCATTATCTTCTCCCTCCCCGAAGTCCTTCCCCTTCATAACTTTCCTATTACTGTTTGCAATGCTTCTGAAACTGTGGGTCACAACCCTATATGGCATCTTGAAAAATTTGGCAACAGTTAAAGGTTTCTGAACATGTAATGACCAAAAATTAATTCAAAATCAAATGTGTAATGAATCCAGGGTGTTTCTGGTAGCGCTTGCCTGAATTGCATCACTGAAACTTCACTGCAGCCTTGGTTTTGAACACAGCACGCAGCACTCTACACTACCCTCAGGCCACGCAACACCAATAAACACTGCCAAAATGCCAAAAGGGGTCAGGAGTGGAAAAAGTGTAAGAAACCCTGCTGTAGAGGACACTACCATCTACCACTTAACCAGGCTCTCAGTTTAGATTTCATCAATCCTGTCTCACCTCCCATATTTATATTGTTGACAAATTCTGTCAATTTCCCCTTTGAAACATCTCTCATATACACCCCTTCTCTTCATCGACCACCATCACATGGTGCACGCCCTCATCACCTTACACCTGAACTATTGTAATCTCCATCTGGTTGGTCAGCTTCAAATCTCTTTCCACTCCTGAAGCACAGGTATTGCCATGTCACATCTCCAACCGACCCCCACATATATACTTCAAAAAACTCCAGTAGCTCCCCATCACCTCCATGATCAAATAGAAAATCCTGTTTGGCATTTAAAGTCCTTCCAACCTGGCCCATTCCTAAGTTTTCAGTTTTCTTATGCCTTATCTCACCATCACCACCACCCCTAATACACTCTGTGATCCTTTGACACTGACTTCCCTGCTAATTCTTTCATATGACATATGTACAAAATTCCTTGAATTTTCACTGGCTACTCCCCACTCCCAAAACCCCTCTCCCTATTTTTAGCTTTCTTTTGTGTTTTGTCTTCCCTCATTAGAGTGTAAGCTCCTTGAGGGGAGGGACTGCCTTTTGTTATGTGTATCACCAGTGCTGAGCACTGCTCCTGGCACATAGTACATGCCTAATAAATGTTTATTGATTGACTGGGTTCAAGTCCTACCTATAACCTTGAGATCTCTGTTTCTCAGTTCACCACCAGGCAAGTCCCTAAGACTCTTATGTCACAGAATAGATGCTGCTCTGCATTGGCAAAGGAGGCTCCTTATAACACTCAAACCACAACTTCAGAAAAAAAAATGAATGAATGAATGAATGAATGAATGAATGAATGAACAGAGATAAATGAGTGGATGGATAGATAGATAGAAGATATCTGCATATAGCTGATTTTATCAGACTTTTCAAAAGTAGCCTTTGCCTGGATTACTCAGCACCCATAAAGCATTTCATAGGTGTTTGTTGAAATTAGATGAATTGTCTAGACTCCTGTCTATTGTGGGCTAATCTCTCTCCCTTGATGTCCTGCAAACCCACCCTGACTTTTTTCTATGAAGAAACAGGAGCACTAGAGAGCACTCACCAGAGCCAGCCTTATGTGACGATTGGTTTCTCCCACATGGTTCTGCCTTATTCCAACTGTTTACCCTCAACTCAAAGCTGATCAGGAGAAACCTCCTTTTTTAACTCTTTATGGCAGGTACCAGATCTTTCCTAGCCTAGTTTAGATATCCCACTTCTTACCCTTACCTCACCTAAAAGCAGTAACTGGGGGTTTTTTAAGATTTTCCTAAAATTGAACAGAAAGCAAGCGGAAAAAAAAATTTAATACAGTACACAGCTTATTGAATTACAGCACACAGGATTCTTGTCTTCAAAAACTCATAATCTTGCCATGATGTCTGCCACAGTTTCTTATATAAACTGCGTCTCCCATCTCCCTAGCACTTCAGCCTGGTCATGACCATAGTCAGCAACCATCTTGCCTAGAGAAAAAAACCCTATACTTCATCCAGACCTCATCTATAAGATGACTGGATCAGTCTACTCTCCACGACCACTAAGGTTCCTTTGGCATATAGTAATAGGGAAAGCACTAGTTTCTGAAGTCAGAAGTCCTAGATTTAAGTTTCTGCTCTATTTCTCTAAGCTTTGATTTTTTCATTAGTAAAATGATTGGGGTGGACTTGATGACTTCTAGCTAGTTATGCCAGCCAGCCAACTTTTGCATATGTGCTTCCTATACAAAGCTAGGCCTTCATGATCTGTCTGATCATTGTCTAGGGTCAGTACTTCCAGGCATTTGACCTTTGTATAAATTTTATGTTTTATCTTTCTCTGCTTGCATCATATTCTCTCCTTTCCTCATAATATAAAAATACAGATATAACAATTTTAATTTATCTATGTAATATATCTGTATATCTGTGTATATGTATATGAGTATACATATGTGTATATATATATATAGTTTATATAAAATATAAGCCCCCCAAGGACAAGGATTGTTTTTTGTTTTCACTTCCCCAATATTTGACATAGTGCCCTGAATATAGCCAAAGCTCAAGCAAGCATTTATTAAGCACCTCCTTCGTGCCAGAAATTTTACTAGGCATAAAGACTTTCTTTGTGGAGGGGAAGGAATTAAACTTGTGATTTCATTAGTATAGGAAACTGAGCAAGGAAACTTCCACTATTACAATCAGAACCTACACTATAACCCTATAATCTTAAACAGCTGCCTGGGGCACTGAAAGGTTAATTGACTTGCCTGGGGTCACACATTCAGTCACCCACACAGACTTGTGTGATATTCAAGAGACTTGTGACTTGAGCCCAGGTCTTCCTAAATCTAAGGTCTGTCCACTGCAGGTCCACTGTGGCATGTTTTTTGTCTCCTTCCCTAGCCCTTACAATAGTGCCCTGCACATGCTACCTGACCTGATGATACAAGGACAAAAGTGAGACAGTCTCGCCTTCAAGGAGTTTATATTCCTCCAGTAAATGCGTTGTTGTATTCAATTGAATTGATTTCTTGACCTCAGTTGGTTGATAGTTTTATTTGAACTCTGGGATATGAGGGACTCCAAAGACATTAAATATTGTTATATGTTTACAGCTCCAAAGTGCAAGCCTTTGGACATAACTCCAATCCATACTTACTAATCCACATGAAAGACATGGTGTCCAACAGCACACAAAACACTGCAAAGGCAGAACCTTTAAAATATCAAACCTGAGGTAGTGGAATTTGTATTGAAGGAAATGTGTTCATGTCAGATAAATGCTTTCACAATTTACCACATTTATTATACTTCACTGGTAAAACCTAGATGAAACATGGAAAAGAAGTCATTCAATATAAATTGCAATTTCAGGTTAGGTTCCTTCTTTATCAGTCTAAAAAAAAGCTTTCTCATGGAAAAAAATAATAATAACTAACATTAACACAGTACTATATATATGTGTGTATATGTGTGTGTGTGTGTGTGTGTGTGTGTGTGTGTATGTATAGGTTGATCCTCACAACCATCCTGTGAGATTGGTATGGGAGTTGAACTAGATGGTCTCTGAGTCATTCCCAGTACTAAGCACAGACCCTGGCACACAGTAAGCACTTAATAAATGCTTGTTGATTGACTGACTCCCAGCTCTAGGTCTATGGTCATGCTATAGAAGGAACACAGGTTGAAAGAGCTCAAGTTGCTTGCTCATAGTCACACAGCTCATAAGTGACTATGGTCGGGCTTGAATTCAAGTCTTTCTGATTCCAGATCCAGCACTCAACCCACTTAATGCTCCATGTTGCCTCCCACCATGCCATGCTACCACTAATATCCAATGGTTACTATTATGTGGAAAGATAATGTTTGTTAAAAGTTGTAATGAAGCCTCAATTAACTATATTGTTGTTCAGTTATTTTTCAGTCATGTCCTACTCTTCATGACCCTAGGGTTTTCTTGGCACAGATACTGGAATGGTTTGCTACCTGCTTCTCCAGCTTATATTACAGAAGAGGAAACTGAGGCAAACAAGGTTAAGTGATTTGCCCTGGGTCACACAGTTATTAAGTGTCTGAGGCCAGATTTGAGCTTAGAAAGATGAGTTTTCCTGACTCCAGGCCTGGCACACTGCACTACCTACCTGCTTCCAATTAACTATATAAATTCCCATAAATAGTCATTTTCAATACTTCATCGTGGCATGCCAGTGACCCATGGTCTAGAAGATTATGCAAGCAGAGTACAAAACCTGGTAGAATCTACCAAGGTACAATTGCATTGAATATTGAACCTGTCTTGAGTTGCATGTCTGTTGACTGAGAACCAGCCTACCTAATCATAGTGGCTCATTACAAGAAGGCTAATCTCATAGTGAATAATTTTTCAAGCACAGTTACTCTTGAAGAACTTTTGCTAAGTTATAGAAGAATTCAATCTGTGAGAGTAAAATGAGCATCCACATTGACAAAATGACAGGTTATTGAAATAACTCTCAACATAGTCCCTTCGCACACATGCCATTCTTAGGATTCTCTCCTTCTTCACCTTGGCCTCTTGGAATGTCTATCATGCTTCAAGACCCAATGCAAGTGCTATCATAAGAGCCTTCAGATTTCCCTAGCTGTTTCTGTTTTCTGCCCTTCCCTCAACTTACTTTGTATCTAGTTTGTCTGCATTTTGTATCTACTCATCTCTGTACAAGTTGTTTCTCTCCAATAAAATATACGCTCCTTGAGGGCAGACATAGTTTTATTTTTCATTTTTTATTCTTAGCAACTAGCACAGTGTCTGATTGTGTCATGCATAGAGCAGTTGGGCAGGTGTGCTGGCACCCATGGAGAAATTATTATGATTAGTTCTTTCCCTCAAGAAAGAGCATCCCCCCCACCCCTAAAGAAATGAAAAATGTCAATGGTAAGGCTTATCCTGGGCCACTAGGTGGTACAGTGGATAGAGTGCCAGGGCTGGAGTCAGGAAGACTCATCTTCCTGAGTTCAAACCTGGCCTCAGACACTTACTAGCTGTGTGACCCTGGGCAAGTCACTGAACCCTGTTTGCCTCAGTTTCCTCATCTATAAAGCAGTGCTGGAGAAGGAAATGGCAAACCACACCATTATCTTTGCCAAGAAAACTCCCAAATGGAGTCATGAAGAGTTGACACAACTTAAACAACTGAACAACAAAAATGCTTGTCCTGGGGTATGTTGGCACACCTAGTCCATATTCTACATATGCCTATGTGTAAGGCACATAGTAGGCAACTAATAAATAAATTTTTGTTGAACAGAATTCATATGTCAGATTCCCCTTACTGAGACTTTAAGTTTCATGGAGGAAGAAACTATGGTTTCTTCTATAATGTTGTATTCTCTGCAGTGTTTGTTTGGCAAAATAGTCTGTGCACCAGAAGAGCTTCCATTTTTATTGGCGTGAATCGAATTCCAAATTCCTAGGTTGGAGTGCTTAGAACAAGACAAAGGAATGAAAGAGACCAGCAGCAAATCCAGAGAGAGACAGAAGGTCAAGAGGTCATTATCCCAAAAGTGAAACCATAGATTAGGAAAATTCCACCTTTTTGGTGGTGGTGGTATGGTAACAACAGTGTTAAAGACCTCAGGTTCTGCTAGGGGATGAATTGTGTGTGCCAGACTGGTGCCAAGTGAAGTTCTGTTACCCAGTTGCATAATGTTCATGCAAAAACCCCTCAAGTGAGGCACAGAAAATAACCCAAGTGCTTCATATAGATGAAAACTGATTTTTCTCATGAGCTTGTCTGAGGCTTAAAATTGTCTATTGGATTAGTTTTCTTTAAGGCCCCATATGAACAAAGCAGCTCCTGAAGGTTAAGGCTTCTGGGTGCCAAGACACTTGCTTTAGGCTGGGGAACCTGTCATAAGTAATCATCTTCAAACAAAATCATAACAGATTATGGTAATTCCATGCAAATCACTTTTTTAAAGAGAAAACCTGGTGGTAGTAGCATGGCTGACTTGTGTATCTGCTATGTCACTTCAAAAGTTGACAGCTCAAAGTGTCCCTGAAACTCTGTAATTGTGAAGAACATTTAGGCAGCCAAGCATACCCATGCAATTGCGTTAGATGGCACTAAAGTTCATTTTGTGAGGTTGACACGGGGCTAGAGGGATTTCCCCCAATGTTGCTTTCTTAAAAGCCAAAGGAAAAACCCAACTGTGTTGTCATCATAATAATCTCTAATTTTATGTGATGCTTCAAAGATCACAAAGTACTTCCTTTTACTTGTCCAATAATACAAATTATAATAGCTCACTCTCCTACAGTGTTTTATGGCTTACAAAGCTTGTCTTTCTTCCCTGTAACTTGCAAGACAGGCAAAGCTTTTATTATTATTCCCATTTTGTAAGTGAGGACACTAGGGTTGACAGGAACTGATTTGTCCAAGATCATAGGCCAAGCCAGTAGCAAAGCTGAGACTAGAACCAAGATTCTTGATTCCCCATCAAGTCATATTTTTTACACTAGAAAATGATGATGGAAGGGAAGATGAAGGTTAGAAGGCTGACCCCAGCATTCCCTTAAGCAGGGTGCTTCACTCTTGGAGTCCTCACTTTCCATGTTTGTAAAATGGGATTGTTGGGACTAACTGGGCTGCCCTGAAATTAATTAACATGGGATTGGAAACTAGGGAGTCAAAAATTCTTCCTGAGTTAAAATCTCCTGTCTTGTCCAAAATGTCAGTCGAAAACCAGAAACCTTTTGCATTGGAAAAATAAATTGATTAGACCTAGTTTGATGTTATTGAATGCTATCAAAAATAGTAGCACTTCGGCATTGATTCCAGGCTGTAGGGTGCACTATCAGCATAATTAAAGGCAAAGAATCTGAAGCTATTTCCCGATCTTGCTTTCTTATTATTGTCTAATTGCTCAGAATGTCTGTCTGTTACAGAGACAAAGCAATTAGGCACAGCAAGCAGCAACAATGGGGATCATAAAGCTAGAGTCAGCTTCATTAGCAACTTGGATATCAGCATAAGAAAACATCAAAGAAAGGAGTGGAATTGTAATTGAAAATAATTGGATGACACAGTTCGTTTATGCTCTCTGTGCATGAATGCCCCCCCCTTTTTTTCCTTGGTGGGGTCTTTCTTCACCTGAGCTCTGAAGCTAGAGTTCCTTTAAAAAAAAAACAAAAAACAGTGGTATAATTTAAGAGCCAAAAAAAGATAGCTTAAGATAGATCAGCTTTGGGGATAATCTTATTTATCTACTGAGAATTAAAAAGAGGCAGCATGAAGAAGTGACTAGGAAGGGCTGAGGGGTTTGGGTCATAGATTGGAGATCCAAATCTACCTTAAATTGGCTGTTTGACCTCGATCAAATCACTTTCCTTCTCTGAACCACAGTTTCTTTTCCTATATCAAGAGGCTAGTACTATTTGTGTTACCTTTCTCACAGAGCTGTTTCAAGACTCTAGTGAGAAAATGGATGTGAAAGTGCTTTGTAAGGGAAAACTCATAGCATTGAAAAGTCATAGCATTGCAGAGGTAAAGGGAGCCCACAAGTTTATTTAACCCAAGTCTCTTGTATGGTACATGATATCTCTATATAACATTTCAAAATGCCATCAACTAACCAGTGGAGGGGAAAGGGGATTAGGTCACTGTCTAGTTAAAGACAATTCACTAACACATAAATCAGACTAGTTAACCTCTGAGTTCCTTTCCAATGTTGAGGGTCTGTGATTCTGTGAAAATCATTTCTAATGTCTCTTCAGCTTTCTGTCCTTTCTGATCTTGCAACTCCACAGTTCTATGCATTCTCTCATATCTAAGACTTAACATAATCAGTTTCCTGTTTCTAGAATCTCTTCCCTCACTTCTCACCCATTAAGTTACTTTACATCCCTTGAAGGCCAATCTGAATGGTATTCCTTGTAGCCTTCCCCAGAGCCCACTCTACCCACCTTTATCTCCTATTGGTATTGGTCTTCCCCACTAGACCTCACAACTTCCCTTTCTGATGCACTTACAATACAATACAGTGTATTATAGTTGCCTGTACATGTTTCATATCTCTTTCTTACACTGTATGTTCCTTGAGAATCATAGGATCATAGATTTAGACCAGAAACCATATACTTTCTAAACTTTAAAGCTCCCCTAGAACCTCATGCTACACATTAAGTGCTCAATACATGTTGATTATTTGATTGAATCTATGTGGATTTGTTTGATTGGATGAACAAATAAATGAATTATTTGAAAGTGTTGTCAGATGACAATATAAATAGTAATGTACTTTTAAAAAAAAAAAAAACCTTAATGTTGATGGAATTTCTCAGACTCACCAGCTCAGAAGGAAAAGGTAAAGGCATTCGTGGGTTTTTATCCTTGTGAGGGCTAAGCCACAACATGTTCAAAAAAACAAAGTTGTGGAGGAACAATGCATCAGAGAAAGGAGGGCCCTACAATTTCTACCCTAAGCTGGATCATAGTGCATGACCATCAGCAGACTTACACAGAATGAAAGAATCCTGGGGTTGGAAGGACCTCAGAAAACATCTAGTGCAATCCACACCTGACCAAGAATCTCTGTTACAACATCATCAACAAATTGTCAAATCTCTTCTTAGAAACATCCAGCAGTTGGAAATCCACTCCCTCCTGAGTCACACCATTGCACTATGGGAATTTAATTGTTAAGGCAATTTTCCCCTACATTGAATGATCTCACTCTTGCCTCTTCTTCCATCTTTTTCTCCTAGTTCTGCCTTCTGGGACCAACCAGGGCAATGAGATTCCTCTTCTATGTCTCCTCTATAGAATCTCTAACAACTGGTCATCCAGCCTCTACCTGGAGACCTTCATTGATGAGGAATCAACCCACTATCTCCATTCCACTTTGAGGCAGGTCTGACTCTTAGGAATTTTTTTCCTTACATGAAGTCTAAATCTGCTTCCATGTTCCTTTTACCTTGCACTCAGGAGTCAAAGATAACAAGTCTAATCCCTGATTTAAAAGATTGACCCACAAAATACTTAAAGATATTTAACCCCCCTCACTACTACCACCAACTCTTCTTTTTTCCAAGCTAAACATCCCTTGCTCCTTCAAGAGATCCTCATATTGTATGGGCCCTGATTGGCTCAGAATGAATGTAAATAGCGATTGTTTCTGTTTTGGCCAGAAACCCTGAGGGTCTTCCTCTCCCAGATTGATTTTTTTTTTACTAGGTAAAGAGGCCATTCTCTGCCTCATTTCTTACCTAGCTTTAATCACTGAATGGGCATTGCCTCAGTCAAACTGAGACCTGTTAATGACCTTAGCTTATAAAACCAAGGTCTCCTACTGCATCCAGGGCCATCTCCAGTTGTCCTGATCTATATCTCTTTGCCACTGGACCCAACAGGATCCAGAAGAGAAAGTGAGGCTGGTGACTTTGCACAGCCCTCCCTGCTTTAAATCCAATTCATTTGCATGTAATGACATCACCTCCCTGATGTCCTGGTCCTCTTTAAGAACCAAGGACAAACAACAGCAACCACCATGGATGCACCCTAGTTTATCACTTCCTTTCTAAAACATGGCATCAAGAATTGAACAAAAGTTTGCAGATGTGATCGTGCTAATGATTAATATTGAGCTTGTAGTGCATTAAAATCCTCAAATCTTCTTTTTTTCCAAATGAACTGTTGCCATCAACATCTCCCCCATCATATACAGTTGATTTTTGTTAACTCAAATATATAACTATGTTGTTATTCAGTCATTTTCAGTCAAGTATGACTCTCCAAGATCCTATTTGGGTGTGTTTTGGTATTTTTTGGTTTGTTTTTTTAGCAAAGATACTGTAGTGCTTTGTCATTTCCTTCTCCAGCTCATTTTACTGAAGAGGAAACCAAGGTAAACAGGGTTAAGTGACTTACTCAGGGTCACTTAGCTAGTAAGTGTCTGAGGTCAGATTTGAATTAAGGAAGATGAGTCTTCCTGACTTCAGCCTCAGTAGTCTATCCAGCACGCCACCTAGTTGACATTATGAATAGGTCCATATGAATATGGTATGGTATAAAAAAACTGAACTTTCAGCCAGATTAATAAATGAGTGAAAAATCTTGTATTAAACACTTACTATGTTCAAAGCATTGTACCAAGTCCTGGGTATACAAATCAAAAAAAAAAAAAAACAGTCCCTGCTCTCAAGGAACTCTCATTCTAATAAGGGTGAAAACATACATGAAAGGTTTCATCTTCAACTCAGATGGAAAGATCCTGTTGTTCTTAGGGGAAAGCAGCAAAGCAGATGGTAATGCATTTTTTCAACGTAATTTCCACTGTTAAATCATATGATTTTCTGATGTTGAATCGTTTGACAATGCCAAGGATTTTAGTGGCAAGAATTTTCTTTTCTGTGTCTTCAGTAGCTGTAACTGCATCATTCATAGAAGCAGGTGCCAGGCCACATCTCCCAGGGTAGGTTACTTTCAAGGATAATATCTATAGTAGTGGAGCTAGAAAAAACACATTTGGTCTACGTTTAGTCTGAGGAGTTGCCACTTTTGGGGCTCTTAACCTTACCTGCCTGACAATAGCAAGTGGTCAGAAGTTGGTGGTGGTAATAGTTGTTTTGGGTGGGCTCCTTCTCTATGATGCACATTTCCCACAATGATGACTTCAGGATGTTTTGCAGGACTACAGGAAAGGTTGGTGGTCTAGGTGTCATCACTATTCCTAGGGTTCTTATGGTGTGAATTCTCAGCTTTCTCCACTGAGGTCCAAAGGGAGGGGGTAGTCAAAGTGGTCCTGGTGTTGATTTACCTGGTACATTCCCTCTCCAGTCTTTCCCTCAGAGTGCTCTGCTACTTACACTAAGCTGGCTTGTCTGCTATGTGGGTGGCAATTGCCAATAGGCAGTAGGGATAGCTAACCCCTTCTCCACTGGATTTATTTCAGATGACCTGAGTTCAAATCCCAACACAGGCATTTTCTATTTAGATGACCTTGAGCAAGCCATTTAATATCTCTAGGCCTCAGATTGCTCATTTGGGAAGTGATGGGATCACACTAGAAAGTTATTAGCCTTTATCACTAAATCCTATGACATTGCTGTTAAATTCAACCTTATTAGATTTGGCCTATCATTCTAAAAAATTTATATCCTTTTGGATCCTGGCTCCATTATACAATTTGTTATCTGTCTCTCCTAACTACATCATCTGCAACTTTGATAAGCATGCCAATTCTGTTTTCTATAAAGTCATTTATAAAATTGTTGAATAGCTCAGGATGATAGACAAATCATCTGAGCTGCTTCAGTTGATCATGAGCTTCCTATCACTGAAAATTTCTAAATAGAGACTGGATAACCCCTTGTTGGACTGTTAGGTTATACTAGATGCCCTCTGAGGTCCCTTCCAGCTCTGAGATTCTGAATTATTGACAGTCAATAAACTCTAAGCTAGGATATTTCAAAACTGTAAGTTTCCTCCCTCCTTATCAGCCCAAGAATTTCTCTTTCTAAGCACAAAGATGTCCCTATTTATGTGTGGTGCTTCAAGATTCCTGGAGACAACATCAACTGATATTCTTTGCTTTTCTCTCTGATCTTGGAAGTCTGTGCTCTTTGGAAAGAAGTCCATATGTGCTAAGGTATTTTTTTCATCACTATTTTTTATCCTTCTCTCAAAACATTTTTCAAGAATATAGAGAAATAGAAAGAAAAGAATATTTGTATAATCACAGCTTTAGAAGAGTGTTTGAGGCTCTTTCTAAGAAGGCATATGTTGGTTGTTCTCCAAAGAATGACATAGTTAAGTCACAGAAGTTATCAGGTGTTTCAAGTTATCAAGAGCATTGGTAATGGCAATGCTTCCCTCCCAGTGTCTATAGTCACCATGCTGGGAAGCATCCCCTGTGGAGCTGCAGCTAGGCATCTGTTCCTCCAGGTGTTAAAGCCATAGCTACTTAAGACCCAGAAGGAAGATCCTTTCCACCAAAGTCCTTGGCACTGTCAAATGATTCAGCATCAGAAACTAATATGATTTTATCAATGGGGATGATATTAAAGAAGAGCCATTATCATCTGCTTCACTGCTACACCTTAAGGACCATGGGATCTTTCCACTTGACTTGGAGCTGAAACCTTTCATGTGTGATGTCTGCTCCATTAGAATATGAATTTCTTGAAAGTAAGGAGTATCTTACTTCTCTGTTTGTATTTCTAGCAATTAGCACAGTATCTTGCACATAGAGAGCATTTAATTTTTTTCACTCATTCAGAAGAAGAAGAAGAAGAGGAATGAACATCCAGTCAAGATCAAAGGAAGAAGAGTAGTAGTATCTGGTCATTCCTGTCTCAGGGGTACTAAGGCAGCTGTTCTTCAACTTGATAAAAGGAAGAGAGAAGAATTGCTGTCTTCTCAGGGCATGTATCTGAAAATCAGAGAACCTCCTAAGACTTATCAGAATGGAAGACAGCTTCCCTTAGGTTGTGTTTTCCTCATTGTTGCCCACTGAAGAAAAGCGATGGAGAGGAAAAGAGTAATTTGAGAAATGAAACAATGGATAAGAATATGGGTCTAGAGATGGAATTCAGGTTTCTAATCTATAGGTTATGACGTAGGTATATCAGATTCCTGGCCAGAGGTAAAGCACGTCTGTTTATCTTCCAAATTAAGCACTATGGAGAGGAGATACAAAGAAAAAAGAAAAATAACAATTTAGACATCCATAAATTCATAGAAGAAGAAAATCAAAGAAAAGAGTCAATATTAAAACCTATGACTTTAAATGTCTATGCACAAATACCCAAAGTATGGGCAACAAACAAAAGAAAATAGAGACCCTGATGCAAAGAAGCAAATTAGACTTCATATATATCCTCAAGACTTAGTGGAATTAATTCCAGATTATGACTTTACACAGGTATAACTTATCCCAAAAAAGGGTGTAGCACTGTATATTAAGAAGGTATCCTAATGTAAAGAGATCCAGGAACCAAAGCGGGGAAGCATGTCATAGCATATAGATGTGAAGGGCAAAGGAAGAAGCAGAAGTGATTTGATCATTAAAGGATACCGCAGACCACCTGGACATAAAGAGAATATAGATGAAAAATTTGAGAGCAGATGGTAAGACTAGCATAGAAGCATGATATAGGAATGATAAAGCACTTCAATTATCCAGACTAAGCAAGGTATAATGGATATAGAACTGGCCTCAAAGCCAGGAAAACCTGAGTTCAAGTCTCACCTCTGACATACATGAGATTGTTACCCTGAATAAGTCACTTAACCTCTCAAGGCTGCAGATAATTTTCTGAGATTATAAATTGCAGAGAAAACACCGATACATAAAAGGCACTTGAATTGATTGGTAAAATAAATTGGTTGTTGTCCTTCATCCTTGAAGAAGACCAAAATGACATCATTGTGCTAGAGTCAAGTTTCAGTGTGTCCAACTGTGGCTGATCAGACCAATACAAGCTCAGAATGTTCTACCACAGGTCAGGCACAAATAGTCCACGTTAACATTTGGGGTGAATTCTCTAAATTTGCCCATCTTGCATTTCTTTTGAGCTATTTCAACTCTGCTTTGCTCATAGAGCAAGGCACCTTCTCTGATGTGGGCATGCCTTGCTGAGTGATCCTGTGGCAGTGTCTCCCATGTCACATAATCAATTCCATAGTTCTTAAGAGAGACCTTGAGAGTGTCCTTGTATCGCTTCTTCTGACCACCATGTGAACGCTTGCCCTGTGTCAGTTCTCCATAAAATAGTCTTTTTGGTAAATGTACATTTTGCATTTGAACAACATGGCCAGTTCATTGGAGTTGCGCTCTCTGAAGTAGAGTTTGAATGCTTGGTAGTTTAGTTTGAAAAAGGATCTCAGTGTCTGGTATCTTATCCTGCCAGCTGATCTTTAGAATCTTCCTAAGACAATTCAAATGGAAGCGATTCAGTTTCCTGGCATGGCACTGGTATACTGTCCAGGTTTCACAGGCATACAACAGTGAGGTCAACACAATGGCTCTGTAGACTTTCAGTTTGGCAGTCAGTCTAATACCTCTTCTCTCCCATACTTTCCTTCGGAGCCTCCCAAACACTGAGCTAGCTCTGGCAATGCGTGCATCAACCTCATTATCAATATGTACATCCCTCAAAAGCATAATACCAAGGTAAGTGAACTTATCCACAGCATACAAAATTTCTCCATTTGCTGTAACCAATGATTCCACATATGGATGGTGTGGTAGTGGTTGATGGAGCACTTATGTTTTTTTGGTGTTAATTGTTAGGCCAAAATTAGCAGGGACCTCAGATGTCATGAAGTTCAACCCAGATGTGAAAGGAATGTCCATTATATTATTTAAAATTGGCCATTCAGCCTCTGCTTGGAGTCAATGAAGGGAAACATACCACCTTTCTGATAGCCCATTCCTCTTTTGGACAGCTCTAATCATTAGGAAGTTTTTCCTGAAATCAAGCCTAAATCTGTTTCTTTGTAATTCCCATTCTTTGTTCCTGGTTCTGGATTCTGGAACTAAACAGAACAAAATTATTCCCTCTTGTTCAAAACAGTTCATCAAATAGTTGAAGATCCCACACCTCTCCCCACACACACCTTTAATCTCCTCCCAGACTAAACTTGGCCAGTTTCTTAGACTGATTCTCACATGACATGAATTATATAGGTCCTTCATCATCCTGGTTTCCTTCCTCTAAATACTCTAACATCAATATCCTTTTTAAACTGTGGTGCCTGGAACTGAGGAGAATAATCCAGATGAAGAATAATGAGGGAAGGGTATGGGGTGACTATCACCTCCCTATTACTGGAAGTCAAGGCCCTCTTAATATAGCCAGATGCTACGCCACACTGCTAATACATATTTACCTTGTAGTCCACTATAACATTCCCAATCTTCATCAGAACCGTTGATGTCTAGCCACACCTCCTCTACCTTATAATTGTAAAATTAGTTTTCTGTACACAAATGTAAGACTTTATATTTCTTTTTAAGGATTTTTTTTTCTTATTGGATTCAGCTCAAAGCTCTAACCTGTCAAGACCTTTCTGGATCCTGTCTTTATCATCTAGTATATTAGGTAATCCCTTCTAGTTCTGTGTCATCTTCAAATTTTATGGACATGCCACTGATGCCTTTATCCAAGTCATTGATATAAATGGCAGACATAGGGCCAAGTGATCCCTAGGTCACTTCACTAAAAACCTTTTCCCACTTTCACACTGAACTCTTACCAGCTATTCTTTGAGTCTTACCAATTCTAAATCCATTTAGTTATGTTATAATATAATCTATATCTCTCCTGGCACAGAAAGGGAAGCTGAAATGCAGAAATAGGGGCAACAAAGGGTACCCAGAACAAAAGCATGATATTCTGGAGAGTCAAAACCAAGATTAGTTGCTAATAGAAAAATGGGGAAGTAATCAGAGAATCCTGAAAGCTCCAAGCCCTCTATAAAGGGAGACTTTGGGAGGAGATTACTGCTCTAGCCCTCCAATCAGAAGTGAGAGGCAACTGAGGGAGTCAAGGTTTTGGGTATCAAAAATTGAGTCTATCTGCATGGTGATAAAATTTCAGGCTATCAGCTTATCCTGAAGGATGCATTATGTTTCCTGGAATCAAAACCAAAAAGATTGGCTGGAGGAAAATTAACAAGCATTTATTAAGCATGTACTCTGTAGTGAACACATGTTAGGAGCTGGGAATACAAAGAGAAAAACAAAAGCATGCTTGCCCTCAAGAAGCCACCATTCTAAGAGATTATATTACTTAGCACACATTCTGTTCAAAGTTGGGGAGGGGGGGCAACTAGGTGAACCAGTGGATAGAGTGCTGGACCTGAAGTAGGGAATATAAGTTCTCTCCCCCTCAATCCAATATTTAAGTTGGCTAAGTAAACCAATCTGTTTTTTGAAGTTAAAACCATAAATGTGTTTTTAAATGTTGTGCTGGATAGGAACCAAGTTTCCTAGGTCTATTTTTGGCTCTGAAGTCCATATCCAAGGATAACATTCATCTCTCTTAACTATAGTTTCTCAGTCTAGAAAAAGAAGGAACTGGTATTCTCAAATCAGATAGCATTTGTAAAATACTTTGCACAGTGCCTGGTAGTAGGTGCATAATAAATGCTTTCTTCCCCCTAAGGACAAAAGAGCTATGTTAAGATCCTCTTGGGGAGCTGCCAAATCAGAGTGAGATTTCTGCCTTTCTACTGGCTGGTAGGAGGGTCCCACTGATGAAAGGAATTAAATAGCCCTGCCTAGCAGTAGTAGAAACAATACAATATGTGTTTGAAAAAGCCATATTTTAATTCCCTTCTTGGCTTTGGAAATCAGAGTGAATGTAGTTCTCAAATGGTTTATCATGGTTTTGCAATGCTGGTCATTTCTAGCTAACAAGCAATGACAGACAGTTCACCTGCCTTCTTGGGTGATAAATCAAAATCAAATTTATGACATTGAATATCATAGAAACCTAGACAACCAGCCCCAAGAGATACCTTTACCAGTGCTCAGGGTCAGGCCCTGCCCTTCAGCACCTAAGCCTTTCAAGACAGATGAAAATATATCATTTGTATGTATGGTGGCAAAAGAGTAGAGAGGTGACAGGGAGAAATGCAAAGAACAATTTTCCATGTGCCCAGGGCCAGTTTGGGAGAGGTTTGTGTTTGCCTTTTTGGGTAATTTAATTATCCCATTTGCACAGCTCAGATTCAGCATCTGAGCATTGAATAGAAGCCCATTTTTCCAGCTGGGTTAACAGAGATACCACAAGGTCAGTTTACTTATTTTGAACACATGCTGAGCTATGAAAGAAGAGGATCCCTCCTCAGATCCTTTTGTCCTCACGCAGTAACCTATTGGGACAAGGAACCGGAACTCATTGGTTATGCACATTAATAGTATCTACTCTTCCATTTCCTTCTGGAAAAGAAATGATGCAGAGACTTGAAGATTTTGAAACATTTGGATCAAGCTTGTATTAAGCAGGAAAAGCCTGGGACATGAATTTGAAGCCTGGGGAGATCCAGAGAGAAGCATCTGCAGGCTAAATATTTCCTTATATGGGCATTATTGATAAGAACTTGATAAAAATCAGTTTGATAAAAACAATCACAAACCTAAGAGGAAATTCACCCCCACTGTGAAGACAATTTGTGTATAGGTAGGGTAATGAATCCCCCACTTCCACCAATTAAAATTTAATTGAGTTTAATGGATGACCATTGGAAATAACATAATGTAGATTCCTCCAAGAAATCAAATAGTTTGGCATGCATTTACTAATTTACCCGTAAGATGTAGGAGTAATGAGGAAAGACTGCACACAGAGGGCTGGGTTTACAATCAGAAAAATCTGGGTTCAAATCCTGCCTTTGACACTTTGGATCTTACCCTGGCACAGAGCGCAGCACTCTAAACAGTTGTTCCATCATTTCATTTCTCTTTGTGACCCCATTTGGGGTTTTCTTGGCAAAGCCACTGAAGTGGTTTGCCATTTCCTTCTCCAGCTCAATTTACAGATGAAGAAACTGAGGCAAACAGGGGAAATGACTTGCCTGGGTTCACACAGCTAGTAAGTGTCTGAGTCCATATTTGAACTCAGGAAAATGAGTCTTCCTGACTCCAGGTCTGGGCACTCTATCTATTATACCAACTAGGTCAAAATCTACTAAAGGTCAGTTGGAGCAAAATCCTAATTCTGATCCTTACTCCTTGTGTGAAGTTGGCAGGTCATTAAATCTCTCTTCAATTTCCTTATCTATAAAATAAGAATATTGGACACAAGGGTTTCCAGGGTCTCTTCTAAGGTTAGACCTATACCCTTTTTAGTAAACTAACTTGCGCAGGTGAACATATAACAAACAACAAAAACTCACATTTGTAGAATGCCTTATGATTTGTTATTTTTCTATAGTCCTTTAAGATTTAAAAAGTACTAGAGCAGCTAGGTGGCACAGTGGACAGAACACCTTCCCTGAAGTCAGGAGGATCTGAGTTCAAATCTGGCCTCAGAGCAAACACTTGATACTTACTAGCTTTGTGACCCTGGGCAAATCATTTAACCCCAATTGCCTAAAATTAAAAAAAAAAGATTTAAAAAGTACTGTCATGAGGATGAGACAAAATTTCTCTTATGAGAATATTTTTCTTTCACATAAGAGAATGTACATGAATAAATGACAGTGGTATAAACAAAAATCTGTAACTTGTGACCAAAAACCTGAAGCTCTGGGTCAGGTTTAATTTCACAGGCTCTCTCTCTCTGTCTGTCTCTGTCTGTCTCTGTCTGTCTCTCTCTCTCTCTCTCTCTGTCTCTCTCTGTCTCTCTCTCTCTGTCTCTCTGTCTCTCTCAGAGTGAAACAAATTTTCTTGAATTGTCTCTCTCTCTGTCTCTCTTTCTCTCTCTGTCTCTCTCTGTCTCTATCTCTCTCTCCCCATGTTACCCTAAACCACCTTGCCTCTTTCAAATTTCAGACTATACCTTGAATACAGTAGCTGTCTAGATGACTATGAATGTGAATAAAAGGGTTGTTGACTCTTATACAAGCACCCAAAGTAACAATATACATAGTGGGTACAAGACAGCTTTTATTTTACCCTGTGTAAAATGCAGAAAAGTCATAAAGAATTCATAGTAGCCCATAAACAATCATGACATTTTGCGTCTCTCTCTCTCGTGAGTCCCACCCTTCCCCAGACTCATAGAAACAACTTGCGAATTGGGCCTCCTAAAGAAGAGGAATGAATTTGGGGTTGCTGATCAAGTCAGACCACCCCCTGACATTCTAGTGAAGCTTACTTTCACTCCAAAGATACACAGGCATACAGCCTTGTAGTACTACTCAGTAATCCCCACAAGCTTGGCTACGTGAAAGTTTGCAGCTATGCCCTGATTCCCTAAGAGATACCCTAGGAATAACAAGAATGCGACATGAAACAAAGATTCAGCAAAACAAATAGAAATACCACTGAACTCCTCTGTCTTATCCAAAACTGTACAGCTGATAGGGTTTGAAGTTAATGAAATCCCTACTAGAGGTCAGTTGGAGCAAAACCAAGAGATGAGGCCCAAAACTTCAGACCTCCTGGTAGGTGAGTGCTAAAGGATAAAGGACCAAAGCCAGGGCAAATTCCTGGTTGGGAGCTGTAAACTATAATGGCTGTGGATTATAGTAGTGGGCAAGAAAAATAAAGGTTAAAAAAAAAGTATGCTTCTACTTGCAATCAGAATTCATCACTTCTCTCTCTCTCTCTCTCTCTCTCTCTCTCTCTCTCTCTCTC